>NC_134870.1:76723310-77085185 GCF_049852395.1 Peromyscus maniculatus bairdii | reverse complement strand
GCTCTTACCCAGCCTATCCTTTGCTAACTAGGTAACTCTACATAGTTCATATTTTCAAGTTCTCATTTGTGGCTACAAACATAAAATTGGTAATTGTGGTGATATTTTGTGTATGCTCTAACAAATAAAGCTTGCTCAAAGATCAGAGGGCAGAGACAGCCACTAGTTAGCCATAGAGGCCAGGCAGTGGTGGCACACACCTTTAATCCCAGCACTTGAGATCTCATGACTTTGCTCCCAGTGCTTGGGAGGCACGTATGCCTTTAATCCCAGAACTAGGGAGGTTGAGACAGGAAGTGATGTGGCTGAGCAAAGAAAAGAAATACAAGGTGGGAGGAGACAAGAGTCAGTCCCTTTTGGCTGAGGAGTTAGTCGGTGAGTTGAGAAGTGACTGTGGCTTGTTCCTTTGTCTCTCTGATCTTTCAGCATTTACCCTGATATCTGGCTCCAGGATTTTATTAAGACAAATTAGTAAACTGGGGATGAGGGGTTGACAATGGAGGGTAGGGGATGGGGGATGAGAACATAAGGGAATGGAATGGCCGAGCTGGAACAGGGATGGAGTGAGAGAGCAATGTGAAAGAGACAAATACCATGATAGAGGTAGACATTATGGAGATAGGGAGAAAATGGGTGCTAGGGAAGTTCCAAGGATGACCTCAGCTTAGTGGAGAGGGTGCCTGAACTGGCTTACCCCATTAATCAGATTGGTGAATACCCTAACTGTCATCATAGCGCCTTTCTCTAGTAACTGATGTTAACAGATGCAAAGATCCACAGCCAAACACCAGGCCTATGAGCCTGGGGCATCAAGATCTATGATGGGGAAACCTACAGAGACAACCAAACCAAACTAGTGGGAAATCATGAAATTTAGATCAACAGCTGTGGAACTTGCATGGGACTGGACTAGGTTCTCTGTATAATGAGACAGTTGTATAGCTTGATCTGCTTAAGGGGCCCCCTGACAGTAGGGTCAGAATCCATCCTTGGTGCATGAGCTGGCTTTTTGGAGCCCACTACCTAATGATGGGACATCTCACACACCCTTGAGGCAGGGGGAGGGGCTTGGACCTGCCTCTACTAAATGTACCTCCCCATGGGTATATTTCTTGTAGAAGAGAAGGGGGGTGGATTGGGAGGAGGGAAGAGGGGGATCTTTGATTGGTATGTAAATTAATGAAAAAATGTTCTTAACAAAAAAAGATCAATTAGGATTCATGCCACGAGTAATCCATTCAATTTAGTTTCAAATTTCTTTGTAGATCAGTGTTTCTATTTTTATTTTTATTACTATTTTGTTTTCATTATCATACTAAAAATCCACACTCTGAGGGCCAATGAAAACAAATGTTCTTTGTTAAAGAATGTTTCTTTATAGGTAACAATTACTTGCTTAGAAGAAGGTATTTTTAAATCCATCAAATATTAAGATAAAGCTCCAAGGATACTGTCTCCAAAAAAAATTTAAATTTTTTGACTTTGTAAATTTTGAATGAGCCAATATTCCATTATAAATTTTATATATAAGTCATCTCTAACTCCAAATAACCATAATTCATATGTGCATGCTCCTGAGCCTACCTGGTCTGCATAGGAATTTCATACACTGCTTTTTACCTAGATCTGAAGTCTACATGTAAAGGCCAGCCCTAAAATCCCTGTAGTAACTAAAACACTAGGCACATAGGGCCGTCAGAGAGGAAAACAGCTGTGCAGGCCTTATCAGCTCCATGACCCAGTGTTTTGCCACTATTTACAAAAAGAGGGAAGAGAATCTCAGATAAGAAGTTGTGCATTAGAGTCTGCAAAGATAATCACTGCCAAGGGCTATTACAGCTTAAAATGAAACCCCTGCATCTTCCACGTTTGTTTCTTCCATTTTAGTCTCTTAGCAAAGGTACTGTACCTTTTGAGATTATTCATTCATAGGGATTCAATTTACTTAAAATATATTTAACTGGCACATACATATCAAAACTCAGTATATTGTTTGGCTGGTTGTTTTTGTTTTTGTTTTCTGTTTTAAGATTGCTCTAGTAACACATTTGGCTCATGTTCAGTTCACTTTATTGATGACTAAGGAAAGACTCTTCATGGAGAGTAATAGCATCAAATTCATAAAATGCATTAGCACTAATTAAAAAAAAATTGAGTTTCAAAGGCCAATATTCCATGATACAAAAGTTACTTTGTAGCATTCAGGGTATAAAAAAATAGAAAGAAAACATGTTGAGAAACAACCTTATATCATAAATAATTTAAATTGCAATCAGCCCACTACACAGGAGAGGTTACAGATAAAAGTCAGAGTATTGATGCCAAAAAGGACTCTGTATGGGTTAGAGGAAATTTTTTAATTAAAGTAGCATCAGACCTAATAACTTCTCTGTGGAATGATAATTGGAGAATGAAGAAAACCACAAAAATTTGAGTTGGAGCTAATGGGCCATCCAAGAACCAGCTGCAATGCCTTCCACATAAATCACTCATCTCATCTTATCTAGTCTCTGAGACACATCCATGGCTGGATGTTCCTAGTAGCGTGGAATGGGAGTGATTTCATTTTCCTATGATCAGTGATAACTTTCATTAATTAATTTAAAATATATTCAGCACATCACAGCATCAAACAGTCACACTAAAGTGAGATATTGGTTCTGGGACTGAGGGTTGAGTTTCTTTTCAGCACCCAGATTATGCTGCATTTACGCTCTCTGAAACAGTACTGCTCTCAAAGACTATTTTAGACCCTATGAAATCAGTGGCTTTTCTCTTCTACCAGAAGACCAAAAACAGAAGCACACATATCCCTGCTGCCTCATCACACTCCATAGTAGATGTCAAGACCACTCCCAGCAACGAGCCCTTCCTGGATGGCCCACCCTCATAAATCTGTGCAGATGGTGTTCAGTCTCTGTGCATTCCCATGCCACAGTGATCCCACATCTAAACACCAGTCTATAAACAACCCACAGTTCTCTGGTGTCACATTTGTGGCAGGTGTGTGACATTCACCTCTCTATGTGATGTTTCAGTTAGTGCCGTACCCAGACCCCACCCTGACATGTTGTCTTTTCACTTCTCAGCCCATTCAAAGACCTCCAAGCCAGCTGTGCCATTTGAACAATAATATCTTTGAAATCTCATAGGTAAGGTATTCACCACTTTTATCCCTTTTTTTCTGTGTTATATACTTCCTTCCTATTTATGATCTAATCAATCAGGCTCTCATATGACACTCCAACTTTTATTACCTTATCCTGCTCAGGATGTGAATTACAGAAAAAAAATAGTCATTGAACATCATCTCAATACTTAAATTATTGATGCCACTCCAAGGGGACCTGTAAAGTCTTTTTCTTTTCTCCTTACAGTTGAAAAATTCCTCTGGCTCTCTTCCTGAGTATTGTTACCCATGGTTTGTTTTTTATAGTGGTACTTTATCTTCAGATATTTGGGCATATGGGATCAATAAGTACAGGTGTTCAGATATTGTTATTGTGTCTACTTTATTGATGGAGTGAGGTCTGCCTTTAGGTAGCATTCCTGAAACAGTCAGGAGGAAGGAACAGCAACGCTGGCTTTGCTGCTGCCAGACCACTACCAGCCTTGAGATCTGTGCTCTGTCTGCATCCACAAAACGTGCCTACCTGCATCTCATTCACAACACATAAACATGGTTTTCTTTCCCCAGAAATCCTAGCCACCATTGTTGCTCTTTTACCTAGCTGCTTTGTTTTGAGTGTTTATTCATAACATTTCTGGGCACTCTCTTCTCTAAGATAAACAAGTCAGCTTAGACTGTCTCAAGTCCTTTCTATACACAATAGTTACTATTTTGACATTAGAAACCAAAATGTAAGGTAAGGCCAGGACATTGGCAGCACCAACAGCCAAATATCATACATAGCCACAGAGTAAAGCAAAATCCATCGGTTCATCCCAGGAGATTCCACACTAGGTAGCTTCATGACACACTGCAACTAGACCCATCTGATGTCGTCTGTGGGAGCTCTCAAGTGCCATGAAAGCTGTCTACTTACCCTCAGGTACCAAGCTGATGGAGCCCAATGATGGGAAGTGATTGAAGCATTACAGACCCTCCTGAGCACAGTCCACAGGAGGAACAGCACGAGTCAGCTGTTTATACCCCATGGGAAAGAATAACTGAATTCACCAACAGAACAATTCACCCCTCGAGGCCTTAGGTATATTTGAGTGGCTGTAGTTTTAAGCTGCTGTGTTGGAAGCAGGTTGCCATGAGGAAAACAATAATGTGGGTAAATATTAACACGATGTGACTTTCATTTTCTCTTCTCATTGCATTCAGTGTGATTCTAATAACATCCAATAATGGCATCCGCTGCTGATTACAGAACTCATTCGTCAGTTCTGCTTCCTACATGTTTGGTTTCCTTTGGTGGGAACATTGACTACTTCTTACCCTGGCTTTTCTGGATCTAGATATTAGGTGTTCTAGAGTTAGGAGACAGCTAGGAGTAAGGCCAAGAGCTGTCTCCAGGAAAGGACTGCATGTGGCTGTTAGTCCTTGATTCTCACTTTGAGTAAATTATGGCTCCTGGCTCCAGATTTCCCACTGAAAACTTGTGTTCAACTGTGCACTATCACCCACATGGCTCTTAGAGACAATGACACGTAGAATCTTATCCAACACCATTTAACAATTAATTACTGTTCTGAAGTAATCGTAGTTCACTTCATTATCTTCCACAATGATGAATCACTGAAGACCTTTTCAACTTCTGCCAGCATCAGCCTCTCAGAGCCCATGGAACCAACTACTTACTCCATCATAATGCAGCCATGGAAAACAGGAAGTTCTCCTGCATACATCTCAGAAGTTTTAGAGTACGTGGAGGGCCATGATCTTTGTTGTTCTTTTTGTCTTGCTGATACCACCACATGAACATTCTTGACTGTTTAGAAGTCTCTAACCAGGACCTGGTGCCACCTGCTGATGTCACATATGTCCTCATATTGCAGGAGAACTCTCCAAATGAATGCCAAGGCAGGCCAACTGATGCTTAGATCAGGAGCCCTCTGACAGGAGAAGTGCACCTTCTCCAGATAGTTATCCTGGTGTTGCTCCAAGTATTCTGTCTTTCTCTAAGCCCAAGAAAACCAAACATATCCCTGATCAACCTCTTTGAAATTTAATTAGCTGTTTTCATACTGTGTATAGCACTCCGCTTTGAAATATGCTGACTGTTGAGGTAATCAATGTTAGCTTGAGGTAATCAATGTTATTTCACATATTATATTCTGTGAGAATATATAAAATCTATTTTTTCTTAGCAATTTTCAAGGTAGTATCTTATTAACTATGGGCACAGTTTGCATCCTAGAGCCTTTGAAATTATTCCTCCCATCAAGGTGAAATTCTTTCTGCTTTGCCTAACCCTTCCCAAGGCTGCAAGCTTTTATACCCACCATTCTACTCTCCACTTTTATAAGTCCACTCTAAATACTTTTAAGTCTCACTTATTTTCTTTCTTTCCTCAGATTCCCTGCCCATGTAGGATGAAAATGGTGAGACAATTTAGCAGAACCTAAGTCTTCCTCTGAGTAAATGTTAAAGAATAATTGATCCATTCCTCTTAGCTCTCATGGATATTGAGATGAGAAGCCTCTGCTCTGACCTACAGAGACTGTAACAACTCACAGTTCAAGGAGAGGAAGAAACTGCCCATCCTAATGATGAAGAAGGGGCATAAGACTTCTAATTCATATTACTGCTTTATTTCATTATTATTTATTTAACTTTATATTGCATTCTACACAGATTTCTTACAAGAGTTATTATTTATTTATTTATTTATTTAATGAATATGAGTTTTCTATCTGCATGTACAGCTTTATGCCAAAAGAGAGCATCAGATCCCACTATAGATGGTTGTGAGCTACCAGGTGGTTGCTGGGAATTGAACTCAGGACTTCTGTAAGAGCACCCAGTGCTCTTAACCACTGAGCCATCTCTCCAGCCCTTTATACTACATTGTTATTGTTCACAATTTTGTACTGAAATTACTTAGCTATTTTGTTTTACTTACCTCTCACTGAGGAATGGAAGACAAAACTGAAGCAATAGCACATTCACACATGTAAAATGAAAAACCAAAAGCAAAACCTAAGGAAATATAACCGAAACTTCAAAGGACTCTGCAATACATTCCATAAATCTAATCTAAAAACCCATTAAATAAAAGAAGAATCCAAGATAAAATATGGAATTACGTCAGAAATTTTCTTAGACTTAGAGAAAGAAACAGACATGAAAACACACAAGGAATTAAAATCCCAAATAACAGGAAAAGGACCATTCCACAATATAGCAGACAATATGTGGAACAAACAAACAATAAAACAGAAAATAAAGAAATAATACTAAAACATATGAGAGAAAAACGCTTACGCCCATTCAGACTTAGAAACATCAGGATAATATCAAATCTCCTGTCAGCAACCACAAAGGAGCAACTAATTAGTTATCCAATTCCAGATGGAATCCAATTCCAGAACACACATGGAGAAGTAACACGATGCAAGCTAAGCAGGTCATATTTAGGACTATTTTTCTTAAATACGTATTCTTAAATATAACTCACTAGATATATAAAACCTAAATATAGATAGATGATAGATGATAGATAGATAGATAGATAGATAGATAGATAGAGGTAGATTAAATATCTATATATATACATATATATATTTATATATATAACAATAATTACTGAAAGAGTCATGATTTTATAGATAGATAGATGATAGATATCTATATAGATATATAGATATACACACATATGAATGTAACAATAACTAATGAAATAAAGTGCCATAAATTTGAAAGAGAACATGAGAACATGGAGGAGTTTATGGAAGAGTTTGGAGAAAGGAAATGGAAGGGTGAAGTGATACATTGTATTAAAATCTCAAAAAAAAATAAAAGTAATTAAAAAACAGGCAAACATGAAATGACAGACATATTTAAAGACTTGAAAGCAAATAACTGTAAACAAAGATTATTGTACTCAGCAAAGTTATTTCTGAATATTGATAGAGAAACAAGAACATTTCTAGACAAGCACAAATTGAGACAATCCATGACAACAAAGCCAGAACTAGAAATTACATAAATAAATACTACACACAAAACAGTGACTACAGTCTCATCCAGCAGAACAGGAAAGAGTACATTTAATGAATAAATAAACAGAGGAGAGCCAGGAAGGAGTGATTCCCATCCAACATACTAAAACAGTAAAGTCTTAATACAGATAGGAGAGGGAGAAAAGAACTGTCAAAGATCCAATGATCCAGAATGACCAATAAAACCATGGAAATAGAAAAACCTTGTCAATAACAAACTTGAATGCAAATGTCCTCAACTAGAAGATGCAGACTAACTAGCTAGATTAAAAAACAGCAACCAATGATGATCAGTTTTCTCCAAGAAATGCATCTCACTGGGAAACACATCTAAAAACTAGACACTAGAGGATGGAAGTCAATATACCAAGCAAATGGAAGTCATAAACAACCTGGCATAGTGTGTTTCACGACTTCTAAAATGGACTTCAAATGAGATCTAGTCATAGGAGATAAAGAAGAGCATGACATAAGAAAATGAGGACAACTCACCAAGGAGCTGTAACAACCGTAAATATTTATGCATCAAATCTTGAACTCCTAAAATAAGCACTAAAAATTATAAAAAGTAATGTAAGTTGTGATATGGTGCAAATGTGGTGCTTCAATATCCCACTGGCATTTTTAAATAACACTCTGGTTTTACTTCTGTTGCTGTGGTAAACACTGATCAGAAGCAATTGGGGGAGAATACAGTTTATGTCATCTTCTGTTTCCAGGTCAGAGTTCATCGGTGAGAGCAGTCAAAGAAGGAACCAGGAGGCAAGAGCTGAAACAGAGCATGGAGGGATGCTGCTTAGTGGTGTGCTCACAATCTCACAGCAAGCCTCCTTTCCTATATAACCTAGGCCCGCATGCCTACAGATGGTACTATGCGCAGTGGGCTGGAATCTCTCAGACCAATTAGCAATTAAGACTATGCCTCACAGGCATGGTAACAGTACAGTCTAATGGAGGTAGTTCTGCAGTTGACATTCCCTCTTCCCAAGAGGCTCTAGGTTTGTATCAAGTTGCCAGCTGAAGCTAATTGTGACAGATAGATCTTCAAAATTCCAATTCAAAAAAATCAATAATATCACATATCAACTGGATCTAACAGCCATCCTTAGAGTATCCTAACTGTATGGAGCACATATTCTTCTTAACCCTCAGAACCTTCTCTAAAATCAATCAGCTCATAAGCCACAAAGCAAGTCTTAACAAATAAAGTGAAATAATTCCTGGTACCTTGTAATACATCAGCAAAATAAAAATAGAAGTCAATCTCAAGAGAAACCACAAAAATTATACAAATATTTGGCAATTGAACAATCCATTTTAGAAACAATAGTGGACCATTAAAGAATTCAGGGAAGAAATGCTTTTAAATCCTAGAATCAAAAGAAAATAATACTACAACCTACCAGTTATAATGGTTTTAAAAGTTGATAGTTATACATTCTTACATATAAAAGTAAAACGTAAAAGTGATCTTAGATAACTAAATGATGCATCTCAAGTTCAAGATAAATAAGGAAAAGATAAATTCAAATATTCCAGACACCATAAAAAATTCAATAAAGATTGGGAGAAAATTGATGAAATGGAGAATGAAAGAACAATGTGTAGAATCAATTAAATAAAGATAAATTATCTTAAAAATAAACAAGATTGAAAGATCCTTACTCAAACTGATAAAAAGAAAGTGCAATAGGATCCAAATTAATAAAAACTATAAGTTCAAAGGGAATTATAATGACAAACTCCAGTAGAAATTAGAAGGTTACCCAGAATATTTGAAAACCTATACATAGCTAGAAGAAATAGATACATTATGGAGGTCATACAATTTATCAAACTCAAATTTGGTGACTTAACTAGACCCATTCCAAGCAGCAAGAGCAAAGCAATGAGTAAGTCTCCCCACAAAGAAGAGTCCAGGACCAGATTGATTCACTGCTGAATTCTACCACACTTTTAAGAAGACACATCCAATGCTTTTCACATCATTCTACCAAACAAAAGGGGAAGCAATGCTATCAAATTCATTCTAAAAGCCAAAATTACACTGATTCCAAGACTGCATAAGGGCAGAGTATAAAAAGGAAACTGTAGACCAATTTCTCTGATGAATATGTGTGTTAAAGTTCTCAACAAAATACTTGCAAAGTGAGTAAAAACATGTTAAGAAAATAATATACTGCAATGTATTTGGTTTCATGCCAGGGGTCCACATAAGTAGACAGACTGACAGAAATCACTTGAGCATCTCAACATAGAAAAGACATTAGAAAAGGCATTCAGAGAAGTTCAGTGTGGCCTCATAATAAAAGCTGTGTTTTATTATGGATAAATTGGGAATAGAAGAACTATTACTCAGCATAATAAAGGCTGTGTTTTATAAACATAGAACCAGGTATTTTTACTAAATGGTAAAAGTCTGAAAACATTTCTTTTAAAATCCAGAATGAGACAAGGGTACCTGGCCTCTCCTGCTCACTCAATTTAGTGCTCAAATTCTTATCTAACTCAACAAGGCAAGAGAAAGAAATAAAAGGGATATGACTCAGAAAGGAAGAAATGAGATTATTGCTATTTCCAGATGACATGATGTTATATTTAAAATGCACTATAAATGGTTCCAGCACACTTTTGGATCTGAAAGACACTTCCAGGAAAGTTGAAGGACACAAAAATCAACAGCTTTTCTGTATATCAATCATTAACATCTCAAGAAAGAAATTGGAGAAAATGTCCTATCAAAATTATTTTAAAAGTACATCTCAATAAACTTAACCAAGAATGTGAATTTCTCCTACAATGAAAATTTAAAATACTGAAAAAGAAATTGAATAAGATATTAGACAATGGAAATACCTTTCATGCTTCTGTATTGGCAGAACTAATTTTGTGAAAGAGATATATTACCAAGACTAATTTACACAATCAATGTAATTCCCACAAAATTCCAATTACATTCTTTATAGAACTAGAAAAAAACCCTAAAATTCATATGAGAGCAGAAAAACAAACACCTGAAACATAAGCAGAAATAATACTGCTCAAGGGATCCAAATATCTATCTACCCTCAAATTATATTAAAAAGTCACAAAGACAAAGTCATCATGTCATTGACACACAGGCATGTCAATCACAAAAGAGACAAGAACAGAGTAAAAGATCCAGGTACCAACCCACAGAGCTACAGTCACCTGCATTCTGACCAAGGATTCAAAGTGCCCAATGGAATAAGACTTCAACAAATGGTGCTGGTCAAGCTGGATGCCCCAACCTGTTTGCAGGAAAATGACATTAGATTCATAGCTCCCACTTGATGGGGGGAAAGGGATCAAAAGTCTTCATTTAAAATCTGGAACTGCTAGAGAAAAATAGAGTGGGAGACACTTCAAGATACAGGTATTGGCAAGAACCTTCTAAAGTGGACTCCAACACCTCAAAAATTGACTAATGGGATTACATGAAATACAAAATCTTCTCTATAGAAAGGGAAACTGGCAGCAGAAGGAAAAGACAGCCCACAGAATGCAAGAAAATCCTCACCATCTTCAATTGGGAATTTCATATCTAGAATATATAAAGAACAGCAAAAAAAAAAAATTAGTCCCGCAAAATATACTGTCAAGAAACCAGGCTAATATAGTGGAAAGACCACTTGACATGCCAACACAGATGAGGAAATCTCACAAGGCCCAACATCAATTTCTAGAGGAAGCTGTGTAAGCAACTAATGAGAGAATCAGTCTTCTCTAGGGACAAACTCCCAGTAGATTAAATAGATCAAATTCCAATCAGCCCTAAATCCATGTACATTGGAACAAAACTGTATTCTATATGGCTCAGAAGATTTCGTATACATCAACAATAATGAAAGAAGAGGTTATAAATTTGAAGGGGAGTGGTGAGCATGGGAGAAGTTGTGTGGAGAATGGCGTAAATACAATACACGTGTATGAAGCACTCAAAAAGCATGAAAAAACAAACTGATCACACAGCCCTTATATATATTACATTTTCAAAGTGCTCAATATCCTTATCCATTAGGAAAATAAAAATTGAAATGATTTGAAATTCCATCTCACCCTAGTCACAATGGTTATCACCAGGAATACAACTGACAATGCTAAATGTAAAATATGATTCTTTCCAAAAATAAACATGTGATATATATTCACCATGGAATCTTATTCTAACAAAAAAATAATGAAATTATCCTTTTTCAACAATTCACAAGAATAGCATGTAAAGGTGGTCTTCACTTTGTGCAGAATTCTGCTGTCTTCCAAGAATTAGCAAGCAGGTGGCAACTCTGAATATGTTTTAAATTATTAGATTTAAGGAAAAAAAGAAAATCATCACAAATACAAAATGCAAGACCTGTGTCTTGACTTTCTAAGAGTCCCCTGTAGAGCTGGATAATTACAAAAACATACCTCCAGGTCCCTGCAGTTTCTTTTATACAGTCACTGTATTGCTTGGTCTTTAAATATCCCAAATGGAAGGAAACACAGATTACTCTTTACTAGGGAAAAGTTAATATGCAGCAATTCCTTAAGAACAAAGTCTAGGACCCTAAAAATCTCTGTGTTAGTAGGTCATGCGTCATTTTCAGGTCAAAAAAAGGCCTCTGATGTTTCTAATATATTGGCTTAATCTGGGAGAAAGTTATATATGTGTTTCCTCTGAAGAGTTTGGAAAATTTGGCCTACACCACCCATGTTCCTTATATTCACTAGTGCAAATTATCTTAATTTGGTCAGCAACAATACTTAATCCCTTATTGCAGTATAATTTTACTTTAAAAACAATGATTTACAAATGATAATAATGCCCTAACACAATTGTTAATTCTCTAATAATTATTTAGCACCCCCCACATCACATATTGTACATTGGGAGGCATGTGAAAATGAACAAATGTGGCCACAGTGTCCTGAGGAATTTCTGATTTAATAGTGAAGAGATGGCAGAGGGTAAATGTCAGTGCTATGGTGGAGTCCAAGTGACTTGGAAATCGGAGACGACATAGCTTATATGAAAGAATTAGAAATATGTATATAAGAACCCTAAGAATTCATCGGGCTAGGGAGAGAATTTATAGATACTACTTTGAGAATCAGTTAATGGAGCTGGGAACATTTCAGAGTAAAGCACTGTCAGTGTAGCTTTGGCACAGTATTTAAGAGAGACCATGAAATACTTGGAGGACTAGCAGGAAAGTAATGATGAATTGTCCAGAGGAAAGAGGAAGAAGAAATCAAAAGGACTGCCACTGACATTCCCCAAAGATAAGGTGTAGAATTTCTCACAGTCTTTAGTGCAACCCACCTGTGTAGACTGCTTGAACTTGACTGTGTTCTTCACTCAGCTCTCCATGGGGAACTGGCCCTAGGGACCCTTGGGAAGAGGGCACCATCCCTCTCCACTTCTGGGGCTCTGTCGTCATTGGACACCACTAACGTACTTTCCCCAACCCGTTGATCAAAGTCTGAGAATCAGGAAGAGGCTGACATTTTGAGGCAAATGTGTTACCAAAATGAAAATAAATAAACGCAAACTTTTCCCTCAGAGTCAAGGCTAGCTGACTAGCTTAGTTAGAACCACTTTTCCCTCCATGACAGGGGCACTAAAGTAAACTCTTGCAAATTTTATTTTCCTGCCTAACTTGGGCATATTGGAGCAGGAGGCTCCTGTCATTTTAAGTAAGAAATATCTTCAAGTCAAAAAATTTAAACAGCAAAGCAAATGAAGACTTTGACTTTTGGAATCCAGCATATCTCCAGGTTTTGTTTTTTTAATAAGCCTGAAACTTCCTGGCATCCCATTGCGGTTTCCACCCACTACCACGCTACTGCCCACATCTTTCTGCATTTTTTACCTTCTAGAACATATCTAAAAAGCCAAATCTTATAAAAAGCAACAAATAGAGGGAATAATATTTCTTTCATCCTTGCTGAGTAAAAATAAAAGTTTTATTTTAAATTCTTTATGAGTTTTAAAAGCAAAAATATCATGAAAACAGAAACTTGGAATTTGCAAATAGAAGAATGACCCAAACACTGTTGCCTGAGTCAGTTTGTGGTGTGTGTGTGTGTGTGTGTGTGTGTGTGTGTGTGTGTGTGTGTGTGAGAGAGAGAGAAGGGGGAGGGACAGGGGGATAATTAGAGAGTGGAAGAGAAAGAAATCGACAGGTAGCAAAATAGAGAACCACAAATATTATGCGGTATTTCACAATCACACCCCCCCCCAAATATACTCAATAATTAGTTAATTTAATCCTATACTTGAGTTCCTACCATGGTCCAAGCACCTTGGTAACTCCTGTTGTAAAATGATGACTAAAGCTACTGTGATTCCTTCAGTAGCTATTAGAAGACAAAGATGAGCTCTGGTGAGATCATTGTGCGGTGACATGATTGCCTAAGAAGCAGATACCATGGCATTTGCAGAGCTGGGGAAGAATTTTTGGAAGAACGACTTTGTATTGTCTGTTGAGTGATGCTTTGAAGATCTCAGACGAGGGGAACAGGAGCTGCAAGGAAGAACTGGCGCTGGGAAGGCGCCCAGAAAGTCACAGTTCAGAGGCAGCAGCAAGGAGCAAGGCAGGGTGGGTAAGGGCCTGTTTCCCATGCTGTGCTGGAAGTCTGGGCTCAACCCTGGAGATCAGGGAATGGTTTGATCAAACTCCCTATTGAAGAAAATAAACTCAAGAGCAATTGAAAATGAAAGTGTAGTGAGCCAAATACAGGCTTCAGAGAGAAAAATGGAAGTAGACATGAATGAGAGTTCTGGTTTAACATGAGAATACTGCCCCCGCCCCCATCCGGAGACCACAGGAGAAGACACTGAAAGGTGGACTTAACTCTAAAGTATATGTTAGGTTAGCTCTCTCCCCAAGGCATACTTCTTCCTTTTTTTCTGCTAATTCATTTCTGGTTGGTTTGTTAATGGCGCATCTTCCTCTAGGCAAGATATTTGCTTTCCAGTTCTGTCTTGCAGTTAGAGGTGATGATGGAGATGTAAGTAAGCATTTGCTTCAAGGTAGTTGTGGGAAGATTCCTGTCTCTCTGACTAAAAAAATGCCTATGTGGTTAGGTCTTTTTTTCCCACCTGGGATACAGATATGGTGATATGTGTGGGTATGCAGCAACCACCTTTCAGTCATAAGGAACAACCAAAGCCCACTGAGTAGTCTTCTTGTTGCTGGAAGACTAAGTATATGTAACTGATATAAAGTGAAAGAGAGCAGCAAACACCCAAAGGCTGAAGAAATGCAACCCATAAATAAACCAGAGAGGCACTAGCTGCGGTCTCCAAGACTAATACGCAACTCTGGGACCACCAGGTTAGCTACCCAAAAAACATCCCTGAAGTTTGTAGAGCTCCCTTTCCTAAAAAGAAACAGAGGAGGGGTGGGTAGGGAAGAACAGAGGGAGGTGGGGGGAGGACTGGAAGGAGAGGAGGGAGAAGTAACTATGGCCAGGCTGTAAAATAAATACATAGATAGATTTCACAATAATAAATCAAACTAGGAAACAGCCGGGTGGTGTTGGCGCACACCTTTAATCCCAGCACTCAGAGGCAGAGCCAGGTGGGTCCCTTTGAGTTCGAGGCCAGCCTGGTCTACAGAGTGAGATTCAGGACAGGCTCCAAAGCTACACAGAGAAATCCTGTCTCAAAAATCAAACAAACAAAAAAAAAAAAAAAAAAAAAAAACCTAGTTAACAAAAGAAAAAACCCCAAATGAGAGAAGGTTAGAAAGATGTGTGGGAAGGAAGAGAAGATGCACACAACAGTTAGTATGTGAGGCACAATATCGGGAACAAACTCTGACATGGTGAGTACGCTAATTAATGTATGACTTAGAGTCTACCATCAAAGTATGAAAATTCAACCAGGGATTCTGCATGCATCTCACATCCACAAAAACAAAGTTGAGGTGGGCATGTCCATGTTCCCTCTCTCTTTTTCCTTAATAACATAAATCTGATGCTGTGTGGAGTGGCTACATTCTTACCCAAAAGCTGTGTTTTCCATCCTTCCTTGATGCTGAGAATGGTCACCTAGAGAAGGCAGATGTTTCTGCCTTTCGATTTCCAAAATACAGCAATGGCACTGGCTATAGACAGCTACTGGGCATAGAGCAGTGTGGGCGACTGCACAAACTGCAAACTAAGAATTAGAAGAAGGCAAGATGGGGAGCAGCCTAGAGACCAGCACCTGCTCCCTGACCCATCCTGTGTCTCACTCTTAGGTCAGGTCTCTGAGCCCTCATTTGAGGAGTATGGCTTTGCATTTGTGAAGGTCCAAGAGGAAAACTCAATTTATTTTCTCCACAGTGACAAAGGGAATGTGCTAAGACAAGGATTCTGATGCAAGGCAGACAAGAGAAAGGGGTTACTAGACTGTAAAGCCACAGAATCCACAGCCTCAAGTGCCAGGAGGGTCTCTGCCCTAGAGACGGGACTGTAGAAGGCAATTCTCACTGGCATTGACACCAGAGACAGAAAGACAGGAAAGTCACCCCCTCGTTGTCACCCTCTGGCACCTTCATTTTAGATGAACCAAGGCAAATGAGTTCTGAAAGAGCAGGAGTTTTAAAAGGGGGGGTGGTCTTACAAAGTAGAAAAACAAACTGATGGTTCTCCAGAAGAATATACGTTTAAAATTTTGCCTCAAGTTAGAAAATTGATTAGACCAACTATCATGAAATAAATTGAGAACATAATTTTCAATTTACAAATTACCACTGCAAACTCAATGAATCTGATTTTTCCCTATAAGTTCTACCCAAACTTCAAGTGAAAACAGAAAAAACGCTAGACTACTGAAATTATTTGAAATATAATACCTTACGTTCAGCTGCCGTGTTAGCGTGAATTCTAATTGTCGTATTAGTAAACATCCAGAAGTCAGATGTCAGGGTGAAAGCTGAAAGATCAGAGAAGCAGAGCAGCCAGCCACTAGAAAGAATTCTTACCTCTACGAATCCTCAGCCTCAAAAGAGGGGTTGAGGTCCTTTCTCCTTACAATTTATATTCCTCTCTCTGCCTAGCCATATCACTTCCTGTCTCCACCTCCCTAGTGCTGGGATTAAAGGTATGTGCCACCACTGCCTGGCCTCTATGGTTATCTAGTGGCTAGCTCTGCCCTCTGATCTTCAGGCAAGCTTTATTTGTTAAAGCACAAACTAAATATCACCACAGCCATGTACTACTGGGCAATGGAAGCCAAAGAAAGTTAGTTCTCAGAGTCAGAAGGTCAGAAGATTCAATTCTTCCGCACTCACTTGAGCATGTCAATTTTGTCGTCTCTTATCTTTTATGAACACTAGCCCTAAGGCCCCATTCCATGACCTCCCCCTTACTCCAGGGCTTCAACACAGGACTCTAAAAGAAATGCAAACACTCAGTCCATAGGGCATGTAAAGGAAAACCACCTTTTCATGCTCATTCAGTGACATATCAACTTAGAGCACATATGTAAGCATATTTAATTATGTTCACAAATTAACTCTAATCTTCACAAATTAATTCAATACAGTAAGAGATCAATGCAACTAGGATTTGTCTCAGAGATAAGAGGATTATTAAATGCTAAATGAACAACTCTAGACTGCCATGAAGTCATGCATTCTGTTTTCCCCATATAGAAATGGTCTTCTGTTGGGGATTTAGCTCAGTGGTAGAGCCCTTGCCTAGCAAGCGCAAGACCCTGGGTTCGGTCCTCAGCTCTGAACAAAAAAAGAAATGGTCTTCATTTTTCCATAGTAACAGGTGTAAGATCATGTAGTTCATGGGAGAGATTAGCCCTGCCCAAGACCACTGCTGCCAGGCAGGGCTCTGTGTCTGTGCAATGGCTTCAGGTGACAGTCTCTGGCATTTCCTGATTCCTTGCAGACTTTGTCCCTTATTCTAAGACATTTGATTTCTGCTGACTACTTATATGCAAATGCTTTAATCTGTTACCAGCACTTAGCACTTACTGCCCCGTGAATGTTTAAAATGTACTTATTATGTATAGATGACAGGTGTAGCAGGCATTAACCAAGAAGCTGTAATCTCTAATAAATGGAAGTAAAAGCCAGGTTATTACAGATCAAATAGCTCAGCAGCAACACACTCCTTACAGAATTTCATTTCAACCTTAGAACTGAACTTGCCATGCTATAGGAAGTGTCATTTTCAATGTCATTTAGATTTTCTCAATATGAAAAAAGATGAAGGGGTTTTCTGCTATTCTAAGATCAAGAATATTCATTTATTCCTTCTTCCAAGAAAAACCAGGTCCCAGAATTAGCCATCTTCAGCCTGGGTTACTGCGGCACCTCCCCTGCCATGGACCTGCACCAGTCTCATGCTTTTTATCACTGCTAAATGAAGCGTCTTTTACTTTTCATATGAACATACCTCAGAAATTTAAAGCAAATTCACTTTTATATGATTAATCCTACCTAAATTGACTTAACATTTTTATTTCATGGCAATGTTATGTGTCTAAAAAATGAGCAATAAGCGGGGCGGTGGTGGCCCATGCCTTTAATCCCAACACTGGGAGGCAGAGGCGGGTGGATCTCTGTGAGTTCGAGGCTAGCCTGGTCTACAGAGCGAGTTCCAGGAAAGCACAAAGCTACACAGAGAAATCCTGTCTTGAAAAAACCAAAAGAAAAAAAGAACAATAACTTGAATCAACTAATAGAAAGTCTAGCTTTTTCTTTCTTTTTCTACTCTTAATACAAAATAAAATAATAAAACAAAAGTAGAGACATAGAATGGAGAGAAAACACATCAATGTTTTCTACAAGTGATGAAGACGTTTATGTGTGTGTTGTGAATATACTTTTTCAATCAATCTGTGGTTAAACTCACCTGCAAACAGAGAGAAACGGGATAGATAACTACAGTGACTGTCTCAATCAAACCACACAAATGAAAGGTCTTTGGAAATCTCATACTACAGAAAGTTATTAAATATGAATGTGTACTTTTTTTTAACAAAGGAAAACTTAAAGGGAACAAAAGTGTTTTGAATCTGTAGAGGGCGGCTTTCTGCTCTGTTAGCTACGTTCTCCATTATCTCTTCTGTGAGATGCAGTTCTCCAGCTCCTTTGACCCCATAATCACACTGCTGGAAAGGGCACCCAGAGAAGAAAGCCTGCTTTATGTACGCTTGTCTTCTGCTAACCACGCATCGGAATATTGATTCCTTCCATTGTCTCTGAAGGTAAACAGGATTAGGTTATTTAAGATGCCCTTTTACTGAGACGTGACTGTGTCCTGGGATGGGTTGCATGGTTCCCTGCCACAGGAGCTAGTACCTTATCCAAAGGTGATGTTCTGGTGATGAGCTACCCTAGGGATTTCCAGGATTGCTTCTGAAACTTGACACACTATGATAGTTTGCTTTAGTGGTGTCTTTGTACTTTGCTCATAGAGAGGTCTCTCCCTCCATCACTGTACTTTCAGAAGGGTACCTGCATTTCTTAAATATGTGCCCACTGCCTCATGTGTTTGCTACTATCTTACAGACTTTTGCACAGTGGATTGAAATAATGATATTTTCTCCTCTCATTTTTCTGGAGTAATAAATACTTTAATTATCCCCTTCTGAAGATTTTTACAATGACCAGACATATAGACAATAGCCAGACTACTTATCAATACAAATAAAATCCACCCCACAATCTGCAGCATCTACCTCAGAAATGCAATTTTTCATACATAACAGCAATCCAGGAAGCCATGCTACCATCTCTGTCACATTATACAAACAACTTCTCCACGACTAGCAATAATGTCTACACATTAGCCAAATGCCCAGGGTTTGACTAATTAGTGATCAGTTCCCTACTTTCTTTGTCCCTGTTTTCAGTGCAGGGAAATTTAATGAGAAAAGTCAAATATGCAACATTAGCAATTGAATTACAAAGGATTTTCTACAAATAATTAGCTCATCTACAGCTTCCTCAGGCCAAGAGCCTCCAGCCCAGGCAGCCTGGAGCCTTGCCTTTGTTGCACAGAGCTTTGCTTTAGTCTCCTAAAAACACTAAATGATGGTGCTGACAACCTTGCCTTGGCACGATCTGAACAAATGCCTGTGCCCCTCTCATTTGGTTGGTTTTGTTTGTTTCTACCTGTTTGTGTGGCTATTCATAATTACCCTCTAGGAAGTCTCCACTGATTTCCACAGCCCTCAGTGAGGCCCAGTTCATTTCCTCTCAGCCTCACTAAACAGTAGGCTACATCAATCTTTTTAATCTTGCCAATCTGTTTTTTAGGAAATAGCTCAGGTTTTTATGCTAATTTATTTGATTTTATAAACATGTTTAGAGATGACTATATTTCTTTCTGGTATCATTTATTCTTCTACTTTTCCTAAATTATAGAACTACAAAAAGCTTCAGGTCATATAGCAGCTTTATAATTACATCTATACCTTCTAGTGGATCCTTACCTAACATCTTCTATTGGATGGTGCCGTAGAAATGCACGTAAGAATGTGATGCTGGAAAGGGTACACCCAAGGCACAGAAATTCCATCAAAAAAAATTCACAGTGCTCACTGCAAGAAATGAGAATAATTTGGGGCTGAGGAGATAGCTCAGTGTTTAAAGCATTTGCCCCTGAAATGTGCAGATCTAACATCAAATCCCCACAACTCATTTAAAGTTAGATATGGATACAGCACATACCTGTGATCCCAGTACTCCTGTGATGAGAAGAGGGCCAGAGACAGGAGGATCTATGGAAGTGTTCAGGCCAGCTAGCCTGATCAGTCCAACAGCAAAGCAAGAGACTCCGTTTCAGATAACATGGAAGGTGATGATTGACATTCAGGGTTGTTTTCTGACCTCTGCAAGTGTGCTGTGGTGTGCATGTACTTCATTCATACATACATACACACACACACACACACACACACACACACACACACACGAGTATTTTTAAACACAGTGTAAAAAGAGGTAGTAATATACATGAAGGTAAACTGAAGTCCAGTCTCTGGCACAGTGGGAATGTCAAGTCGGCTCAGACCATTGGAATTCAGAAGCCGATGGGATGAGACAAATACAAGAAGGAAATAACCAGCATGGACTGGGGAAGGGAAGACAGGAGCAGTGGATTGTTAGACGAGACTTCAAGCACTAAGACTCGTTCCCTTTCTTTATGAACTGCAAGGCATCACTGAATGGTGTGAACACACTTGAGCCCCACTGAATTGAGTCCAATGCTGCTATGAGTGCTAACATGCACAGGTGTCTGTATAGGATCATGTTCTCAGGGTGCTTCAACTCAAGAAATTACTGGTCATATAAAACATTTTGCTGTAAATAACACACTGTGTAGAAGGAAATGCATTTAGTTGCTTGTAAAATTATGGCACTGAAGGTGGTTCTAACTTTACCTCATTGTTTGAACTGACTAGAGAAATTTCTTCTTCTATAATCTTACACTATGAGAGCTGAACCATTCAAACCTATGTTGCCTATATTACTGATGGTTTCTTTCTAGACAGAGTACTTCCAGGTTCTTGTCATCTGTTCAAAAAACTTAAAAGGTGCATATAAATAGCAAAGTAACAAAGAGCTTTTTTCAAAGACAAAGTGAAAGTATAAAATAATACATTGCAGGGGAGCAGCAGACCATAACATGTTCAGTCAAGAAAGAGTTCCTGGTTACTGCTGGGAGCTTCCTTTTGTGAAGGAGAAAACATGACTAGAGATTGCTAAGATATGACTAAGAGTGGTTGGGTAGAGTGACTGGCTGCTTTGTTTGGAGAGGGGTGTGTGAGGTCTGTCATGCAGATGTCTCACCTGCACTGAGGCTGTCCATTCTGAGACCCAGAACCTTGGTGCTAATGTGTTCTGTTGGATTGCTTGGCTTTTTTGCATTTACTCTTTGTATAATGAAGATGCTATTTCTGTCCTAAAAGTCTCTGCCAAGATCAGCATTCTCACTTCTTTGCTATATAGGAATGATGCACATTTCACACCAGAGAGTTGGAAAGAAACTCCATGGGGGCTTTCTCTGTCCCTTCCTCCTTCCCCTTCCAGGGTTCTCAGTTCTTAGAGCTCTTCTATTTAATTCGTTGAGATTCTGTGAAACTGGCCTTTCCAAGACGTAGTCCTATGGAGAAGATTTCCTGGGTGGTTTTCTAAACACAAAGAAGTCAGAGGAGACCATCTTGTGGATTCTATTTCATCAGCAACCTACTGTGATCTGTGCTTTCATATATTTGTATTTCTTTCTACAAGTTCAGATGGCTCATTGGCCCAAGTTTCTGGTACTTTACATCAGCATTGAAATCTTCAGGATTAATCCTAACGCAGCTATAGTAAAGAGGGGCCACCTCTGGGACCCAACAGGAGTCCATGAAACAAAATTAAAATTAATCTTTTCATTGGGACCTTTGAATATTATATTCATAGCATAAGTATTCCCTCCTGGAGAATACAGAGGAGCAATAGATGCCTTTGGCAAGTCAAATTTGATTTTCTTGAGCTTTGAAAACATTGGAAAGTCTCCAAGGAACAAAGGAAAGCAGGCTCAGAGCCTTGCTCCCAGCTGGACCCTGGACCCCTGCATTTCCTCCTGCTGATCACCCAGTAGTCTATGTCTACACTCTAGTAAACAACTAAACCACAAACATGTCGTGTCAAATATTGTGTTGCTGAGTTTATATGAAATATAATCTCTTTTTCCTGGTTTCTTTTTCTCCTTTTCCACTTAGGAAAGATTCTCAGGGACCTCACTGTCACATTTTTATATGAATGATGAATATATCCAATGACTTCTTTCAATAAGATCAGACTCATTTCATAAATATAGTAAAACTATTGCCAAAAAGAACCAAGTAGATACCTGATAGCATAACATTTAAATGCATAAGATCCCAGATAAAGGGGAGCAAAAAAAAGAAATAGATGCTATAGTCGCTGCTAAACCCATAACTTAAGAATGTTTCAAATTGATTAGCTAACATTCTATCAAAGGAGAGAACAAATCAATAAATAATGAGTAGAACTGATCAAGATGCCATTACAATTAAGGAACAGAATTATATTACAGAAACTTATAAATGTTTGACTTTCACAGAAGAGCTGTGAGGAAGCTTCTGAGTCATTTATTTACTCTTTAGTCTTTATTGCTCTTTTGGACACTGAGTCTTCAGTTCTACCCTTTCACAAAAGCAAGCAATACAGCTAAATCTAATGAGAATTTAGTTGCTTTCTTCATTAAGACATAACCAGAAAAATTAGCAAAAAAATCTTTTGTATTATAATAATTTAAATTATCCAAGCAAAACAAAAGATGTGCTTAAAGAAGATATAATTCATTCGTGGTTCCTGACTGGATTCATCACACGGGTTCGCTGATTGGTCTACTGTCAGAATGCCTAAGTTTCCATTCAAGTGTTTCAGCTAAAAGATGCTGCCACACTCAAACAGCAAGTTGGGGCCCAGGTGGACAGATTTCTGAACAGGTAAGTTGTTTTAGTTAAGGCCAATAAAGAGTTATGCTCATCTAGAGAACTCTGAATCTAAAGATTAAAGCCACACTGTGGAGGAAAGAGACAGCTGAAGTGGGAGGCATGGCAGTAAGTGTTCTCTGGAGACATTGCACTGACGGGCTTCCAAGGACTTTGGGCTGCACTTGATGCTACTGCAATGATGAATAAATGATATTTCATTCAAAGTGATCTCTGTATCAGTGAGCTGACACTCTAAAGTGCGTGCCCAGGAGAAGACATGCTGAATCTAGTTTTTGTTCTGCAAGTGCAGCATCCATCCTCCAGTCTCTATCTGCAATTAACTGTGCAAATAGTTTCCTAAATATAGCAAGCTTAACTTTGCTGAAGTGTTCTGAAAGGCATTTAAAGAATTGTTCAACTATTGTTGGAAATTAATTCGAAGGACGTCATGGACAATTAAGAACATAGTCTACTCAGTATTCTAGAAATACCTCAAGGATTGAAGCATGGAAATAGGCTTCCTTTGGCCTCACAAACAAGAATCAGTCAAAATGAAGGCTTTTTGTACCTAAGTTGTTTGGAAAGAGGAAACCTAGATAAAATGTTAAAGTAAATTACCTGAAAGAAGTCTCTTTCCAATGTTACTAAGACAGGCTGGTTAAAGAAAAATCTCACACACACTGTTTAAAATAAGCCAAAATATGAATCAGCAAGTTTGGTGCCAGGACTATAAATGATTTTCCATAATTTAATGAAATTTAAACACAGTGAAAGGGTAAAATTTTGTTACTCAAATAGCTCTTTCAACACTTGGAGCTACTGGGTGAAAAAAGGCACCTATCAGTCACAACCTTGCTGAGGTGTGTGTCTTTCTAGATTTTTAGTTAATGTCACAGAGGGCTGTTGCTCCTGTCCTCCTTATCCCAAACCAACTGTAGACAGTATTTAATTTAGCATTCAGTCTTTTACTAACAAATATAAAGAAAAATCAATATGCTAGCAAGTTGCTGACTCTGTTTCCTTGTAGTGCTGGAGTCAGATCTCACTGCTCCCCTGCTCTTTCTCAACTTCTGCCGAAGAGTGAAGTAATCAATGAGCTCTTTTTCTGTAAGGTAATTACAGTCATAGAGAAAGTATGGTTTTGTGAATGTTCTCATAATTGGGATTGGCTGGCAGGATGCCATTTAGGAAGAGGGGAATTGGGAAGAGCTAAGAGAAGTAGACAAGGATTTCCGGCTTGGGTCTCAGAAATAGGCTATTCTGGTGGTGTTACTTGAAAACATTTATTCAACAAACACTGTCCTACCAAACCACCATGTATTTCTTAAAAATCAATCCTGGTTTTTTTTTCAGCTATAAGGAATAAAATGACGTCATTTGTACAAAAATTGATACAACTGGACATAATCATATTAAGTGGATTAAGTCATTTTCAGAAAGATAAACATTACACATTCTGTCTCATTTGTGGTTCCTAGATTTAATATATAACATCATGTATGTGTATACAAAAAAAATAGAAATAAAACTATAAAGGGGACAAAGGAGCTAAGAGGAAAGGGGGGTGAATACAGATGTGTGCAAGAGTACATTCAACAGCAATACGCACTTTTAGGGAAATTTAAAGGTATAGATGCACAAAGGAAATAAAGCCAGGGCAAAGAAGCACTTTTCATCGTCCACTCATCCTGAGCACACACTTCTGCTGACAAACCACGAAGAGATGGCCTGTGTTGTTCATAGCTTCCCAATCTACCGATCAGGGTATTGTGAATGCCTCACCAAGTAAGGAAATGCATTCTGCCCTGCATTAACACAGGCTTGGTGAACAATGGTGCCATGGCTTTACTCTTGTGATCACTCAGATCATTTCTGATTTTCTCCTTCATTAGCAAACACTCCCATGTCATTGTGCCTACTTTAATTGAATAAACATCTTCAATGGTGTCCCAGGAAATTCTGAAAGTGCAGAAAAGCTGAGTCAAGGGTCAAAGGCTTCTGATGAAATTGCTTTCTGAAAGTTTTCAGGAACTCATACACTTACAAGATGTGGGCAAGTTTTCTGTCTCCTCACACCCTATTGGTGTGACTTCTACTGCTGTATTTATTTTGTGCAATTTTATGGGCAAATAAAAAGTATCTTGTATACTTCACTTACTTTATTAAAGGGGACCTGGGAAAAACGTATAGCTTTTGAAAACATTTCTCTTCAAAAGTATAGTGGCACATACATTTAGATAACTGTCCTTTAACAACAGGCAAAATGCCCACAAAATAAATACTTTAGACCCCATCTCCACCAAAGACTAAGAGAATAAAATGACTACTATTTCATTAGGTAACAAACTGATGCTAAACATTCATTTAGCAAGAAGAACATGGGTGAACCTTATACACATTCAAGAGCTTAATTAATGTGGTTTCTGAGAAGAACCAATCATCAAAATGTAACTCTTTTATTAAATAGATATACAAATTGAAAATTTGTAAAATATGGGACTATGAACATGGAGGACCACCAAAACAAATAAACAGACAAAAGCTGAAAGATTAGATTGTTTCAGCTCCTTGGGCTCTCTGTGTCTGGTATAGAAACTGAAAATTCTAAACACTGTCTTTCAGAGTCACTAAACAATTGAGGACTTGCAAACCTGTAGAATGGAGTAAAAATGGAATATCAACTATGCTGTAGAAAGCAGAACCCAGAGTAGAACGGCCAACATGCATAGTCACAAGCCACAGCTCAGTAGACAAATGGGTAAGGAAAGCCTTACACTATACCATCAGGCCTTTGCTTTGTAATTGCTATTTGTCCCTGGGCTGCTGATAACAGCTGCATGGGGGCTTACAGAAGGACTCTCTGGCCCTAAACTTCCCTGCAGAGCACCCAGGGACAAGGTGGATCACACAGGGAAGCTGTGCAAACCACTTTTGGGGAGGTAAATCTGACTATGTAACTGAAAAGATTGTAAACTCTTAAGAAAAATGACAGGCTATAAGTTCGTGGTACTGTGATTATAGGACATCTTAGCCAGGCAGGAGTTACAGCAGGTGCTTGATCAACAACTTAGTTTAATTAGAGAAACTGAGACACAGGCTATTGAGTGAATGGGAAGATCCATGATTTTAATGATGGCTGAGGCCCAAGTAGATGTTTCAAGTCATCTGATGCCGCCATTTTATTTTCATTACATCTCAGTAAGTTCCCATTCAAGTTGAGTTGTGTAATAAGGTTTTGTTTTGTAGGTTTTTTCTTTCCTGTCCACATGTATTTTGGAGGCTTATCAGTGCAAGTACTTTATATGCTTCAGTTTTCTGACTGCTTTACATATTTTGTTTTTACATCCTAGTTATTCTTCAAAACATAAGAACAGATTTGATTTTCAGCAGTCTTGCAAGACATCCATGTAAATGTCCCAAACTGGACAAAGTAAAGTTGATGCAGAAGCTGACAGTATTGGTTGGCAAGTGGAAGGACTCAATTAAGAAAATATTTGCAATATTCATACATGCTAAGAATACAGTCTTTCCTGACTTATTTCCTGACTATAATGTGCCATTCTAAGTGAGATTACACATGTTTGAATCAACTAAAATGGAAGGAATCCTCTCAGCCAACTTCTCCATGAAGTAAATAGAAACTTAGGTATTTTTTTAGAGGAAAATTTCCATTTCACTTTTGTAGGCATTTTATATTCACTATAATTAAGTATTGAATCTAAGGCAAGTTATTTTGAACTAATTAATCTGGTGAGATAATAAAGAAAGGAAGTTGGGAAAGTGTACAGAGAAATGTTTTCATGCACTTAAGCTACTGGAGAAAGAAATAGTATACTCTCAGAACATTGAAACAGAAAAGTTTCCAAACGGTTCCAGGAGTTACATGCTGTATGTCAGAAATATCATTACCACAACCCTCTGAGCTCAAGACTGGAATACCTATAGGAGATGTTCAGTGGTGTTTTTATTAGTTTTCTAATTCTCTGACAAAGTATGAAACACATGGCTTTTTAGAGGAATGGCTTATTTTGGCTCATAGATTGAAGGTACAGTCTATCATGGTGTGAAAGTCATGGTAGCAGGAGCATGGCATAGTTGGTCACATCATATCCACAGTCAGGAAGGAGCTATCAATGAGTGCTCTCCACTTGTTCTCGCCTTTTTATTTCACTCACACCTTAGCCATGGAATGGAAATTTCCACATTTAGAGTGGGTCTTGCCATGTAAATTGGCTCTGAAGAATGCATAAAAAGGGAAGACAATGAGCCAGGATATATGGCTAGCCCTTGTACAAATCTTGGCTACTGTGAGATGAGGACAGACAGCATGGTCTAGTAACATTCTGGAAGTTATTTTTGTTTCATTCTATTTCTCAACCAGGAGAGACTGAAACATATTACAATCTCTATGGGAAGACTAAGCAGAGAGAAAAGATGAACACATGGAAGAAAGACACTATAGTAAATTAATTAAGAAAACATGAAGGGAGCAGTCCTCCAAAGTACTAGTTTGCACGGAGCATCAATGGAAGGGGAGACGTGAGGGGGAAAGACGGGTGCCAAATATTGTACAATGTACAATAAAAAAAAGGTGATGAGCACCTATCCAATAGTTCCCATTTTCATCATGAAGTATCAAGAATCATCTCTGGCTAAGACTCAGAGCAGAATAAGGAGAGCTGGAGTTTAGAATAATGTTAATAATGGTTGAAATCACTATTTCATTGACGGGTAGAGCAAGCCAACCAGAGAAGACGGCCGAAAGCCAGGCAATTCTGAGGGAATCAGCACTGTTTATCAACTGTGAATTATAGAGTTATCAATTTTGAAGGCAGTGCAAATATAAAACCAATGTTCCCTGTGAGGAAGATTATGATTACTAAGGGATAGGGAAGTCAGAAAGAGTTCATGACCTCCTGTCCAAGAAGAATTTTTGGAATCAGACAAAGTCAGACAAGTGAAAAGAAACAAAACACAAATAAAATATATGAGAAATTGAAAGAGGCTCAAAGTTAAATTATTTTTGCATTATTGTCAAAAGACATGAACAAAAATAAATATTAATGCTGAAGTGGTAACAAAATTCAGAAGCAAAAGAAATGAGTGGGAATGGTATGGCAAATCAGTGGTAAAGTTCTTGCCTACAATTCCTGGGGTCCAGGGTTCCATCCTCAGCACTACACACATTCACAAAACACAAGAAAGAAGGTATTTTCATACACTGTACAGATATTAAGGACCACAGTTCGAATCATGCTAGAAAAGAACTTTTGTTCAACAGACATAAAGAAAGACATATAGTCAATTGACAGTTAACCTGGGTTCCTTCTTCAAATATATGATTACTCTAGAGAACATGACCTTTAAGAGCTTTGGCTGGCTAGACAGAATTGAGTATTGATGAGTAGAATTCCATTAACAAAATACAACCCCATCTACTCTGCTTTTCACAGAGAATTGTTTTAGATTTTAAAAATATGTTTGAGATTAAAATTGCATCCTTGTCTTGGAGGAGATGGGAATGGGGGTGGATTGGAAGGGAAAAGGCTCGGGGTGGAGGGGTGGAAGGAGGGAGGACAGGGGAATTTGTGGCTGATATGTAAAATTAAATTAATTATAAAACCAAAATATTGGCCGGGCGGTGGTGGCACATGCCTTTAATCCCAGCACTCAGGAGGCAGAGGCAGGCGGATCTCTGCGAGTTTGAGGCCAGCCTGGGCTACCAAGTGAGTCCCAGGAGAGGCGCAAAGCTACACAGAGAAACCCTGTCTCAAAAAACCAATATATATATATTGGTTTTATATATTGGTTTATATATTAAAAAATTACATCCTTACCCCTTCTCTCTCCTCCCTTCAAGCCCTCCCATGTGTATTCCCCATTGAGATTAATTTTATTCACTGTATCATTTTATCATTGTATCATTTTACCAGTTGTATAACTATTTTAGCTCAAACAGAAAGGGCCTGAGAAAGAATTGAACGTGATCATACAACACATACTTTTGAGGTGGCTGTTCTTCCTCATTCTGATACTGGGTAGATTTTCATTAGGTGGATGTACCTAGATTTGGCTAGTGACTTCTGCTGTTGATGGATTTTTATTTACAAGGTTCACTTTGTTTCTTCTATTATTGAAACATTGGAATGTTATCAGTATCTAGGGATAAAAGTGAGTAAACAAAAGTGAGGGGCTCATAACTATTATAGTCTGAAGAATAGTTCAGTTCAGAGGCAGGGAGTATGGAAATGTTATCTTTGAAAGGGTCAAAAGGCACTCCTGAATAATGAAAATGTACCTAGACTGTCACCTTGTAATTCCATCTGGAAAAACAGATGGGTTGGGTAAGCCAGGGAATATCTAAACCTGATGTACCAATAATGTGAGTTTTTTGTTATATAAACAATGCTGATATAAGAAAGTAATAATAAAACCAAAAATTTTTAAAGGAAAACTTTGAAAAACTATTCTCCTAAACTGAATATCAGTCCACTCCATAATATTTTAAATATCTAGGCACATTCAGATACAACCACAACAAAATTTATTTTTATATAATTTGCTTGAATCAAGACTTCAAGTTCATTTATTTAAAGTTTTTTTTTTAAATTTATGGGTATGGGTTTTTTTTACCTGTATGTACATCAATTAATAATCAAGACAATCTCCCACTGACATGCCCACAGACCAACATGATCTAGGCAATTATTCAATAGCAGTTGACTCTTGGCTGTGCCAAGTTGATGACGAAGGCTACCCAGGAGAGCTGTTTTGCTTTTTGCAAAGTCAGCCACTGATACAGTTTTGGTAAGCTCAAGCATTGCAGAGAATTATATTCTTCATCTGTCATTTCTTCCTCACCTGTCATATAGAATCATACCACAAGTAGAAACCATTGCTCACTAAACAACTCTGTTGTTATGTTGAGGTGCAGCTGTAAAAGAAAGGACAAGTGTGGCATCCTTTACTTCTTTGCAGACATCATCTGTATGGATGAACCAGCCCTCAGCATGACTCTGTAGTTCTGGAAGGTACCTGATTTTCTGGAATAGCAGCCTGATCCAGGCTCACTTGATTCCTTTCCTCTTGAGACACAGAATGACTCACTTTTCTGTTCTGGGCTCACTTTGTTCTTTTCAACTCTAGACTGGAAGTGAGTCATTTCTAAGAATCTAGTTCCTTTAACTTGAATGTTAATGATTAATAATTCTTCAATTATTGTTCCAGTTTAACTGATGCTTTCTAACCTTTTTCACCATATTTGCATCTTTCCTTTCTTCCTGTCCATCATTATGATGGCACGACAATTCGTCCAAAAGAACAGACATTTTCTTTCAGCAGTACAGTCACAAGAACACCTTGGAGGATTTTAAGGGAAAGTTATCAAATGGAACCAATGCAGAGAGTTAAATTTCAGAATAAGACTCCAGCCATGCCTCAGAGCAAGGGCTCAGTTCTTCCCTTGGGGTGATGGTTAAGATTTCCACCCTAGTATCTAGTAATAGATGATTATGTGTACCTCTCATTCACCTGTTCATAAGTTACAGATTCATCATAAAGGACTAAAAAGTGCCAGGAGGAAGGTAGGGAAACATCCCCAAATAGGTAATATATTCCCAGGAGCCCTGGGTCCAGTGAGTCCAAGGATTGTGAAGACCATCCATCATCCATCACTACAGAATGTTAACATTTTTTTTTTTTTTTTGGTTTTTCAAGACAGAGTTTCTCTGTGTAGCTTTGTGCCTTTCCTGGGACTTACTTGGTAGCCCAGGCTGGCCTCGAACTCGCAGAGATCCGCCTGCCTCTGCCTCCCGGGTGCTGGGATTAAAGGTGTGCGCCACCACCACCCGGCCAGAATGTTAACATTTCTTAAGAGGGTTTGGTTTGTAGTCATTGTTAGAATTCAACAGAAGACTGTAACTGATTCTGGCTCAGTGTTATTTCCTGCCATCACCAAAGACTTTATGATCCTGAGGACAAAGGGAGTTTCCTCTAAAGTTTTCAGACAAAAAGCAGAAAATGAATACACAGATTCAAATGATGCTATCTGTTGAAAGAACAGCAGCAAAGAATCCAGTTCTCCTTTAAAACAGAGAAAGAGAGCTTTGGCTTTTCTGATAAATATTTAGCATATTTTCTGACACTAATCTAATGTACATGTTGTTTTGAGAAATGTTTATATGATAACCTAGTTGATTCCTAATAAATACTAGGATTAATGCTTGAGTTAGATGTCTGCCTTAACTAAGAGTTTGTTTCCTAGTCAGTACAACCCACAGAGTTTAATTCTTAAAATGAAACCAGGTATCTAATTGCCTCTGGTAAAGAAATGGCAAATCTCATTTATCCTTTTCTCATGGCATTTATAACCTATCATCCTTCTTCAACTTTTTAGGCTTGGTTATGACACTGCTTTGACTTTCTCTATGTGGTGCTTTCAGTAATCTACTCTGGAGATTTTCTTTATGTTTTCCTCTCAAATGTCCATGTTCATTCATGTCTCCAACTTAGGACTTCTTATTGATGACTTTTGCACCTGCTCACACAAAAATGATATTTATTGTTTCTCTTCCTCTCTGTAATGATCCTGACAGCAAATCTTCTCAAGTGCATCCCATTGCCAATGGCAAAGTCATATCTTCACCACTTGGATTGTTTCCTGAAACTGCCTCATTCTAACTTTTTCAATCACTTTTACCTGCCAACTGCCAAACTAATCCTGTCCAATCCAACATCCAACAGTCATGTGTGTATCTTAACATATTGTGAAATTAAATGGAATGAAAAATTATCAGTAAACACTGGCCAAATTTCAGGTTCTCAGGCAGCAAATGAGGCACCAGCAGATGCAACAACATGGGAAAGACAACCAGCAGCAATGTAAGAAAGTGGACAGTTGAAAAGCCACAGCTTTTCCCTGAATCAACATCAGAACATACTAAATATACCATCATAGGGACTCTTTTCTCCAATTATTCCTTCCAGGAAATATCCTTACAGAACCTACAGAGGTATCTCTCTCCATTGATTCAAGCTCCATTTAACTTGACAAAGAAGAATAACCATCACAGCTTCTAATCTTGGGATATACGGGAACCCTTCCTTCCATGTTAAATCATTGCATTGTTGATGCCAAGTCAATGCTACTATGGCCTAGAATATGAAATATGTATACAATTCCCTGCATTTAGAAACAAAATTTATCTAACAAAATATTGAGGATATATCATTTAATCAAACTGACAGATCAAAGGGTAAGATATATTGAGTTTTCTCCTTAAGCCTTAGCTAACAGGCACCAGCACACATCCACCTTTAAAGGCGTTTGAAGAGGTTGAGACACAGCATGGAGTATGGCTCATTTTTGTGACCATTTTGTCACCATTTCCCTTTAAAATCCCCTAAAATTACTCCCTTCAAATTACACATTCTGTTCTGTCTTTGAAAATGTCATACTATTAAATAACAGACCACAAAACTAAAATCCACATATCAGAACAATAAACAATTCATATACAGTACTGAAACTACCAGCAGAAATATTAGTCACAGGAAAATGAATACCTTCATTTTATGAACAAACCAAACTGCTCTCAAATGACCAAAAATGACAAGGACATCCACAGCTCACATAAATGTAAGGCAAAAAAGAAAATGGCAAAATCAAATAAAAAAATCCCTTATTTTCCTTTAATTTTTTTTTCAAATATCATGTACCACTAATGTATTTACACCACTTTTACTTTCTCTTTCCTTCCAACTCCTTCCAGACCTTTCTCACTCTCAGTATCATGATCTCTTCTTCAGTCATCATTGGTGTGTGTGTGTGTGTGTGTGTGTGTGTGTGTGTGTGTGTGTGTGTGTAAATACAGCTTGCTCAGTACATATACATTGTTTTGCTTTTATGTATATGTGTTTAGAGCTCATGGCTTGGGATTGGATAACCCACCAAGGTGCAAAATGAACTAAGAGAAATGACAAGAAGAGAGATCTTTTTTGTTTTTCTGTTTTTGTTTTTGTTTTTTTTGTTATACATACAGTGTTCTGTCTGCATGTGTCCTTGCAGGCCAGAAGAGGACATCAGATCTCATTACAGGTGGTTGTGAGCCACCATATGATTGCTGGGAATGGAACTCAGGACCTCTGGAAGAGCAGTCAGTGCTCTTAACCACTGAGCCATCTCTCAAGCCAGAGAGAGATTTTCTTAACTGGCATTAAAGATAAAACTTGGGTCACTTGACAGAAGATTCATAGTCCCACGTGAGTGCTCTATGAAAGCAATTAGGAATGATTCCCTCCAGTCTCCTGATGACCGCCCATTAATGCACTTGCGCTGTCTTGTCTATAACTGTGATGTTTTGTATGAAACAATTGAGAGGCCAAGTGTGTAAGTATGAAACCCTAGTGTTACTGAGATACTGTCACTCTTGTCACTGGTGGTATTCTGAAATAAAGTGAATACAAAAAGAGAGTCCCCTTCCTTATCTTGAGGAGTTGTTATAAGGAACTGAAAATAATTTATTCTTCTGAACATTTAAAAATAAATGTGTTAAATATTTGTCAAAAATCTTTAAAACTGTTTTCCTGAGTCAAACTTGTTTCTAATAAACACACCATCAAGACACTGTACTGTTCTTTTCTCAGAATAGTCTACACTTTTTAGAAAATCTGCTTTGTATCTTTGTGATCATCCTTTATTAATTCTACCTGTCTCATCTAAAGTAAGGCTTGGTGAAAGGTCAAATATGTCAGTTCCTCCCAGATAAGCACTCCTGTTAACTCAAAGACAATGAGGAAGCCCCCTGTGGTAAGTTGACACTTAATCTTGTTGAATGGATAAAGCAATGTGAATATTTCGCCCATCACTGAGTCCACTCTCAGAGAGCTCATACATCACCAACAGCAGCAACATCTGACTGCCCCTGACTGTTGGGATCACTGCTGATCCAGTAAAATTATACAATACTTCCTGAGAATTTCACCATTTATTAAATTCAAAACTGAAGCTATAAATAACTTCATATTTTCATTAAATAACTATACCTATTTGCATTTTGCTTATACTATTATGACTTAGTTACTTTCCTCTGCCATGGCCCAGATGTCAAGACCTTATACTCTCTCTTTTAATAAAAACTCTTTTTAAAATACTATTTTATGTGTATAGGTGTTTTGTCTGTGTATATCTATGTGTACCATGTGCATACATAGTGTTCATGGAGTTCAAAAGAGGGTGATGAACACTCTATGGTTGGAGTTACAAATCATGTGAGCCAACATGTGGGTACTAGGAATAAATCTCTGCTCCTTTGAAAGAACAAGTATTCTTAACTACTGATCCAACTCTCTAGCCCACTGAACCCGACTCAAAACTTCTTTGCTGATTCATGCTTCAAGAGTTTCCTCTTTGCTGGCATAATGCTGATTTTACAGATGGAAAGGTATAAACACAGAAACAATGAACACAAAGTCACTATGGCAGGAACTCGGTGCACAACAACCTCAGGAGATCTCAGTAAACTCCATAAATTAATAGGATGACAATTAAAACACAAATCATCTTAAGGTATAGAACAGAAAGCAGCACAGCTTTAGATCATTTGTCCCAAATTATTCATTGCTAATACAAGTCACTTTAAAAAATGTTCTCAATTTTAATGGAAATTTCAAATTGCATTTATGCATTTAATTTACATTTTAGAATCCTAAGATCCCAATAAATTGGTGAAGAAAGCATTTGAGTCAACATTTAATTCCACATGTTCATTTGTGTAATAAACTACTAATCTCCTTTTAAAGATGGTTTGTCCTCCTTAGAGTCTCACTGAGTTACTGGATACAGGATTATTGTAGGACTTTCCCTGGGGACATGTGAGCATGTCTACTCATCTTAGATAGGGACACTAACAACAGACAGAATAAATTAGTCTAGCAAAGTCTTTCAAGTGTTTCAAAATAACTAGGTTGAAGCTACAAGGCCCTCTCTGCCCCTGCCTAAAAGTCAAGATGTCTTTCCTACCATATCACATTGCTTACAAGTAGGTTATTTAGACAGTCAAGGTTTAGAGGAGAGGGATTTGACTCCAAAGGTTTATGTGCAGCCAATGGGGTTCCCTTGCATTAATAACACAGAATATAGACATTGTGCTAGGTAGTTTTGTGTCAACTTGTCACAAGCTAGAGTCATTTGGGAAAAAGAAACATCAGTTGAGAAAAATGTCCCCACAAGATTGGATTGTGAGCAAGCCTGTGATATATTTTCTTAATTGGCAGTTGATGTAGGAGGGCAAAGCCCATTGTGCATGGTGCCATTCTGGCCTCTGTATCTGTTTCTACATACAGTTTCCTTGCTTGAGTTCCTGCCCTGACTTCCCTGGTTAATAGATTACAAACAGTAAGCTGAAATAAAAACTTTCCTTTCCAATTTGGTTTTTGTTTTGGTCATGGTACTTCATTACAGCAATAGAAACCCTAACTATGGCACGCAGTATTTTTGCAACCATGTTTATACCCCCATTAGTATTTATCATGGTCATAGTTTATATTAATAAAATCTGTGGCTGATAAAGTCTTTCCAGGTTGACAGTCATGCCATGTCATCCATAGAGGCACATATATTAATTCCTATTGCTGTTTGCAATAAAAGGTGTTGTTAGCTGGATTGTAACTCTATTGTGGCTGATCAGAATGCTCTTTATAGAAATAATTCCCAAAGCTTTATCTTCTTGTGCTGTTTTCAGCCACTGAGATGATTATATAAATGCTTCTCTGTCTCTGCTTGGATTCACAAAGGTGTAGACTCATCTCTGTTTTTAGATGCAACCATTATCATCTTAGGAAATGTTTCCAATGGACCTGATCAGTCAGCAGCATTCATACCTCATAATTGAATGCAAGGAAGCATAAGGATCCTTGTGTCTGTTACCCTAAGAAACCAGAAGATATTTTACTGAGTCTGTCATGAAGGGGAAGCAACATCTGGAAAGTTTAATGTTTTCCCCTATACCAAATGGGTTTGTCATGGAACACAAGTACAGAGATTTCATAAAAGCCAAATATCAAGCTAACTAATTCAAGAGTTAATAGGACACAGGCCAAGAAAAATAAAGTCTGCCTTCTTCCTTGTTACCATGGTGTGTTGACTGTTATAAAAGGTTAATGTTTCAGCATTTTCTTCATATTAATTTCTTAGATTGAGCCCCTTGTACTTAATGTATTAAGAGCTATGGATATTTTTAATCATTCCAGAGATTTTATTTTATTTTGGAGGTGGGATTCGAGACAGGGTTTCTCTGTGTGGCTTTGCACCTTTCCTGGAACTCGCTCCGTAGCCCAGGCTGGCCTCGAACTCACAGAGATCAGCCTGCCTCAGCCTCCAGAGTGCTGGGATTAAAGGCATGTGCCACCATCACCTGGCTTCCAGAGCTTTTTGATAGATGAACATATTTTGCATTCTAACATTAGTAACCAAAGCATATTGGTAAAAATGAAGGTGTAAGTAAATTTAAGAGAACATAGTTGTAAGGAAAATAACAGAAGTTGTTACCATAGAAATATGTGGAATGTATTAATGGTGCATGTGTAATGACTGGTTTAAACCTCTTGGCTTATATGAGTCTTTAATATGAAATAACACACTGAAACATCACTTGTCCCTCTGTGATATAAATACAGCAGGTGAATAAGTTTGTGACTCATTCTGTCAATATTTTACAAGACTCTCTGTTTCCTTGTTTTAAATATTTATTTAAAAGTCCTAATTGATTTTCATTTCATATTCACAAAGCACATAAAAACTTCTGAACTGCACATTCCAATGTACAATTTTTCAAGTATACCAATGAACTGCAGATTTCCACTGCAACTTGATAGACAAGGGTGAGAAGAAAAGGAAATTGACAGAAAGATTCATCGGGTTTAGAATATTTTAATACATTTTAAATTCAAATAGAATTATATTACTTCCACCCTTCCCAATCCTCTCTCCAGAACCTCCCAGACACCCGCCTTTCAGTTCCTCCCTTTCCCTCAAATCTTCCCATGGCCCCACTGTTTTATAAAAGTCACATTACAGCTCCTTTCAAGAGCAGAGTGGTTCTATTTGAAATAGGTTAGACAATTCTTAAGAGTTAGCACTGGACTGGTAGTAGAACTCAATGGTAAAATGTTTGGCTAGTTATGAGAGGCCCTATAATTGACACACAGAATGGAACACACACACACACACACACACACACACACACACACACACACACACACACACACACCACCTACACGAACACAAAGGAAGGTAAGAGGACAGTCCGTCTTTCTAAGCACTTTGCAGCCCGCGATGCTGGGAACATTATCGTTACGATGCTGTTGACACTATAGTCATCATCACTTTCTTTTATCAGAAGCAAATCAAAACATTACAGAAAACTTAAAGCCCTGAAAATGTGCTTAACTATCCCTATTATGCTGAACTCATTCCCCAAAGGAAATTAGTACGTTCCTCAACAGAAACTGGAAACAAAATCAAAGAGTGAGAGACTTCTTGACCGCACTGCCCCTCCCACCCTGTCTGCACTCCTGATCAGGCAGGATGAGATTTGAACTTGCTTTTGATCTTGGGGAGCCTGACCTGGGCAGATGTTTATGAGATGTTTGCTCAGGAGCTCACAGGGGCCAGCTTAGGGTAGCTGTCAGCATGGAACTCACTGTTGTGAAAAGAAGAAATTACCAGGGCTGGTGATGACAGAGTTGAATGCTGATACAAGGAAATGCAGATAGCCACCAAATCCTAAAATTAAGTCTAGAAGAGCCTCATTGATTCTTAATAAGATGTGGTGACACTGAACATTATCCACATACTTTAATGAAGTGCAGATTGGGAGTTGAATCTGGCCAATAAAATGTGCAGAGATATCGGAAACAACTGTACAGTTTGTGCTTTGAGGCTGGAGGGTAAGGCATCATGGAGAAGGGTGCCTAAGTCTGTACAGTAACACAAGTCGGAAGGTTCGTAGAACATCTTTATGTGGCTGTGAACAGCTTAAAAATAGTCCAAATTCTGGTTTACAGAGTTTAAAATGACCTGGCAATTTTCTACCCTGAAACATAAATTGCATGAAGTTTACTGAAATCAGACATTTGCATTTCAATTAAGAAAATACAAATGAGATACTATTCATGAAATGAACAATATAAACTATTAATTATAGATATACTTTTGTCCAATGGATTTTATTATTTGTGATTTTATGTATACTAAGTTTTGTTCTTCCATCTACTTCTAGAAAGAAGCACAGCCCTGAGGTAGACCCTTCTTTATTACTTGTACCCAAAACCCCAGCAGCAAATACCTGCAAGCTACAGAAGAGGAGAGCTTGTCATTCTCCCTCATGTCCTTGTCTCTAGCAAAGGCATGAGCAAGTGGTCTTACAATGGATAAAAGGGGTATTTGTTTGCAAAACATCCCAAAAGGAAACAAAGGCTACCTCCTTCTTGGTATGACATCTGCCTCTTTAAGACCAAAGCAACAACATAGAGATGCTGCTGTGGCTGTGACTGGAAGGAAAACACCATGGTGAACTGCTCCCCTGACTCTGAAACCACAATCTCCAGAACATTGACAAGATGAGATACAATCTGTGCACAGGTTAAACCACTCAGAGAATGTTCTGTATCCGACCACAGAAGCCTCAAAATGAAACCAGCCTTCAAGACTAACTACAGAATTCTAGGAACATCTCAGCACCCAGTGAGGATACAGTGGTTGCTGGCTACACCACTTCTCAGCAGATGGGCTGAATACAACTTGCCCTACCTTTATCATGGTGTAAAACTCCATGTGCTATGCAAGGCCCCTTCGTAACTGCTTCCAAAACCTCAGGTATCTCTCAAGCACCAATACATCATCAACACCTAGTGAACCCAAATGATTTATTGCATCCCAAATGCAACAGCTTATCATTGAACAATGGAAAGTGAATTGCTTAAGGCAAAAGTGAATAAAAGAAACAGACTGCATGTCATTTAGTTCTTATATACAGCTTTGCTTTTAAATTTTGTGTTGATTATGTAAGTTATAATACTGTTTTGAGTTAGATTTTGTTGTAAATTTGCTAAATTTTATAAAAATTTATAAAGATGCATACATAAAAATGGTGAAGACCCACTGACTTTTGTATGTAGGTGATATCCTAAGTCCATCATGTTTATTAATGCCTCTAGCATCTAAGCTATTGTTGTAGTTTTATTTCCACTTTTCTGAAAACTGAGTCATATAGAATGGTTCAGTAACGTGGCGAAGGTCACACAGCCAGTGATATGCCACAGGACAGGTTCAATTATGGTCACCTGGACCTAGAGTGCACATGGTTGACTTGTCTGTCACCTCTTCTCAAAGTTGTAACAATATAAGGTCAGTGAATGTTTGTGCACAAAAAGGAATATTCTGGAAAAACAAATGAATAAACTCTATTTTTGACCATATTTATAGAGAGGCTAAAAAGTCCAAGTAACAAATTTAATGTAGATTCTTATACGTTGTAAGAAATCAAAACAAAAAGTCATGAATCTGGAAAAGGTATGGGTGAGGAAGAAGTAGAGGTGATAATAATGGGAGAGAGAAGAAAGGGTAGAGAGTAATCAGAATATACTCTGTACATGTATTAAATCAAAGAACTAAACTAGTAGGAACAATGCTCTGTATTTAAAAAATTAAAATTTTCGCATCCCTGCTTTCTGCCTGTGCCCTCTCAGCCTTTCTTCTCCTCCACATCCTCATCCCTTGCTCTTCTCTTCTCCTGTACCCACTAATATCCAATAGCCTTTCTGCTTTCGTGTCACATGTAACCTTATGTCTTTCCATTTTTATTGCCACCTCTTATTTTGAAGAGGTAGGAAGAAATTAGACGTGCCAAAAAATTTGGAGATGGGTAATTTGTAAAGTGTCTCTACGGGCAAGTGGAATCTTCAGTAATACCAGAAAGTCTGAATACATGTAAGTAGGAAAGACACTGGAGGTGCAGGAAAGCCTCCTGGAGTAATGTGTTTGGAGTGCCAGTGTCTTTACAATGTCTGATTTACATTATCCACACAGCAGGCACCTTCTTTATTTACTATCTCATTGTATTTCTCTTCTCTAAATAAGCATTCACCTATAGATGACAGCTTAGACAAGTAAGACAGTTGTTGATGGGGTAAGGGTCTTAAACTTTAATGTATAAAACAGTATTATTAATGATAATTTGTCACCATAATTTACCAAAAAGTGTTAAAGTAGTGAAAAATATGCTAGAAGCAAATCCATGATCTATAACCAGATTTTAGATTTTTGATGAAGTGGAACAGATGAGGAGGCAGTATGTCCCTGGGGGTGAAATTGTGCAGGATCCCTGGAAGACATCAATATCTTTACACCACAGTGGGGATGGTGTGTTACTGGACACATCTAATTCTCCTAAACGCTCTAGATACTTTCATGCTACTTAGATTTCTGGGAGACCAGACATATTTGTTCCAAAGTTAGGTCACAGAGTTGACTATACTGATGAAATAATACAAGGCGTAGACTTTAAGGAGTTCTCTAAATGATTCAATGTTATCTGGCTACCTGGCACCATGATTCTTAATCTGTGAGTCAGAAGTGAGTTGGCACATACTACATGTGAGATGCACTGTGGAATTCTAAATGGGCTTTGTACATTTGTGAACATGCTCTACAATTCAATGTGTTATTATAGAACCTACTATTGGCATGTTTACAAAAATAGGTTATCTCTCATATGACATCTTTTACTTCTTACATGTTTTTTGGGACTTGGGGGAGCTGACATGTATATTTGCTGTCACTCAGACATTGTCTTACTATCAACTCCTAAGACACACTCTGAATTCAAGATTCTAAGGTAACAGTGAAGCCAGAGGAGGTTAAGCTGTCTTTATTTCAAAAATATGCTAAAAATCAGTTAGCTGGAAATGCTGGTCTGTCAAAGCTTAAGGCTGATTTTCAAGTAGTTCCATGACAGGCAACCAAGCTGTCAATGGAGTTGTCAGAAAAAGGACAACATTGCAGGGTCTTTGCTACTTGAAACATCAACTATGAATCCAAATGATGATGTCACATGTCTTTTCTGAAAGTCATAGGCTATGTTAAAATAAAACTAAAAAATTCAATCTAGTACTGGGGAGATGACTCACTCAATAAAGTACTCGCCTCAGAAGCATGAATACCTAAGTTGGATCCCAGCCACGTGTGTAAAATTTAGATGTGGCAGGCAGGGCATACCTATCATCCCAGCCCAGGGGAGGTAGAGGCAGGAGTCTCCCTAAGGCTTGCTGACCAGTCTAGCTGAAGAGGAAAAGCTCCAGATTCAGTTCAATACCCTGCCTCAAAATATGAAGAAATAACGAAATCAAAGAATGATGCCTGATGCCAATTGCACAGCCTCTGCCTGTATGCAAATGTATGTGCACCCATACACTGGAACATGTACACAAAACATAGTAAAATATGCATGGGTGTGAATGCCTCGGAATTCTCAGTACAAGACCATAGACAAACAGTTTCTACTCACGTGAGACTCGAGTGTTTGCTGACGGCACTGTCAGTGCATGAAACACCAACCCAGTGCTAGGGAAACTCATAAGCAACAGCCAGGACAGTCAAGATCTGCACCCTCAATCTCCAGATGTATAGATTCTAGGATCCAAGGAGAAAATATCTGTGTGCTGCCTAGTTTTGTCTTAACTTGACCCAATCTAGAGTCATCAGAAAGGAGGAAGCCTCAACTGACAAAATGCCTCCGTAAGATCAGGCTTTAAACAAGCCTTTAGGACATTTTCTTAATTATTGACTGAGGAGGGAGGACCCAGCCCATTGTGGGTGGACCAGTGGTCTTGGGTTCTATAAGAAAACAGGCTGAGCAAGCCATGAGGAGCAAGCCTATGATCAGCGCCCCTCCGTGCCTCTGCATCAGCTTCTTTCTCCAGTTACCTGCCTTGGTTGAGTTCCTGTTCTAACTTCCTTTGATGATGGACTGTGATGTGGAAGTGTAAATCAAATAAACGTTTTTATCCTGAAGTTGCTTTGGTCATGGTGTTTTATTGCAACAACAGGAACCCTAAGACAGTCCATATAACTAACTCTTTGGACTCCTAACCACAGATGGGGAAGTGATTGAAATGATATGAATCAATACCTTGGGGATGGGGTGGGGACAGAATTCTCTTAGAGGATGGTGGAGGAATGTTTCTGCAGGCAGGATCTTAGATGGAACAAGAAAGAAAAAGAATCATGAAAAGCAAAGAAGCCAAGCTATGTTACTCCACATGCAGAACAGCTTAAGCAGAAGATAGATTTGCTTTGGTTCCTGGCTTCAGAGCTTGCAGTCCATAGTTGGCTTGCTCCATTGCTGCGAGGCAGGAACACCATTGCAGCAGCAGCAGATGAAGAGTGAAAGTCACTCAGCTCATGGCAATCAAGAAGGAGACAGGGGAGGGCAGCGGACAAGATGGGACCCCTTAGTGCATGTGCCCAGTGACCTATTACCTCCAGCAAGGCCCTTTAAAACCTATAAAACACAGCAACAGGATTTAAGTGTGTGATCTTTTAGGAGGCTCTTTCAGATCCAGTTCAAAATACAAACAAAGAAAGTATATAGGTAAAGATTGGCTTTAGAGCCAGTCTGCTGGATGAGGCCCAGAGGAGGTCAGCATGGCTGGAGCTGTTATGGGTAGTGGGCTACCACGTAATAAGGGAAGCAGGATGAGTGTTCATACAGAAAGGGACTGAAAAGGAGCCTGACAGTGTATGCAGCTTGTAGAGAGGTTAATTTCCTTAATTTATTAACTTAATAAATTCACTTCAAGTCAAATGGGTAAATACAGACAGCTTTAAGCAGCAGAGTGGATGGAATTGATACTAAATTTAAAATCACCGTGGCAGCCATTTGCATTATTTTTGTTCTAATCAAAACTGTGGGAAAGGATTTAGTTTTCCTCTACTCAAGAGAGGAAACCTGAGGCTGGGTAAAAAAGAAAGCACCCCTTGCAGACTTCCCATTAGCCCCTATTACAACTGCCTCCTCCATGTCTGCCTCTAACCAAGTTATAGGACACAAAATCAAATTCCAAGTAGGAGCATTTTTTAAGGGTCCACATACCTAAAATTGTTTCATCTCATATTAAAAGCATTAAACTGAGCTGATAAGAAATGAAATCATGCCTGAAAATGCATTTAAAGAGTTACTGTAGCATAAGAATAATGAAATGTTCTGAAATAACAAGATTAACCCGATTGACTGAAATATGTTATTTGTGACCAGGGTAATAGGCTATATTTAAAATTCTACTTTGAACTGTTCCTTTTCATTCTTCTCTGACATATGAAATAACGCATGTGTTATGTCTCCACCCTAGCCCACAGCCTACTTTTGGGGGCTTAGTTCTGTTATTGGTCAACCATCCCTGTTTAAAATTTTATTTCCTTCCATGCTTTATCATAGGCTTCTTTACACATACCTAGAATCCACCACAGTGCCTGCCAGAAAGAAAAAATTTCATATTTTATCATTGATATTATGTGTTTAAATGCATCAAAAGATCGAAGATATAAAAGTTAACAGGTCAAGACAACACAGCAATAGCTGAGCAAATAGTAGAGAGTGGAGAAATGAATCTGGACATATGCCAAGAGCTTAACAAGTTCTACGACCAAGACTGGAAGAAAGCTGAGCTGTAGGCAAGCTTCCTTATAGAACCCAGGACCACCAGCCCAGGGATGGCACCACCCACCATGGGCTGGGCCCACCCCCACTGATCACTAATTGACCTCAAGGAAATCAAGCTGGGTCTCAAGGAGGCATTTCCTCAGCTGAGGCTTCTTCCTCTCTGATAACTCTAGCGTGTGTCAACTTGACACAGAAAATCAGTCAGTATGGCTGACCCCCTTGTCACCTTGACACACAATCATATCACTATTGAGCGACAACCCTTCCTTTTTTATTCATACCCAAGAACTCACATTGAAGAAATAAATAACTTTAAAAGTCCTACACTTTTTACAAATTCAAACACATTAAATTTTCAATCCCTTTAAAATAGCCCATCTCTTTTAAAATCCAGTCTTTTAAAATCCAAAGCTTCTCAACTGTGGGCTCCAGTAAAATACTTTCTTACTTCAAGAGGGAAGCACAGTCACAATCAAATCAAAGCAAAACCAATGCCAACCGTCCAATGGCTGGGATCCACTCACCATTTTCTGGACTCCTCCAAAGGCCTTGGGTCATTTCTCTGGTTCTGCCCTTTGCTGCACACACAGCTTGTCTTCTAGGCTCCAGCTGGCTCCACTCCGCTGCTGCTGCTGTTCTTGGTGGTCACCCTATGATACTGGCATCTCCAAAATGCTAGGGTCTTCTGCTGCAACTGGGCTGCACTTTCACCAATAGCTTCTCACAGGCTCTCTTCACGGTACCCAGCCTCAACTTCTTTGCATGACCCCTTCAGTCTGCCACTAAGGTTGCAGTTTCACCAATGGCCTCTCCTGGGCTCTCATAGTGACAAGTCTCAGCTGTTCTCCATGACTCCTTAACATCTTCAAAACCAGTACCACCTGAGTGACTCTTACACATTACCAAATCCAGCTGCCAACAGGAGGCACAACCTTGGCCTCCTCTGTAATACAGCTTCTCTGTGCTCTCAGGAAACACTTCCCAGAAGATTTCACCAGGGATGTTTGTGTCTCCTCAATCACCACTAATTTCTTAGCTCCAGCTAAACAGTATCAAGTATCCCAGCAAAACTAAGTTTCACTTAAGTAGTTCTGGTATCTTGTCAATCACAGCTGATTCTGCAGCCACAGTGAAACAGAACCCCAGAATCTTAATTCAAAAAACAAATGGCTCTGATGGAGTCTTTAAACTTGCCTCTGAAACTTTACAAACCACGTCTCCATCCTCTTCACTGCTCTCAGCATTCTTATCTTCCAAGCTCCCACAGAACATCCCACTGAGCTCTTAATACTCAATGGCTCTTCTAGCCCAAAGTTCCAAAGTTCTTCCACAATCTTCTCAAAAACAACATGGTCAATCTGTCACAGCAATACCCTACTACACCGGTATCAATTTGTTTTAGTTAGGGTTTTTATTGCTTCAAGGAAACACCATGACCTAAAAGCAAGTTGGAGAGGAAAGGGTTTATCTGGCTTACACTTCAGCATTGTTGTTCATCATCAAAGGAAGTCATGACAGGGACTCAAACAGGCCAAGATCCTGGATGTAGTAGCTGATGCAGAGTCCATGGAGGGGTGCTGTTTACTGACTTACTTCCCCTGGCTTGCTCTGCCTGCTTTCCTATAGAACCCAAGACCACCAGCTGGGGTTTGACCCCACCCACCATGAGCTAGGCCCTCCCCTATTAATTGAGAAAATGCCCGACAGCTGGATCTCATGGAGGCATTTCCACAACTGAGGCTCCTTCCTCTCTGATGACTCTAGCTTATGTCAACTTGACACAAAAAATCAGCCAGTACAATATGTTTACCAATAGCTTATAATTACAAACTGGAACTGCTGAGGCATCCAGTCTTATGGACTTAGCACCCACTGTTTCTCAGCCTCTCCAGTGTGAAGAAAACCATTGTTGAACTATTCAGCCAATATTACGTTTAACCTAATAAATCCCTTTTGTAATATATATTCATGCTGCCAGTTCTGTCCCAATGGAGAACTCTGACTTATATATCTACCCCACATGTGATGTCCCATCATGCTATTCCTACCATGCAAATGAATGTATCTCTTTGTCCTTGGGTTGCACACAATTTTTATTAAACATACCGTTGTGTTTATTTTTGTGCTGTAAAGACAGAACTGAGCTGTCGTTGTTCTGTTTGGGGGACCAGGGTTTCATGAGGGAGGCCTTCTCTTTCTACTCTGTCAACCATGGGCTTACTTTCTTACATCCTTCTCCTCATCCAGCCACAACTTCATCAAACAGAACTCCACATAGCTCTTTCATTAGATTTTCATTTATTTAGGACTTCTCTCCTGTTCTGTAAAGGTATACTAAAGATGCAGTATGTTTTTCTCCACAATCTGCCCATTCTCAAACATGTGTCCCATGAGGCTTAGCAGTGTGACAGAGAAGAAACCTGCCAACCCTCATGTACTCAGGAGAGACTCTACGGCTCTCACTCCAAGAGTGAAGCACAAAGTCCACAATCCCCTTGTTAAGAAAACAGTAATGGTGGAAACACGCTGATGTTATCCTTACTCAGATTCTCTGGGCTCTTTTTTTCTTAAATGGACTTCACAAAACTAACACACTGGTTGTAGATAAGTATCAACTACCATCTAAGTTGTTACAAATGAGCTGGTGTGATGGGTAAGGCTCATATGCAAAGAATGATTAGACTTTCCTCTTGAGAATGACGTTGTTAGCAGATATGTGTCTGATTCCCAGGAACAAATATAGAGGCAAATTCTGAACAAATAAACAAATGAAGAAAAGCATCACCACTAAAGCATCACCACTCCACACAGTATTGGGAGCAGCACACTTTGTATTTTTCCACAAAATGTCACTTATTCTTAGTAAATTTGTTAGATAGATATTTTTATCCTTCATTTACAAGTATGGAAGTGGAAATTCTGAGAACTCTGTCTAGCTAGTAAGCAAGAGAGTACCAGCAAGTACGGTTTAAAATGAATACCTTATTTCCACTCAAGGTTACAGCCCTCATGGGTCTATCCACTTGTCCTTCCACTAAGTGAGCCTCTGCAGGGTTTTTACAGGCTTGGAACAGATTCCGTCTTTTAAGTACTTACTCTTGGTAGTCAGTATCTTAGACAACAGATAAAACCGTGCTTTCCAAGTCCATGTGCCAATAGAGAAGTAAAGTTTAAGGAAACACTGGGCTCTCTAGATGAAGCACTCTAAGCATCAGGGATCATGCTGTTTAAACTGAAGAGCTTAAGTGAGAACAGAGGCTATGAATGGTGACCCTGAGGGCTTGCACCCACATGGATGGAGGCTCTGAGGACTTGCATCCAGCTGGGTGGAAGCTTTGAAATCTTGCACCCAGGATGGAGGCCCTGAAGGCTTGCATGCACCTGAATGGAGCCCTGAGGGCTTGCACCCACCTGGATGGAGGCCCTATGAGCTTGCATCTCCCTGGATGGAGGCCCCAAGGGCTATCACCCACCTGAGTGGAGGCTCTGAGGGATTTCACCTACCTCTTCAGTGAACTGAGAATGTCAGGGGAAGGTCATTCCATTTGGCATCAGAGTACCTGGAATTCGAGTCACACTCTCTCACTAGGTTAGTAATTACTCAGAATTTTCACTCCCATACTTATAAGTGGGGGACAAAAACAACTACCTGACAGGTTTAACAAGTGACATATTTTCCTGAGATCTCTGTGAAATTAGTGTGTATGTAGGATGAGTATATGTAGGGTGAGTGTGTGTGTGTGTGTGTGTGTGTGTGTGTGTGTGTGTGTTAGAAATACAAAGTAATGTTAATGTAATAGAGTAGCCAAGATAAATTGGAATAAAAACATTGGAAGTCTTTATTTCGAACCCATACAATAGTCAACAAATTCTGAAGACAATGACAACAAAAATAGAAGTTGGGTGCATGGGCCTATAAGAATTTTCATGATGTTCAGTAATGATATAAGACTTACAAAAGCCTTACAAAGCCTGGAGAAAACTCCAATCACCTACTGCCAAGGAGAGAAAGCACATTCAGCATTGTGCTGAGAAAATAATGACGTTCACACCCTCCTTTGCCAAGCCCAGTTCAGCTGTTTGTACAGTGGCTGTGGTCATGACTTAGACTAGTGATTATTTCAAATATTAGCTCCAGAGAGAACAGTGATACTGTGCTGGTTTGGTTCCAAAATAAGTCCATTTAAGAAATTATAAATAATTCAAAATCACTGAATTTTGCAGCAGAATTAGCACTGTGTCCTGATGGTGTAGAATGGGGAATAACACATGGTAGAGGATGAAAAACAGGACAGCCTCTTTATATATTTGGAAGGGTAGAAGAAAACCAACCCTTTAATAGTTTATTTTTATTCGTTCTATGAAAATCTCATGGTCTGTAAATGTGTCTTGATAATATCCACCCCACACTCCACTCTACACCTTCCTCCAGGACCTCCCATTACATCACCCTCTCAACTTCATGTCCTTCTTTTATCATATATTTATTTGTTTATTTTACCCACAGAGTGAAATTAGTGTTGTCCATTAGACATTAATGTGGGGTCACGCACTAGGAATGCAAAACCAATCACTGGCCATACTCCTAAAAAAGTGACTCTCCCTTCCCAAACAGCCGTCAACTGCCAGTAGCTCCTTCATTATGGATAAGACCTTAGAAACCCCATCCCCCTAACTGTCTTGATTGTGTGCAGGTCATGGAAATGTAATCTCACCGACTGTGAGTGCATGTGTATAATACCCGTGTCATAAACAGAGGACAGCACTTCACAATGCTCTTCCCCATCCCTCAACTCTTACACCTCCTGTCACCTCTTCAACAATAGTCCCTAAGTTTTGGAATGGGAAGAGCTGTTGTAGATGGCCCATGCACAACTGAGCACAGTCAGCAGTTTATTCTCAGCAGTTGGAACAGTTGTGTCTCTGCTTTGGCTCCTACCTACTGTAGTGCAAAGCTTCTCTAACCAAGGTTGGAAGCAGCGTGAATCAATGGGTGTAAATATAAATATTTAGAAAATTATTTGAAAACATAACCAATTAGAAAACATCAATAAGTTCTCCCTTAAGGCCAATGCCTATGACTTCCCTTGTATTTGTCAAATGTTAATGGACTAGACATTGTTAATGTAAATCTTGACTGTGTATATTGTATATACTTATTGGATGTGATTTTTCTTGTATTAGTTATAAGCTTTTTTTAATTTTAGACAAAAAAGGGGAAATGTGATGGTATTGTGTTCCTCAAAATATTGTGCACTCTAGTAAATTTATCTGGGGATATTATTCGGGATAATCAGATACAAATAGCCTGTCATGTCTGTACTGTACTGTACCATTCAGTACACTCCTGACTTGTAGCAGTTTTGGAGTTCAAGGTCTAACACTGACAGTTTTTGTCCTTTGGAACTGATTTGTATACAGAGTGAGAGAGGAGCTCGGGTTCCACTCCTCTATGTGGATCTCCAGTTTTCCCAGCACCATTGTTGAAGTTATGTTTCTCCAATGTGTACTTTGACTTATTTATAAAAAGTCAGATGACTATAGGTGTGTGGACTTATACTTGTACCCTCAACTCTATTCTGTTGAGCACTGTCCCTGTAACGTGATGTTTTTACTATGAATGGTTTACTCTGTCGCTTAACATGAAATCAGAAATGATGATGTTTCCACTGGTATTTTTATTCCCCAGGATAGTGTTAGATATTGAGAGTTTTCAGTATTCCCATATAAACATTAAGATTTTTTTATTTCAATTTCTGTGGAGAATTGTATAAGAATTTTGACCAGTATTGCATTGAATTTTTAGATTTTTTTGTAGCATGTCAAAATTACCAACTCTAAGTTAATGATCCCTGATCAAAATGACTCTGATGAAATTCCAGATGAATAACTCAAAATAATGATTATAAATATGGTAAAAATATCTCAAAGAGAACCACAATATTTTCCATGAGAACACAAACAGCTGAACGAAATAAGGGAGACAATCCACAATATTAAAATAGATTTTAATAAAGAGTTATAAATACTGATGAAACTCCAAACTGAAATGATTACACATATGAAAAATAAAATAGGTCAAATCAAAAGTTCAGTGGAAAGCCTCGACTATAGAAAGGGTCATATGGAAGATGGATATCAGCATATGAAGACCAAACAGAGGAACTGGATCCTTCAGTCAAGGCAAATGATGCATTTTTAAAAATTTAAGAGCACAACAGGCAAGAACTGTCGAACTCGATGAAAGGGCAAAGAAAAAAAGAAGAAAAATTTCATGCAAAAGGCATAGAAAATGTTTTCATCTCTTATTCTGGTGTATTGGTTTATTCTTTGGTTTGGCAGGGATTTTTGTTTGTTATATCCCAACCAAAGTTTCCCCTCCCCCTCCTTTTTGCTCCTCCCCTCTACCCCCCCCCATATACTCCTCCTCCACTCTTTCTCTTCAGATACAGGCAGGGGAGCCTCCCATGGATATCAGCCAGCCTAGATATATCAAGTTGCAGTGAGACTAGACTCCTCCTCTTCTACTAAGCCTGGATGAGGGAACCAGAAGGAAGAATGGGTCCCAATTTTGTGATGAAAATAGATAAAAAAACATTCTCAATAAAATGTTTGCAAATTGATTCAAGCATATATCCAATGACCATTCACTATGAACAAGTTGGCTTTATTTCAGGGATGTGGGGATGGTTCAACATGAGTAAATCAATAAGTAGAGTTCATTACATACCTGGGCTCAAGGACAGAAATCACACAATTGCTTCAATTGTAGAAAAGGCCTTTGACAAAATTCATCATTTCTTCATGATAAAAACCTTTTGGCTAAGGATGGCAGAAACATAGCTCAACATAATTAATGATCTCTATGAAAAACCAATAGCCACCATTATTATCTCAGATGAAGAAAACTCAAACCACACCCACTAAGATCAGGAACAAGGCAAGGGTGTCCAGCTTTGTCACTTGCACTCAAGTATATTCAAGCACTGAAGTGCTTGAAGTCATAATTAGAGCAATAAGATAAAAGAAGGAAATAAAAAGGATACAAATAAGATATGAGCATATCAAATTATCCCTATTTGATGAATATATGATTCTATATATGAAAGATACCCCAAAGAGTCTAGTAGGAAACTGATAAACAACAATTTGTGGCAGGCTAACAAATTAAGATACCTTCATATCAGTAGCCCTCCAGTACACTGAAGACAACCAGATTAAAAAAGAAACCAGAGAAACACTCCCATTCACACCAACCTCAAAAGAAACATCGTAGAATAAACCTAAATAAAGAAGCGGAAGACCTATACAATGAAACTTTCAAGCCCTGAAGAAAGAAATTGAAGAAGACACCAGAAGATGGAGGAACCTCACATACCTAGAGGTTGGTAGAATTAATATTGAGAGGATGATGATGACTGTTAAATTGAAAGTTACATTAACATAACTGTGGATTTGTAAGTAACTCTAAGAAACCCATAAAACAGATTCTTTGTATATTTCACTCAATTTACCCCAATACTTGCATTCCATAAAAACCATAGTTGAGGTAGTTTAAACAAGAATGTCCCCCATAGGCTCAGGCATTTGAACACTTGGTCCCTAGTTGGTAATGCTATTTGGGGAGATTTAGGAGATGTAGCATGATTGGAAGAAGTTCTAACTTCTCCCTTTCCTTTAAGATTTGTGTTTGTTTTCTGCAGCTCTTGGAATTAAACAGGGGCTTTGTGCCTGCTGCTGCATTACCTGTGCTGTATCCCTAGCCCACCTTTAAAGTTCTTTAAGTTGTTCATTTGCTGAAGGATATCTGGGCTGATTCTTATCTTTAATTTTCATAAAGAAAGAAGCCATTAAACTTTGTACATGGGTATTTGTGTAACTACAACACTCACTTGTATGAAGATGAATGTGCAATGGCCACTTTGCTGGTGGTACAGTAGCTACATGTGCCAAAGAGATGAACAGAGTGGCTGTACTATTTTACATCCTTACCAGCAATGCCTACGACATTCAGTTTCCCTGTGTATTCACCAACATTCAATGATGTAATTTATTTTAATGTTTCCATTCTGATATCTCACCCTGGTATTTAAGTCACTTTTTCCTGATAGAAAGAACAGTGGACCTTTCTATCTGTGCAGATTTTCAGTGTCTTTTCATAACTTCTATCCATTTTATAATTGGGAAAAACGAACCATTCACTTTTAAGTATCAACATATTTATATATTCTACCCACTAGTGCTTTATAAGACACGAGGTACAAATAGTTTCTTCCTATTAGTAATCAGTTTTTCTATTCACATAAGTAGACATCAGAATACTTTAACTTAAGATAGCCAGCTGTTCTTATTACTGTTTTTTTCCTTTTGCTTTTTTGGGGGACCTGTCACCCAGCTCCCAATAAATACTTGGAGACACTTATTCTTTCTTATGAATTTCTGGCTTTATCATGTCTTATTTCTAGCCAGCTTTTCTTAAAGTAGCCCATCTACCTTATGCCTCTAGACTTTTACCTTTCTCTATTTCTGTATATCTTTTCTTCCCTTCTTACTCCATTGCTGGTTGTGTAGCTTGGTGGCTGGCCCCCTGATGCCCTCCTCTCCCTCTCCTTTCCTTGCACCTTGATCTTCTCTCAGATTTCTCTGATTTATTCTCTCTGCCTGCCAGCCACACCTATCCTTTCTCTTGCCTTGCTTTTGGTCATTCAACTCTGTATTAGACCGATCAAATGTTTTAGATTGGCAAAGTAACACAGCTCACAGAGTTAAACGAATGCAACATAAAAGAATGCAATGCATTTTACATCATTGAACAAATGTTCCACAGCATAAACAAATGTAACACATCTTAAAATAATATTCTACTACAACTAACTTGCCAACTATTCACTTTACCAATCTTGGTGTGGTTTCAAGACTATAACGTTTTAGTTTGACTCTAGATCTTTGAGATTTGTATGCTGTTTTGGCATGCTTTTTATCTAAAGGTTTTACTGTACCATTTTATTTTCATGCTCCCCTTTGAGTTAATTTTTATTTGATGTTGGTTTTGAGTTTGAGTTCATTTCCCCCTATAGATATCCAATTGTTTCAGCACCATTGTGGAATAAAAATATCCTGCCTGCATAGAATTATGGTCTGAGTTTCTCAAAACTCAGTGGAGCACATTTCTGTGGGGCTTTCTTCTGCACTCTATCCTGCTGTATCAGTCAGTTTACTTACCTCTCATCCAACAGCACAGAGTGTTGATTGCTGTAGTGAGTCTTGATGGAGAGAGATTTCTCTCACTATTTTCATTTTGTTGAGATTATTTTAGATTTCTTATGGCACAACCTTGTCTATAGCTATAAAATAACTTGAAGAGATTTTGACAGGAAGTACATTGAAACTACTGGTCATTTTGGAACAATCCACACCTTTACTATTTGATCACAATGAAGAAAAATGGACAAATCTGTTGAGTCATCCAATATGTGGTTACAATGTATCTCTCAATTTATTAGGATATTGCTTAATTTCTTTCAACACATTTTCTATAATTTCCACATACATACTAATACATATTGGTAGAAAATTCTTCAGCATTTCACTTTCTTTAGTGGTTGCCAAGCATTATTGTGCCTTTGGTTTTGTTGTTCATGTATTCATTACTGGGATAGAGAAGTGTGATTGATGTTTGTTTCTTGACCTTGTATACTTCAGTCTTTCTGAGTTACTTTATTAGCTGTAGAATTTCATTTTCTGCAAATTCCTTGGAGTATTCTATATAAATAGAGATTAATTTCTTTCAGTCACCTTGTCCTTTATTTGTTTTAGTTGATTTTTTTCCTGGTTTCCATTATTAAGCATAATTTTAGATGTAGGATTTCTATAGATGTTTTTTATCAAATTAAAATAATTCTTAATTTCTAACTGATTGGAGATCATTATGAAACATGGGTGTTAGAGTTTATCAAACCCTATTAGTCAATTTTTATGCATCATCTCACATGATCATGTAACTTGTGTATATGCACATATGACCTGGCTGTGTTCATGTGCATGTGGAAGAGTTAGGTATGTACGTGAGTGTACATGCATGTGGAGACCAGATATTGGTGCCAGTTACCTGTCTCAATAACTCTCCATCACAATTTGGTGAGAAAGGGTCACTCATGGAACCCACTGATATGGCTAGAATGACTGCCAGTAAGCCACAAGGATCCTCCTCCTCTGTCTCCCAAACACTGGTGATAAGAATACGAGCTACATATTCATGATTGCCAAACAAGCACTTTGCCACCTGAAGCCTGCCTCTTCTGTTTTCATTGCTGACATGTCTGATACATTTTAAAGTGTACAGTGTCAGCATGAATCATCTCTTCTGATGCTGTCTCTGACTTAGAGAGTGCTTTGTCACCTATACAGCTGTTACATACCCCTGTCCTTCCTGTTCTACACTTTTAAGAAAGATATCCTTGTGCGATGCCCAAGTTAGAGAGTGAGCACTTAATCCCTACCTCCTTGAGAGTAGTATCTGTATAAATTATTTCGAAATCTACTTCAGGAAACATCATTTTTCCTCCTCATTCAGTCATTTATAACATTGTGGGCATGTGGATATTTATTTTGTGCTTTGGATTGTAATCTAATACCACTGGAATTTTCTGTACAAACTCTTTCTGTTGTGGTCATTGTAATCTTCTTTCAATGGAATGTATGTCCCTTTGACCTACCCACATTACATTGTTTTTAAAATTAGTTTCTTACTAAATACAAGATGTTCCAATTTACTTTATAAATACTTTACCCAGTACTAAAAGCAGTCTTTTCCCAAGACATTCAGCTTGCCTTTATTTTATTTTATTTTTTAGCATTTTATTTTCAACTTTATTGAGGATGGATAGCACAGAAATACAAGTAGGTAGGTGGATAGGGAGCACTTTCAATCTAAATAGTTCAGAAAAATAAATATTCCTGTTTTGTATGTTGTCCTTTTCTTTATGTGCATATTCTTCAAGGATCAGCTTGCCTTTATGGAAAACTATATAAGAATCTGCAATCCATGGGATATATGTGCTCACTGACGCTAGGTCTTCTGAGTTGAGAAAGCAAGAAGATACATATGGTTTTATTTGCACACACCATTTCTATATGTAAGCACTTCTATCTATAATAAGCTAACTGCAAGTTCATATTAGTACTTCCAAGTTTAGTTTATTACCACACAGATCACTCTGGTTTACTCCTTTTCTGATATACACAGCAATAGTAAGAAATATAATTCTCCCTCTTCATCTTTAGTTCACTAAATTATTCAGTTCCAGTCCACAAGTACAGTAATAACCAAAAGGTTAACCATACCACTTTGGTAGGCATGTTATTAATGGACTGCAGCACTCATGGACAGTTTCTTTTGCCTTAAGTACTACTGACAACATTATTTATGCAGGTATTCAGGTCAACACAATTTTCCCTCCCCTTTTACTGGGAATGTTACATACATTTGTAATTTGAGTAACTCACTACTCACTTTTTCAGGGAACCTAAAATGTCGCTCAAAACCAAATACATTTAAAATGTAATTTTGAGGAAGTGGGTATTGTGAACAGGAACCTAGAGTACATTAGGGTGAGGTATAATGGGGATTTTGAGAAAAGATTTAAGAATGATTAGGTGGGTGGTGGAGAGAGATGAGGTGAGGACCAGTAGCCAGCTATTGGGGGTTATAGAATGTGACATTGAGAAACTGAAGAACCAATTTTCCACAAAGACTGACTACTGAAGCTTGCCAACATTCACAACGCAAACACTCCTCGGGTGTTTGATTCTGAGTTTCCAAGGTTGACATCACTGAACCCAGAATTGGGAAGAGATTCATGTAACCGTTGCTTCTAGTGCCGTAGATATCTACTCAAGCCCATCGATGTACAAGACAAATTTCTCACACTTAAGTCTGTGCGTCATTCTTGTTATTTAAGACTTGGAGTAGACTAACGGCACTGGGCAGACAGCTGTTAGTTTTGCAAGGCCACCCTGAGTGGTGTGTGACATCAGATATTTCTGAGGCCACCCTGAGTGGTGTGTGACATCAGACATTTCTAAGGCCACCCTGAATGGTGTGTGACATCAGCCATTTCTGAGTCCTGACTCAACACAATGTACCAGGCTTAGCTGTCCACCCCTCCATGGGAGAACTTACCCTGTTGGAGGAGGGGTGGGTCTTGGAGGGGGGGGCGCGAGGGAAGGCTTGTAGTAGAAGTCCTTGGAGGGCTTGGGAGAGAGAATGGAGTTAATGCAAAGTGAAGACAGAACCAGAGTGTAGTCTGGCCAAGCAGGCCAGTGACATGGATGGAGCAGTAGAATAGGACGTAGAGTTGAACGTTCATCTTAAAAACAGCATTGTCAATGTTAGATTAGATTGTCAATTAGATTTTGTAAACTTGAACTTGGCAGAAGAAGAAATGGCCTTGCTGTTTTTATAGTGTCTGACTTCATAGCGTCAAAAACAACAAACTTCACATGAAAATGCTGTCAAATGAATAATAATAAAATTACTTCAGTATTAGTTTTTGATACAGAGTCATGTGTGTTTTCTGGCCTTGGAGTGGTAACGATACCCCCTTAGTCTCTGACACAGCTAGGAATACAGATCGATGCCACTGTGCTTGGCTTTGCCCTTCATGTTCAACTCACAAGTTCCCTTATTTGGTAAATTATTTCTAATATTTCTAGTCTGGAAATGAATTTCAAAAGTGAAAATAAAATAAAAATTTTAAAGTGAGATTTCAAGATTTACATTTTACATATAACTTGATTTCACATCTGTCTCATTATAGATATGTTAATAGTTCTTGTAATAATACTAGATGTGTAATTTGCATTATTTCATGAATAATAGTTATTTAACCATTAGTCTCTGAAAATATCAAATAGATTAATAATTGCTATATAAAAGTAGTTGACTAATGGAGAGGTGTCTCAATGGTTAAGAGCACTAGCTGATCTTCCAGAAGACCACAAGTGTGGTGATATATTGTGTACCCTAATAAATTTGCCTGAAGATCAGAGAACAGAACAAACCACTAAATTAAACATAGAGGCCAGGCAGTTGTGACACACACTTTTAATCCTAGCACTCGGGAGGCAGAGATCTGTTTGGATCTCTATGAGTTAAAAGCCACCCTGGACCACATGAGATTGACTCAGTCTAGGAGAGAAACAGAGCCAGGCAGTGGTGGCACACACCTTTAACCCAAATACTTGGGAAGTCACATGCCTTTAATCCCAGCACTAAGAAGGAAGTGATATGGTGGACATAAAGGGTATACAAGGCTGAGGAGACAGGAACTAGAGCTTTTCAGCAGAAGTGTCCCTTTCAGCTAGAGGCTTTTCCAGGCTGAGGAGTCCTAGAGGTAAGATGTGGCAGTGGCTTGTTCCTTTGTCTCTCTGATCTTCAGGCAAATTTATTAGGGTACACAATATATCACCACACACAAGGCAGTTTCCAACTGTCTGTAACTCCATTTTCAGGGGATCTGATACCCACTTCTAGGTTCCACAGGCCCTGCACATGAGTGGTGTGCATACCTACATGCTGGCAAAATACCTAAACACATAAAATTTTTTTTAAAAATCTTTAAAAATAGTTGAAATAAAAACAAGCAAAGAACTTTAGTAAATTGAGATAGATGGGGTATAATAAGGACAGACCAGTAATTCTAAAGTATGGAATCTTAACATGTCTCATAGTGAGAGAGGGAGAAACATTGATTGTTAACATTATATCATGCATCTAAGTATCATTAAAAAAAATGGTCAAAATTCCAATGACCTTGTAGATTGAGCCATAGAGCACTGATGAGAACAATCCCTTGGACAATTCTCAATTACTATTTCATTCATGTAAAAACAATGGAAGACTAGACTACATCTATTACTTGCTGTGTCCAACCCCTACTCATCGCCTCATTATCATCATCGGCCCCCTCTCCCTCCTTTTCCCCTTCTCCTCCTACTGCTTTCTTCTGCAAAACCAGCTCACTATGTAGCTGACCTGAAACTTCCTATGTATTCCAGGATCCCAATCTGCCACCTCAGCTTCTGCAAATCACCATCATTTGGATTACAGATATGCCTCACGGGGATCACTCTTCACCTTTATGTCTAGCCTTTGAGGCCACTGGAAAGAATCAACACCGATGTTTACTTAAAAATCCAGTGTGGACATCACTGCGGCACTTAATGCTGTTCCTTCTTTGTTGTCCTTACTTCATGGTTTCTGTTTTCTTCCTAGAGATATCTAATCCTTTGATCTCTTTTGAAGGTGACAAGAAAGTTCTTCTTCCTTTTCTGTCAAGTTCTCAAGCAATCTACAGCTGACCTCCCATCCCTCTCTATATACTATACTCTATGGACAATCTGATTTTAATCTGGTCATGGCCATTTTGCTAATGAGAACACACAACAAGACCATCTCTGTGTCATGTCATCTTGCTTTCCACTCTCTGCTTCGTTTACATTTCTCTAAGATGAAACCTGGCCGATCTTTAAAGCTAAGAATAGGGGCTCTGTGACAATCCTTAGCTCCTCAGAGATCCTGTCTTGCCCTCCTCTCCAGATTCTTGACCAGGTTCTAGGTATAGCCAGGCTTGCTGAGGCATGACTCCTTAGAGAATGGAATCCATTCTAATGAAAATCCAGTTCTTGAGACTCAGTAACACCTTGAAAAGGAAATTGCTTTGTTTTACAACACAGACAAAATAAGCTTAATGGTCTCTAAAAACACCAAATAAAGAGAGAAATAATTGCTTCATCTTGCTGAGGGTAGTGATCTCTGAAATTGGGTAAAATAAAACAAATTGGCTACTCTTACCAACATCATCATGCTGCAAATCTACAAAAGAATATTAACAAAAGAAGAAAATAACTTTTAACCTATGGAAATTCTATTTCAAACATACATATACATTGTACATTCACTGCTTTAATATTAGATATATGTCCCCACATCTGTGGAAACAGCACATTGAACTGTTGATGAAATATAGCATGACTAGGGGAACCTAGGGATTAGTATCATATTAAAAGATGAGAATATCATGTTTTGCTAAATGTCACTTTAAAGACCCTAATTATATCTAACTACAATGAAGAGATTTAGTTATTATGAACTTGAGGCAACAATTTTTTTCACTATTGCTCTTCACTTGCTTGTCTATTAGAAAGATAACCCACTTCCTGCACTGATTGATGAAGACTGACACTGAATGCATATGACTTTTGTAGTGTGATACTTTATGTATTTGGAAAACACTGTACAGAAAAACAGAAAGAAATGATGGGCAGCTCTGAAAATTACACCAAGCAAAATATCTTACAAATTTCCAGAGGTTAACAAGAAAACCTTGTCAACAACCTACAGCTTAAAATTTCATGGAATAAACATTGTTCTTTGAATTAAGTAATGTGAATTCGGACAGTCCATGTTCCTTTGTTTTATGCTCCAAACAAGTTACAAAGTTCTTCTGAGAAGAAAGTAAATCTTCTCTTAGTTTTTATTGCTCAACTATACTCACTATAATAATATCTCATACAATGCTGCAGACACCAAGTAGTTTTCCAGTAAAAAACCCAAAATTAGACTTTTGCTTTGTATTTTGTGAGCTTCAGACCAAGAAAAGCCTCATGAGTTTAGCTCAAATAAACCCTTAAAATCTTTAATGAGAACAAATTAGTTTTACAAATGCACATACAGATTGAACATAAAATCGACTGTCTTTGGGGACATCATTTCCACAGACACATCATTAATTATAGTCATGAAATACAATATAAATAATGCACGTTCACATTCCTCACATTTTGAAATGGAAGTGCAGACTCTGTTGATTCATTCCACCTGACAACTCAGAGCCATCCAAATCAAACGCAGGATTTTTTATTACAGAGCAATCAAGGCTCTAATTAGGGCTGGCATTCCACCCATCATCTTCTATCATTACCATTGCAGTGTGTGCTCCTGATGTCCCAGAAGAAAGCTGAGTGGGGAAAAAAACAGGATAAAAATGACTATTCAAAAAAAAAAAGGAGGAGGAGAAAAAAACTTCTTGGTAAAGGTATGATCAAACCAAAGGTTTTTAAAAACATAAATTTCAACAGAAAAATTAGCAGGATTAATCACAATTCTGATTAAAAAAAAACAATTTTGCTTCCCCTAGCTAGGAATCTACTTTATTTTTTTATGAAACCACTTCAAAAACTTTATTTTTCCAATTTATGTTTCTTTACTCTCTTGTATATTTCCAATAAACACCTGGATGTCTTAATTTGTGTATCTGTCACTTTGACACTTGAAACTCAGCACTCACAAATTCAAGTCATCATGGGACTTCTGAAGCCACCTCCCATCATCCCTCTATGAGTGGGTGATTTTCCTTCCTTCCAGACATCCACTTTTGAAACTTTAAATGCAGTGAATCACAGAGCATAGTGTGTGGTAGTCTTTAAATTTTAAATAATGTCATAACTAGCACCAACACAATATGAGAGATTGAAGAACTAAGGGAAATAGACACTTTATATTTATTTATTTATTTATTTATTTATTTATTTATTTATTTACTGTGTGTGAGCACACATGATGGTCTACAAGTATACATATGCATACAGGAACCAGAGATCCACACTGGGTCTTATTTAATCAATAATTATCTCATATATTCACTCCACCCGCAGCTCATCTGTTCGGCTTGGCTAACTGGCTAAAGAGACCCAGGAATCCTCTCGTACCCACATGCACAAACATACCCAGAGCTGGGCTTCACATGGGAGCTAGAGATCCAAGCCTGTGCTATCTCCTTAGACCATAATTTACATTTTCAACCCATCAAGAGAGGAAATTAGATGCAGGTGGGTTGACTATTGAACTGTATTTCCACCTTAAGTTCTACAAGTGATTCCCCTGAAGGTCAACCAGAGATTCTTTTCACCCATGCAACCCTGGATTCTATTTGACCTCCACATTCTATGTCCATAGACACATCCTTATCATCTACTCTCTGGCCTGTGAAATGACCCTGCAACTGCACAGAGTCAAGGACATTCCCCAACCCACTCTAACCACAGTGCTACAAAGGTAGTCTCTGACTTCATAGTGTTGGGTTTTCCTGAATAAGTACTTTCAAAACTTCTCTGCATATACAACACCAAGCTAAGAAATAGTCAATGAAAAGAAAAGCCAGGGGTGGATTTTGTGGTTGCACATTAAGAAAAAAAATCCTTTATGACAGAGACTACTGGCAGTAGTCTACCGACAGTGGACTACTGTCCACTCAGTCTTAAATATGAGAATGGCAGCAGAATCCTTCATTGTATTTCTAATCAGATTTCTTAGCGGTCATAACAATACAATTTGAGATTGGTACAAGTGATTTGCACAATTTACTCCAGGTTCTTAATTTGAGGACTTTATCTTGAGTCATACATCTGTAGAGCTTGGGAAGAATCTGGAATAAAGTGAAATATTTCAACAGACCATTTAGGGGAAGAAGGATATTGCAGAGATGAAAGTAAGGTTGAGACACAAAAAGTAAGGCTATTTCAAGGTTCTGTCAGCAACTGTGGTGATCACTTCCTTGGCCCTGAGAACACACACCAACAGAAAAGTTAAAGAAGGTCTTCTTTTAGCGCACATTTACAGGTAGAGCCATTGTGACAGCTGTGGTGGTGTTGAACCATTTAACGCACAGTAGCCAAGAGAGCCACAGCTGGAACAGGTCTGGGTAAAATGTACCCCAAAGCACACAGCTGTACTTTCTTCAGTCAGGCCCCATGTTCCATCCACTGAAACATAGTTATATCAAGTATTGACCACATGGATGTCCGGTGCCAAGAAGCCCAAGATGGAGTCCCTATAAAATATCCTTACACTTATCCATTTATTTATTGCACTACAATATCTTAATAGACAGAACTGTCAAAAGCAATTCTGATAGCTATTCATCAGGTCTACCGGAAGACAGAAGTACAGACCATGTTTTGTTTTCCTCTAACTGAGAGACTCATTCAATGTAACTCTTCCATTGGCCCTTTTCTCTGTGTGTTTGTGAATGAATAGCTGATGTATACTATACCATGGTCTCAAGCTTCAGTTTAGTTAGAAGCAGAGAAACGCTTGAAGTCAAGGGGACTCGGCAGAGAGTCATGTCCTGATGCATGGGGCACACTAATGCTGTGAGACACCTAAGTCCAATGCAGTAAGAGAGGACATTCCCATGATTAGGCCTACAACTGTTTTGCCTTGTGGGGTGCAAGGGGTGAGTGACTTGGAATGTCTTCCTCCTAAGTATATGGTTCTGAACCTCATTCTAGGTTAGGCTTGGAGAAAACTGTTCTTCAGTAAAGGCTCCCCTGGGATTTTCAGCTCTCAGTTTGCTAGCTTTCTCTCCAAAGCAGAAAACAAACAAACAAACAAACAAACATTTTAAACCTGAGAACAGGGACAATGCGATAGTTTAGTGGATAAGGGCTAACAAGTCTAAAACCTTAGTTTAATCCCCAGGATCCACACGATGGGAGAAGAACACCAACTCAGACCCTCATATGTGTGGAGCAGCGCACACACACACACACACACACACACACACACACAAATAAATGTAAGTTTAAAAAATCTAGGAACCAGAAAATAATGTGCACACAAACCCAGAGGATAAATATCTATATCTGCAGAGTTTCCACTTAAACTTGAATATTTGAAAATGAAGGGCAGGCAGACGCTTAGGAGACTTCAGCAGCTTGAGGCTAGGCCAGCAGTTGGACAAGGTCAATGAGTTAGTGCCTGTGGGATGCTGTGTGCTTAATAGACCAGATACAGTGGACAACATTTTGGGGCCATTCTGTACTGTTCCACTTCTTCCTCTTGAGTCATAGGGGACTTGCCTGATTCAAAACATTGATGTGATACCAAAGTCACAGGCAGCAGGGCACTCCGGATGTCCAGATGCCTTGTGGTGTTCACATATTGACCAAGAGTCATTTGTGAGAAAAGCATTTCAATGCCAGGAAAGGACAATGAGAGCAGCCACCAGCCATCACTAGCCTAGCTGCTGGGCAGGGATCCTCAGATCAAGGAGGGGGCTGACCTTGATGATTACTGTGTAATAAGCCTTGACTTTTATAATCTTGTTTATTTGGATGTCTGGATTCTCATTGGGGAAGGTGGTAAAGAAGTTGCCTCCATTTACTTTCACCATAATTAAGGCCTCTGGCAGGGAACTGGACATTAGCACAAAGCACACTTACCAGGAGGACGGAACTGCATTATTTCCTCATAGCTGACTGGAGTTTCAAATTCTCTAATGCTTCTGTTATTCTCCATATGCCTTCATGAGCTTCATTGCTTTAGAATGTTTAATATTGCCTGTCAGACAAGTTTAAATCAAGTTTCTGAGGCCATATTAAATCTTATTTTAAACATTGTTTGTTGGAAGGCAGGTACTGCCTCATTCTAGACCATCCACACCACTCTAGCAATGTAGCTCCTATTTACAGAAAAAAATTAAGCTTTATAAAGGATTTGTATCTAGTCTGGGAAAATTGCTTCAAAAATAGGAAGATTAGGAAATTAGCGAGTTTTAAGAAGACTGTCATTGTCAGCTTGTGCTGCCATAGCAAAAGCCCACCCACAAGTGGGCATCTCAGCAGCCTCTTCTGAGGCTGAATATCTAAGGCAGGGTGTCAACAAGGTTTGCATCTTAAGCATCTTCTCCTGGATTAAAGAAGTGGCTTCCCTCTGCCCAAACAAGGCCTCTCTGTATGAATATGAGAGGAAAGAGATAGAGGTGGGGGAGAGAAATGAAATGATAGAGAAAAAATGAAGAAGAGATGAGGGACAACCAGAGAAAAGAAATAGAAACAGAGAGTGTGTGTGGCAAGAAATGAGAGAGAGAGAGAGAGAGAGAGAGAGAGAGAGAGAGAGAGAGAGAGAGAGAGAGAGAGAGAGAGAGAGAGAGATGTGACTTCTCTCCTGAGCTGATTGGACACCCACAGCCCCATGACCTCACCTAACCCTAATCATGCCAACTTCCAGATGCCATCCCACGGGGGCAGAAGGGCTGCGGCACACAAGTGGGTGGGAGACACGAACGCCCAATCCATGGCGATCCTACAATAAAATGTTCAACTCCGAAATGCTCCACACAGATTTTTCTCTTGCTGTGGGATCCTTGCACTGGCTGCTGCTGTTCCCAACAGACCTATTCTTCTATGGCCTATGCATGACGGGAACACGCTTTGGATACAGTAAACTAACTAACTAAACGCTCTGTTTTTGTTTTCACTGTGAACTGCTCATTCCACATAAGCAAAATACACTCCAAAGTGAATCTGGGGGGCGGGGCGGTGTTTTGCTGGATAATATCTAAATGATTGATGTGATAACCATGTATGCATTGATGCGACAACAATATAGGTATTAGTGACGAATCAGGACATCTTAAATATTATCTCATGAGCATCATGTTGTATGTGAAATTGGAATTTGGATACTTTCCAAGTGGTCACTCCAAGAGAGGGGGAGTAAAAAGTGAAATCCTAAGAGCTCATGGAAAGTCCACATTTGGGCTCATTTCATGCACCTTACATTTTGCTGCATAATCCTGCATTTAAGCAGACTATTTGGGGAAAATAGCACAATAATGAATGCATTGTCTCATCATAAGTAACCCTGGCTGGGTTTTTTTCTGAGCAACTTTTCAGCAAAACATAAGTAAAAACAATCCCTAGAGTGCAGGAGTCTTACATCTAGAGTCAGATAACAAAAATCTGCCTTGAGATAAACCAGGCACATTCTGGTTTGGGGTTTGGTGTGTGTGTATGTGCATGCATGTCTGTCTGTCTGTCTGTCTGTCTATATCTGCTTCTGACTTCATTTATTAGGTTCTGTTTGGTTTTGTTGATGACCAAAGCCACTCTTGTTACTGGGTGTTCCTACACATCGCACTCTTTGCCGTCCTGAATCTGCCTGTCTCTTCTCTCCATAACCCCTCATGGCCAGTTCTCATATTTCATGACCAGCTTGTTCTGGAGCATTGGTAAAGATGAATGAACACACTTTTGTTTTTCTACATGATGACTTGGAGACTTTTGTGTTTGCAATTGATACTCAGAGATTGAACTGTGAAGGGTAAGGTTTTATTTGCAACTACTGATTTCATCATGAACACAAAATATTCAGAAAACTTTATAGGGTTTAACTACTACCTGTAAAATAATGTTTTTAAAAAGCAATCATTTTTATTAACTGTTAATTTTTGTCTTAAAAACAGAGAAACAACGGAAGAAAAAGTCAGTGCCAGCATGATTCAGTAGCTATCTGATGGGTTGCACCAAGAAGGACCTGTTAGAAAGGGTCAAGTATACCACAATGATGGTGTCTTTAATGATTTTCAAATTATTAAGTTTTACAAGGTGAATCTATTTCCCTGCAGGGAAGAAATTAGGCTGTATTCTGATACTCATCATGACGAATTAACCCAAAGATATGAGACGTCCCATTGCTAATGAAATTTGTCACTAAATTTCCAAACTGATTTCTGTGAAAGAGTTTGTGTAACCTGGATAGGAACTTCTTGCCTCTTTTTTTTTTTTTTTGGTTTTTTGAGACAGGGTTTCTCTGTGTAGCTTTGCACCTTTCTTGGAGCTCACTTGGTAGCCCAGGCTGGCCTCGAACTCACAGAGATCTGCCTGTCTCTGCCTCCCGAGTACTGGGATTAAAGGCGTGCGCCACCACCCAGCAACTTCTTGCCTCTTATCTTCTACTTATACACATCCTGAATCCAGCTCATGTCATTCCCAGTTAAATACCATGGTAGCCCAGTAAGGGGCTGGCAATGCATTGCATTTCATAGGCACTTTGCCTAGGCTCCTTCTGAAAAACAAATGGGGGTAATTACATAGTTACAACCACAAAAGCAAAATCCTCTAAACTGACTTTGTGGCCTTCAAACCAGGCATGGGCTGGCAGGACAATCAACTGCACCAGTTTAAAAAAAAATTACCTTCTTAGTAGAGTCTGCATGTGAGAGAAAGGTGGGCTCTCATTCATCCCTTTCTCTGATCATCCAAATGAATGGAACAGCTTGCATTTAGTTCAGAAAGATTTTATTCCTGAGGAAAGCAAAACTTAAAGACAAATATATGGTGATACTTTATTTGTGCTGAAATGTGATTTTATTTGTATGTTAATAAATAAAAGTGCCTGGGAGTCAGGCCTAATAGCAAGCCATTTAACAGAAGTCTGGCAGTGGTAGCACATGCCCTTAATCCCAATCGCATGACAGGCAGATCTCTGTGTGTTCAAGGATACAACGCCTTTAATCTCAATACCAACCATAGAGACCTGGAGGTCTGTATAGACAGGCAGTGACAAGGAGGCCATGTGGTTGGGTTTACAACCAATGAGAAGGCAGAACAGAAAGTCAATAAAATGACAGACACACAGGAAGTAGGTCTCTTTCTCAGGGGAAGGACGACAGAAACTGAGGAGTAAGAAGGCAGTCTTGGTCTCAGCTCTTAGCTGCTGCTCTGACCTCTTGTGCTTTTAACTCTGCATTTGGTTCTGTGTTTCTTATTTAACAAAACCATTCAGAATTACATCTACAAAATTAATTTCTCACAAAGATTAAAATTATATAATATCCAGAGACAGTATACAAACAAGTTGCTTTCAAACTCATGAATATCAGGCAGTACAGTATAACTATACTGGACTGTGAAGGTACAAGCAATCATCCACATAAACTCCCATTTCTGACATATTTTTGGGTACCTAGAAGTACAAACAAACAGATAATAGATATCGTGATTCCTTTAATAAATATCTATAAAACACTCCTCACCTGCCTACAAAGAGATCCATTCTGTGTAGAGTATTCTGTTTGTAAAACTATCCCTCACAAGCCAGGCCGTGTTGTGTGCATGTGTATTAGCTCAGAATATGCATCATACACTTTCCTCTGTGTCTGACATTGTAGACGATGCTTCCCCCAGCAACATGCTCTTCATTCTTTAATGCTTTTCTTCCAAGCCCCCACTGACAGCCCCTCTTGCACTTCCTTCCCCTTAGACACCTTCTTCCTCCAAATCTTCCTCCATGTTCGGCTCAGCTAGGGCAACATGCTTCTCCAGGAAGATGCTCTGTTCTCAGCCTTAGACTGCTGACTTGAAGTGTCCCAAACTTTCAGCTGAATTCCAAATTTACATAGGCAAATGTAGCTATCTCTCTACATGTAAATAGGTGTGTGGTGCACATGTAAATATTAAATATACACAGAAGGACACATATAACTTATGCATAATATGTTGCATGTATAACATGTGTTCTATATGCATACAATAAATAGACTTACATGGATTTACATGCATATGTCTAATTACCATCTCCCCTCCCACATTTATTGCTGGGCTCCTATAGTCAGAATCACTCAGAACTAGAGTGCTTGTCTGCTCCCCGTGTTTATACTCTGGGCATTTTTTCAGTTTCCATGGTCCGTGGGGCAGGGATCCAGTCTCCAGCAGGGTCTCTCTCCTCCCTTCTACCTACTCAATCACTTTCTTACTCCTTTGCCGCCTCAGAGCTCTCCAAGTTCTTCGCTTTTTCCTGTTGCACCAACCTCATTCAGGTTGTACAGCACCAGCAGGGCAACTGAGAAGCCATGTGTATGATCTCTTGGCCCCTGATTTCTGTTCTTTGAACTCTAGAAGTAACTGTCTGCTCAGCTCCAGTGACGGTTGCTGTGGATATCGCTCTGTATAAATAAACACTGATTGGCCGAGTAGCCAGACAGGAAGTATAGGCAGGACTAACAGAGAGGAGAATTGGGGGAACAGGAAGGCAGGGGGAGAGACCTGCCTGAAGCCGCTGCCAGGACAAACAAGATGTAAGGTACCGCTGGGCGGTGGTGGCGCACGCCTTTAATCCCAGCACTCGGGAGGCAGAGCCAGGCGGATCTCTGTGAGTTCGAGGCCAGCCTGGGCTACCAAGTGAGTCCCAGGAAAGGCGCAAAGCTACACAGAGAAACCCTGTCTCGAAAAACCAAAAAAAAAAAAAAAAAGATGTAAGGTACCAGTAAGCCACGAGCCACGTGGCAAAGTATAGATTATTAGAAATGGGCTGAAAATAAGAGTGAGAGCTAGACAATGATAGGCCCGAGAGCTAACGGCCAAGCAGTTTAAATAATGTAAGAGTCTGTGTGTTTATTTTATAAGCGGGCTCTGGGACTGGCGGGACTTGGTGGGACCCAGAGAAAAAAGCTCTCCAGCTACAGATGGTTTATCTAGCAATCTCACTCTTTATGTTCCAAAGCACTGGTTCTCAGTGGAGCTGCTGACTGCTTTGGTGTGTGACGTCGTGTTTCAGACTCTCATAGTCATGCACTGAGGCTACACAGTTAGCAGCAGAACTAGGGATATCAAGTGGTGAGCCATAGCAGGAGTCATACATGCTCTGGTCGTGATAAAAATGAGTGCCTTCCATAAAATCCTAACACGTACTGATTCCCCCCCCCCCCAAGAATACATTTACCTTCCACTTTGTTTTTGTGAGGAGAGGAGAGTTTTAATTTAGAAAATTTAAAATGAAGCACAGCAATATTATCCTGGCATTTAAGTCATTACTATGACATACCTCCATTGGCCTGCTTTTGGAGCTGACACAGCCAATTATTTCATCTTCAATTTAAGATTTGTATTGTTTTATCCTTTTCTTGATAAAGATATATAAAAATACTGGCAGTGAAACCAACATCATTTTCTTGGAAATAAGTCTTCAATATTTCCTCATATTATACTAAAAGTGTCATGATTTTCACATTTAGGTGACAGATATTTATATGATCTTCAGACGTGAAGATGAAGAGAATTGTCAAACACGTATTAAATTTCAGGATACTTTCTGGTAAAGGTGAGACAATGTCACTTCAGAAGGTGGACAGCCCTCTGTAAACATCCCCTTGGCAGGTTCTCTGGATTCATTTCTCCCAGTGGCCAGCGCTTCTCCTTCAGTTCACAATTCAATCATAACATTACCAACTGCCTGTAATTTTCCACTACACAGCACTGTCTTCCACTGTGTGCCTTCCCTCATCCTGTAGATGTCTGAAAGACCATTTCTCCATGATTCTGTTTGGCTGGTGTTCACACCAGCAGCAAATTTACTCAGCAATTCTGCATCATCAGCCTTTCCTTGCCTGGTTCTGCATACCCAGAGGAAATTCACAAAACACCCACAACTGTAACCTTGCAGAACAGGCAGCATCTTAGGAACAGTCTCTGTAAGCATTTCCTCTTTCCTTGTGGTTTTGAACACTGCAGACCAACACCCACAATAGACCAAAGTAAGAGGATTACTTCAATCAAGGCAACAGATTCTTTATGAATAATTTGTTTCTTTTAGAAAACCATTATTGTCAAAGCAGAATGACATTAGACTTTATTCTGAAATAATATATACAAGTTTGGGGTAAAATGCAATGCATTGTCCACAGAGATTACTAGTTTGACCCCTATTTTTCCATTTCTATAAATCCTAGAGCTTAAGTAAGACTAGATAGTTTATTTTTTTAATTTGTGTGCATTCACTTCCAGAGTCTTTTGGCTCCCCCAAATCTAAAAAAAACGGCAAAATGCTGGCAGATCTAGCCTAACACAAGGACAAAATCCTGGCCCAACTCAGGGACAAAAGGTACAAATATCTAGGAGAAACTTGGAACCATGCCTGGGAAGTAAGATCAATAACTTCTCATATGCTGTAGGAAATAAGGAACCTTTAATATATGTTCTCTTGCTTCATATTTACAATAACCTCATCCCATATAAACCCATTGGAAACAAACTTAAAACGATAGTGGAAATAGTTTTTTAAGGGACATTAGGCTAAATAAAATAAATAACTAAAGTGATTCAATCTTCTGAACCTCCTTGATACGTCCACTAGAACTTTCTGGTGGCATTCTTACATTGTGCTTCTGATGGATGGTACTGGTCTGCAGAATGAGGTTTCACGTTCAGATTGTGGAAAAGCAGGAACAAAGCAGAAGACAGTTCTGGATGACAGAATGTTTTCCTTGGGTCTACATAAGAAACTTGAGCATGTGAGAAAAAAAGTGGATGAAACTTCTCAGAAGAATGCAGACACCAGTTCTGGGGAAAACATCCCCTAATTCAGAAAGCCATCTGTGCAGCAAGCAAGAGTAGACCAGGCCCAGAAGCCATGTGGAAGGTCTTGACTCTGTACCGATGACAGTGCAGGTGCCCATCAACAGCCCAGCATTCCTTGATCGACATTGCCATAGCTACTCCAAGATACCACATCAAATGTGCTCTCCACTGACAACTGGTAGTGACTCTCTGGTTAGTATCAAAGGCCTCAGCTGCTTTTGCCCAACAGAAGTTTTTTTGCTTGTGTTGGGAAAGTGGCTAAGTCTACCCATTCCTTGTTTTTCTGAATCCCATGCAAAGGATGTTAAAGTATGAGAAGATCATCTGGTGAATAGTAAGACATTCCTAACACATCTCTGGGATGAAAATTGAGAAACTCATCCCCTCCCAACTAGAGTTCTTTTGCTAAAATCTTCAAGACCCATGACTCATCCCATTCACATCATAATTATGGAAACCTGTGATTGGCAGAGCCAAGGTGAGTTTCTACCTACTAAGCAGTTCCTTCTAAGGCTCCAAAATGTGTCTATTACTGAACTTCTCTTTGAACCAAGACTAAAACATAAAAGGACGTAACTTTACCAGGCCATGATTGGAATGTGAAGATACGCCTCTTTCTCTAGGCTCATATCTTTCCTTTTAGAGGAAAAAAAATCATAACATACACTTGCATCCCATATACTATCCACCCTGATGCCTATTGTCTAAGCAATGATCCCTAGGCATTTACTGAATCCAGATACCATGGGGCAGATCTGATTTAACAGTGTGGACCTTGTTCTACAAGATCCTCTACATCATCAGGAAATGTGAATGCATTTTATACATATTTATGGAGGGAAATGACATTCATAGCACTGTACATACTGTGTACAATTTGATGAGATTTCACAAAGAATACATTTTTTGCTGTGTCAACACATACACACACACACACACACACAGAGAGAGAGACAGAGAGAGAGAAAGAGAGAGAGAGAGAGAGAGAGAGAGAGAGAGAGAGAGAGAGAGAGAGAAAGAGAGAGAACATTTTGAAGAATGTTAGAAAATCTCATCATATTATTAAAAAAAAAAGTGTGCATGCAAAATGAATGTCCAGTTTTTCAGAGCAATGCAGCAAGGTTTCTCTTGACAGAATATTGTTTTAAATTCAATACTAATGGATGGATCCTTTGCATGGAGACATCTTTACTTTTTATCTTAATAAATAACTGTCAATTAGTATAACACCTGCATCATTATCACTTACGTCTGTCTCTTAGTCACATGTCAAACCTTACCTTTTCATTGTTCAGATAGCACATAGCACATGGAAACTGGAGGGCAAGATTCATGGAAATGATGCCATCATTTCAGAGCCAGATAATCCTTTGCTGGGGGAGCTATGTAGTACATTTTAGAATGCTAAGGACCACATTTGACTGCAATTTTCTGGGTATCCATCAATCTCCTCTTGTGTGTGTGCGTGTGTGTGTGTGTGTGTGTGTGTGTGTGTGTGTGTGTGTGTGTGTGCATGTGTGCACGAGTGCACATGTGTGTGTTCAGTTGTTCATGTTCATGTATGCATCTATGTGTACAGCCTAGAGGACAAACTCAACTGTTGTTCCTTGATGCTATGTATCTTGTTGGGGGGGGGCAAGGTCTCTCTTGGCCTACTGTTCATCATGTGGGTTAAGCTACTGTCCAGTGAGCTGTTGGGATCTGCCTGTCTCTAGTTCTCCAATACGGGGATAGCAAGTATGCATCACTGTATCTTATTTTTTAAAAATGTGGGTTCTAGGGGTTCAATCTCAGGTGCTAATGCTTGCCGGGTAAGCACAGTTCTGACTGAGCTATTACCCCAGTCCTCACATCTCCCAATTTTGGTTATTAAAAATACTTCCAGACATTTCCAAAATGTTTTAGGTTATGAAATTGCCCCTCACCTTGGGTGAAAAATCACTGCTATAAAGCAGTTAAGAACTGAAATATAACAGAGTACTTTCTTGTAACTGGATCTAAAAACAACAAGACAAAATAGACAAAATGTGAAAAGTCTCTAAATAACAAAGCACAGTACCACAGACACTCTTCTCTTATTATAAAACACATTATAAAACTGGGAAAATAACATCATCTTGATCAACCAGGCAAGAAAATGGTTACTTTGATTCACACCATAAGCTAAGTAATAAATTGTGCTGCAAGTATCATTACCTTCTCCAAGAAGATCTAAAAACTCCTTCATTCCAGATTCAGAATCAAATGGAATTGCCATAACTCGTGCAATCATGCCCATGTTTCATGTTTCAGGGGCTTCTGTGTGCAGCTGCTTGTTAAGAAGAGTCAGTGTCTGGCTTAGGAGTTTAAATGAGTTGCAAGGTTTAAACTTTGGACAAGGTGCTGTTATTGCCACTCGCAGAGTTGGGGAAGTCTCTGTGCTCTCCTCCACTATCAGAGTGCACTGTTTCCCTTGCTTTTAAAGAACAGCAAGGAACAAGCTCCTCCCCTCTTCACCTGTCTTCGGACCTGCTGGCTTTGCATTCCCCCTCAGGAAGTTTCTCATCATTAGTTGACCTCCATTTAATCAGAGTCTCAATAAAATCTATTATTTCATAAATACCATAATTTCATAGACAACAAACAACATCTGCAAAATAATCAAAGCTGTGGTCAGAAGAGCTGGTGAGGTGCTCAATGCATAAAGGTACGTGCTACTAAGCCTGGTGACCTGGGTTTCATCCTCAGAAACAGCATGGTAGGAGGTGAGAACTGACCTATGACATCTACACATATACATACTGTGGTGTACACATGCCATAAGCAACCCACACACAAAAAAAAACCAAATAAATAAAACTAAAAATTAAAAGCTTATGATCGGGACTATATAATATGTGCAATTGAGTATAAAGTGAAAAAGTGGGGCCCTTCAACAAAAGTCATGTGGCTTCATGAGAGTGATGAAATACTAACCCAGTGCAGGCCCCTCTCAGAGGACTCTGGTCTGCAGGAGCCTCAGACCCTGCTGACAGCCGGAGCTGGCTTTGCCGTGCCTTTTTCCATGCAGTCCTGGAGAAGATCCCGAAGCTCTATACATTTTCCCTACCCCTGAGAACACAGAAAAGCTCTATCTCCTAAGGCATGCATGGTGGGGCTTAATGGAATCATTGCCGATAATGCTCTCAGGTTTGGAAGGCTCTTTCCCAAAGGCCAACCTCAGATATTTATGAACATATATTGAAATCATTATTATTTCTACCTTAATCCACTTCTACCTGGCTCACGCTGATTTGCCTCCTGAACAGAGGAGGAATTAAGTGGGGTCTCTCTGCGCCGCAGATAAATTACCCCATAAAGCCACGAGAGTGATTTTCATGGGCCACAAAGGAGAATTGAGACCCATTCTGGTGCAGTGGTGCATGGACAGATCATTATTTTTTGTAGTCAAGGATTTCTTTGCTTGTGAGAATTTTTATCATAGAGAAAAATATGACTGAGAATTGAGAGGGCTCCTGTCACTTGGCTCTGTTGTGAAGAGTCTCCTTTAAAAATGCATCGTGTCAGACATTGGCTAAGAAGCACACTGCTCTGTCAGCATGAAGAGTTGATAAGGAGAACACCAGAATTTAGAAAGTGTGTTTTCTTGACTAAAAATGTAGTTTTGTAGGTAGGGTGCTTAGCTAATAATCAGATAAGCCTGAGTTCAATTTTCAGCACACCATAAAACTAGGTGTGGTGGTATATCGCTATAACTCTAGCACAAGAAAGGTTGAGGCAGGAGAATCAGAAGTTCAAGGTCATCCTAGGCTACATGGCAAAGTCAAGGCCAGCGTGGGCTACATGGTGAAATGAAACTTTGAGAAAGACAACGGGAGATTTTCCTGAAGGGACAGAAGCCTAAGGACTTGAAGGCCTTCCTGCACATTCTCCTCAAAGGAGTTAACAGGTTCTAGTCTTTATATACAGTGAATCTCGCAGTCCTTATTGGAGAAACTTCTTTTTTATTAAATATTTTTATTTTATAATTAACTTAATTTCACATATCAGCCACGAATTCCCCCGGCCTCCCTCCTCCCACCCCCAGGTCCTCTCCCCCAATCCACCCCCCATTCCCACCTCCTCCAAGGCAAGGTCTCCCCTGGAAAGTCAACCCAGCCTGGTAGACTCAGCGGAGACAGGTTCATTTTTACAGTAAATGGTGATTACTATAGAAACCCACTAGACCCCACACAGAGAGTAAGCAGCTATACAGTGCCCAGCTCTAAATGGGGAAGTTACATTATAGCCCCTTTCCACAAGGACCAAGAATCATCAAAGAGGGGCTGGGGAGACTGTGAGAGCTAGAGGTGGCAGACACCAGCTACTGAACAGCCCACAGCACTACCACAATAGAATGTGTGCGCAAGATCTTCACAAGAGCAAGCCAGCCAAACTCCAAACTCCTAGCAACCATGGCTGGGGAAGGGGGGGTACTCAAGATGATCCACCCTTAGCCCAGGATTTAGAGACAACTGATGGCTGTTGGAAGAGAGAAAAATCAGTTTTCTCTCTCAGGGATGTGTCCCCAGAGAGGCTATCTGTGATGGCTAACCTTGGTTTTCAACTTGACTGCCTCAAGAATTAATTAAAGCCTAAGATGTCAAGCACTTATGTGAAAAATTTTCTTTTTCTTTCCTTTTCTTTTCTTCTTTTTTTTTCTTTTGAGACAGGGTTTCTTTGTGTAGCTTTGGAGCCTGTCCTGGAATTCTTCTCTGTAGACCAGGCTGGCCTCGAACTCACAGAGATGCACTTGCCTCTGCCTCCCGAGTGCTGGTATTAAATGCGTGCACCACCACCACCCAGCAAGAATTTTCTTTTTTTTTAAATTTATTTTATTTTACAATACTATTCAGTTCTACATAACAGCCACAGATTTCCTTGTTCTCCCCCTTCCTGTCCCCCTCCTCTTCCCCCCAGCCCACCACCTATTCCTACCTCCTCCAGATCAAGGCCACCCCCAAGGACTGAGATTGACCTGATAGACTCAGTCCAGGCAGGTCCAGTCCCCTCCTCCCAGATTGAGCCAAGCGTCCCTGTATAAGTCCCAGGTTTCAAACAGCTATCTCATGCATTGAGCCCAGGACCTGGTACCACTGCCTAGATGCCTCCCAAACAGATCAAGCCAATCAACTGTCTCACCTATTCAGAGGGCCTGATCCAGTTGGGGGCCCCTCAGCCTTTGGTTCATAGTTCATGTGTTTCCATTCGTTTGGCTATTTGTCCCTGTGCTTTATCCAACCTTGGTTTCAACAATTCTTGCACATATAAACCCTCCTCTTTCTCGCTAAATAGACTCCCAGAGCTCCACCTGGGGCCTAGCCATGGATGTCTGCATCCAGATTCCTCAGTACTTGGATGGGGTTTCTGGAACAACTATTAGGGTGTTTGGCCATCCCATCACCAGAGTAGGTCAGTCCCGGCTGTCTCTCGGCCATTGCCAGCACAAATATGGTATGTATTCACTCATAGGAGGATACTAGATGTGGAGCAAGGATGACTGGACTGCTACTCACATCACCAGTAAGGCTACCCGGAAAACAGGACCCCAAGAAAGACACGGGGATCACCCAATGACGGAGAAATGGATGAGATCTACATGAACAGCCTGGACATGAGTTGGAGCAATGAACGGCAAGGGTCAAGGGAAAGAGAGCAGGAGATCCCACCTGGATCAAGAGCAGAGAGGGAGAACAAGGAATAGGAGACCATGGTAAATGAAGACCACATGAGAAAAGGAAGAAACAAAATGCTAAAGAGGCCCACAGAAATCCACAAAGAATTTTCTTAATAATTATTTGAAGCAAGAAGACTCACCCTAAATCTGAGCCACATTTTCTAGTGGCAGACCACATAAAAGGACACAGAAAAAAAATCTAGTTTTTTTTTTTTGTTTTTTTTTTTTTGCCTACTTGACTTCACCTTCTCTGGCAAATGCATATAACTTGTTGCTTCTGGAATTAAATCAAACTTCTTCAGGTTTCTAATGTACAATGAAGACCATTAGCCCCCAAGACTGCAATGCTAGATTGGGGCTGCTAAGATGTCTAGCCTAGTGGGCTGAACAACTCCCGAATTTCCAGCTTCCTGCCATAACACAGCTGTTGTTAGACTCCCTAGACCACATCCTGAGGCCAGTCTAATAAGTCCTCTTTAATATATAATTAATTCTATTGCCTGTTCCTGTTGAGAACCCTGACTAATACACTTCCCATGCTCAGTATGTGGTCCCACACTCATGTGCACACAGACAACACTAAGTGGACTCAGTGGGTTTTCACAAACAAAACAAAACAGAAGTGTGCATGAAGTGGGGAGGGAAAGTTGTGGAAGTTAAAGGGTAGCAATGGGAGGGAAGTAAGTGAGGGTGGATTTGATCCAAACACGTTAACAAAGAGGACATAGGAACTAGAAATTAAGTGGAACTGTCTCAAGTTTTGCTTTTGTTTTTTTAGTTGGCACCTGCTCCTCACAGTTTCTAAACCTGGAACTCTGAGAGCATGGTACCAGAAGGCGGGGTTCGGTGAGGACCTTTCTCCTGGCTGGCTGTGTCTTCACAGAGCTGTGTCCTTCAGGGAAGGCAGAGCATCCCTGAAATCTCATACTGTATAAGGCAAGTCATCACATTAAGAGATTTCAATTTTTGATCACATGTAAACCCAAGTGAGTCCCAGCTCTGGGTATAATTGCATCTAGGGTTAAGATGTCTAATTATGGGTTCAGGAGTGATAGAAACATTCATTCCATAGCAGGCATTATCCAGATAATATTGAGATCCCATAACGCTTTAAATGGTGTTCACAAGAAGACAAGCAGGAGTAAAAGGAATACCCACCCTACCAAAACTTATGCTACCATTTGTAATGGAAGTTTTACTAAATAAACACAATATGGCTCAGGAAAAAGGAGAGGTGTGTACTGAGCTTCATCTGGAAGGAAGGCAGAAAGCTGGTAAGATGTCAGCCAGTGTGTGAACAAACCCAGCCCAGAGGGTGTGAAACTCTTCATGTATGACCTGGCTTTTACATTGGGCGAAGGGAACTAAGTCACCGATTCTGGCTGTCATTCGCAGATGACTCTGAAAAGTATGGTAAACATAGTTGGGCTCCAAAGCATCTTGTAAACCTGAAACCTCACTGGCAAAGCTGCTGAGTCACAGACGGCCATGATGAAAGGCTAGCCTGGGACTGTTGGTAGGAAATGGCCACTCAAAGAAAAGGGAGTCAGATCTTACACTCTAGTACCTGACTTCCCAGGTTGCAGCCCTTTGGCTAAGATCTCCCATAGCCAAAGGGACTTCATATCTGGTAGTATCTCGAGAGGATATTTTAGGTCTGTGACCAGTCATAAGTACAGTGAAAAAGTGGGTTTACATGCATTTATAGTTCTCAATGTTTAATAATATTTTAAGTTTTCTATAACATTAATTATTCCAGAAAGGACTTACTTCCTTTAAATCAGTTGAAGAAAGAATATTATAGTAGGAAAAGTGTGATTGTCCCATAAAGTATCATTGATACAGTTACCAACGCTGTGACTACTGAATTTCGATTTCTAGCCCAATTATCCCTGGGTTTCACACATGCAGCCATTTGCTGTCCATATACCTGAAGCCAAGTCGAGTTTGGCATGCCTAAACATGTGTCACCTGCCTCTCACATACCCATTGTCCACAGTTCCAACACACTAGTAGTCATCTGCAATCTTCCAGGTCCTTCTCTTTGTAGACAAAGTCAGGTAAAGTGGCCTTCTCTGGATTTACTGTTACAGTTTTTTGTTATTGTGTGTATGTGTGCTTATACATCTGTAGGCAGAGTTTTCCTGTCCCACAGCTACTTTCAAATAAACAGACTGAGGCTTTTCTTAATTACAAATGCTCAGCCAATAGCTCAGACTTGTTACTAACTAGATCTTACATTTTAACTTAATCCATATTCCTTATTTACACTCTGCCACATGGTTGTACCTTTATTAGCATGGCACATTCATTTCCTGCTCCCTCTGCATCTGACTGGCAACTCCAGACTCCAACCTTTTTCCTCTCAACATTCTCCTAGCCTGGCTCTCCTTCCTAACCTTATTCTGTCCAGCTATTGGCCAGTCAGCTTCTTTATTAAACCAATCACAGTGACATATATTCACACAGTGTGAAGGAATATTCCACAGCATACATCTGCATGTATGTGTGCAGGCAACATGTATGTGCACAGGCAGCCATAACATGGCAGCTTGTGGAGGTCAGAGGACATCTTGCAGGTGTTGGCTCTTTCCTTTGATCATGTAGATGTTAGTGGTCATTACCACTGAGCACCATTACCTACTGAGCCATCTAGCTGGCTCATTCCTGGTGGTTCGTGTTATTTTTTTTCTTCTCAGCTGTTTCACACCTCTAATGTATTTTTCCCAGATCAACCTCTTTAATGTGAACAATACAATCTGCTGTTCAAATCTGTTAGATGGTCTTATAATAAAAAATCTGGAGTCAGCCTGGTGGTGGTGGCACATGCCTTTAATCCCAGCACTCAGGAGGCAGAGCCAGGTGGATCTCTGTGAGTTCAAGGCCAGCCTGGTCTTCAGAGCTAGATCTAGGACAGGCACCAAAGCTACAAAGAGAAACCCTATCTCAGAAAAAAAAAACAAAAACAAACTGTAGCCAGATATTGGGGTGAGAGCTGAAAGATCAGAGAAGCAGAACAGCCAGCCTCTAGTTCTTACCTCTATGAAATCCTCAGTCTAAAGAGAGTGAGTTCCTATTTCATCATACCTTATATACCTTCTTCCACCCAGCGATGTCACTTCCTGGGATTAAAGGCCTATGTGCTTCCCAGTACTGGTATTAAAGATGTGTGCTACCACTGCTTGGCTGTGTTTCTAGTGTGGCCTTGAACTCAGAAATTCAGACAGATCTCTGCCTTCTGAGTGATAGGATTAAGTGTGTGTGCCACCACTACCTGACCTCTATGTCTAATCTAGTGGCTAACTCTGTCCTCTGATTCTCCATGCAAGTTTATTAGGGTACACAATATGTCACCACAACAAACACTTGTACAAAACCTAGTTTGGCTCCTCTGTTTCCTATTTTGTATGACTTTGCTCATTTGTATGACCAAGTATCTGACAAGAAGCCACTTTCAAGAGCACGAGAGATTATTTTGGTTTATAGTTTAAAGACAAATACACATGCTGTCATGGCAGAGAGGAGGGATACAATCTAACACATCAAGGAAGTCCTGGAGGGGAGAGGATGAAGCAGATGGCCACTGGATCTGTCACCAGAAATCAACAAGGAGACAGCAAGGGAGGCAAGGCTTGACAACCTCAAGGCCACTTCCAGTGTCCACTTTCTCCAGCAAGGCTCTGTATTCAGAAATTTCTGTCCCACCAGCAACTCCCAAATCATTGACTTGGAGGCTTAATATTAGCTATAAATCTTCAGCCAGTAGCTCAGGCTTATTACTAACTAGCTCTTACTCTTAAATTAACCCACAATTCTTATCTATGTTTAGCCACATGGCTTGGTACCTTTTCTCAGTATGACATTCTCATCTTGCTTCCTCTGCATTTATCTGGCGACCCCTGACTCTGCCCTTCCCAGAATTCTCCTAGTCCGGCTCTCCTGCTCAATCTCTTCCTGCCCAGCTATTGGCCAAATGGCTTTATTATTAACAATGAGCATAAGCCACAGCAAAGCTCTACAACTTTCTCAATCAGTGTGCCTAGTGAGGACCAAGTGTTCAAACACAGAAGCCGAGAAGACACGTATCATACTGAAGCTATGACAGCTCCCTTCAGGTGATGCCATGTCAGACCTCTGCTTCTCCCTCTCGACACTCACTCACCACCAGTGGCTCATGCTGCAGCACGTGGGCATGACCAGGAAGGCTCCGCACTTTCCTTGGCCCCTTCTGCTGCTCTTCATTTCCTCAGCTCTCTTCAATGTCATGTGAAAGCCTCGTACTTCCAGAGAACATAGTCCAGCCTTACTCACACAGTTCCTCCTTTGACACCCTGCCCCTCTACTGCACTCCCTTCCTGCCCTCAGCTGGTGACCCATCCCATCTGGATACACAGGGTTCTGGTCTTCCCTCCCCCCACTCCAATGCTATGTAATGCTGAGTGGGAACCGGGCTTTATTTATTTTCCATCATGTCACTACTGCCCAGACCTGTGTCTAAAATGAAAAAGATACCAAATAAAATGAACATTAGAAGCCATATTTTTAAAACCAAATATGAGAATCCTCATTTGCATTTTTAGAGACTCTATCCTGTGTCAGACTTTACATATGAAATACAGAAACTGAATTTTAAATTAACACTAAAGTTTCTATGAGGCTAATGATTGCATTTGGGGGCTCTTTGTTTTATTTCATTTCCACTTTAAGGAGTTACTAGTACAAGTTTAAACTTTCTCCAGAAAGTTGAAAAAAGAATATTAGGACTGAAGAGAAATTTCAAGGTATCAAACGATTCAGTCTTTATAATACCCATTCATTCTTCAGCTCAAGTGAGCAAAAGAGCTCCTTTATCAACGGATGATTATCATCTGAGTTTCCCATCATTGTCCTGTACCTCACCACTTCTGAAAATCACACAAAAAAATGTCTTCTAGTAATACCAGAAGCACAAAGGCAACAAAAGATTTCATGGAAAGGAGAATTATTCTCCTAATCCTTCCCAGGTTAAGTGCAGGCCTTCCATGATTGCCTTTGGCTCTGCTCACGTCGGAATGAAAAAGCACTCTCTGATTAAATAACTTTCCACTGCCTTCCACTTGCCTTTCACAATTCTTCTGTCGCATGTCACGTCATGTCCCGATACACTCCAGAGACTAAGGATGAGGACAAATTGGGGAAATTAGAGTGGAGTGAAAATCAAGTCCATACTGCTCCCCGAAGCAGGTGGATAAACGCAGAGGCAATTGAAGTAGCTATGCTGGGAACTACAGAAATCATAAGGATTACTCACTCAGAAATGTTTGCTAAATGAATTCCCTTTCAAAATCCATTTCCAAAACCTTCATAAATGCCTCCTATTGATTTGGATAAATTCTACCTGTAACCATGGGGGAACTCTTGGTAAGTTCAATATAAAGCAGGTCGGCCGTGCCTGGGTGGATAGCCCCACAACCACAAACATATGAGAAGCACTAATTGGAAGCTGTGTGTTATAAAAGAAAGAAAAGAAAAGAAGGATATGAGACTGGTGAGGGGTGGGGATGGAGGGTAGATCTGGGAGGAAGTAGGGGAAGAGTTGGGGTGAATTTGATCAAAGTACAATGTAAATTTTTATGACAATCTCAAAGAATTAGTGACAGTATTATATATTTTTAAATGAACTAACCCCTAGAAAGTAAAGAGAAGGTCTAAAGAATAAAAGCAACTTAGAAACCACGCTGACTAGTGCTTCCAAACAATGGAAAACTAACTGAAAGAAACTTGTACACAAGCACATCCATCGAGAAAGGGAAGTCTTGAGAGTCACGCTCCTGACATTTTCATTTCTGTGTCAAACAAACTATTCAGTTGCTGCAAAAAAGATTGGGAGCAAAATCCACCTAAAATCTACCTAACAAACAGCACGAAACAATTCAAGGTAATAAAAATAGTAGCCAGAGTTTCAACCTTGTCAAAGAAGGAATGACTCATGGAAGGAAGACATGTACAAAGACGAATTAAGAATTAAGTGTCTTCTAACCCGCTAAGCACAAGCTTTAGTTTGCGGACAAATCATGGGAGCAACTCAAAGCTTTTGTGGCTGTTCAGAACTTCAGAGCTTTCTTGAAGTATCACTATTTTTGCAAACAAGGATATTAACAAATTTGGTGTTCTGAGGCCTGTAATTTGTCGGTTCTCACAGTTCCTTTGTTTAGAGCTTTTGCCAGTGTTGTTAACTGTTGCACATCATAAATTAAGGATTTTTTTTAAATGCTGTTTTCTTGAAATTTCCTTTTACATTTAGGAGAGATGGGGCAGGGGTTAAGAGGGCTCACTGCTTTCCACAGGATCTTTGGTTTCAGCACTCAAGTCTGAAGGCTCTCAAATGCCTATAACTTCAGCTCTAGGCCTCAAAGCAATGCCCTCTCTGCCTCTGTGGGCATCCCCACACATGGCATACACCACACCACACACACACACACACACACACACACACACACACACACACACAAATGCACAGACATACACATGCACACACATTTACACAAAGTACAAAAGAAGACACCCTCGGGGGGCTGGGGCACCCATCTTGGGCTATAGTACATGGATGTCTAGGACAGGTAGTCACTGGGCTGCAAATTCTACTGTGAGCATACAAATCTGTGTGTGCTCCTGTACTACAACCAATAGATGTCTTGTATGAAAATGGCCTGTGTGTAAATTCTAGTGTACACACACAGAGGCATGGGTGTTTCTCTACTACGCTCATGTTCAGACACCGTGATCTTAGTTATGGTGAGGTCATCTTTCCCTGGAAATTTGTCTTCTTGTTCCAGGTTTGTAGATATTCAGTATCAATATCTAACAAGTATCAAACAAGCCAGGAAGACAGGACTCTACATATACGCAAGCGAGTGATTCAAGCAATGGAACCAAATGGAAGAGAAGTAACTGCAGAGGCTACCGCCGAGTCCTGTCAGGTGAGCTCTGTCAGAGGAGCGGTCCCCTGGAGGCAGGTGGATCCTCAGCACAGGTGTTCTCTCAAAGCTGCAGAGCTGTGGTGCACAAGAAGGGCCTTTAAGTACAGCTTAAAATCAAGCCTTTAAGTTGTGATGCTGTCAACTAAACCTCCTCTCCCGAGATAATGTGGCAAAGCAGAAACAAATGTGAATCAATCTCCTCTGCAGCTATTAGACAGCTGCACCACCCACCCCCGTGGACGCTATTTCAGAACTCCGCAGCAGAGGGAGGGCTCGGAGGATTATGTAATGCCAGCTTTGTGGCTCACCATAATCCTGAGGTTTTCCCCTTCATTCTAGAGAAGCGTTTCCACAGTCAGTCATGAGAAAGAGCATTTCATGCGTTGTAGGAGATGTTTACTTCTTAAAAAGCAAAGCAACATGCAAGTGAGAGAAGCTCCTGGTCACCTTTCTTCACTTTCCTTTCTGAAGAAATGTGTCCTTTAATTTGAGAAAATTTATGTTGAAGCAAATCATGAAGATGCAAATTTGAAAACACCTCATATTTGCTTCACTAGGCTCTGCCCACCACCCAACCCATAATCCAATAGGTACTCATTCTTCTTGTTGATGGACAGTCTCGCTACCTTTCCCAACACTCCAAAACAGGTCAATGGATTTCCCGGTTGCTTGGCAACTTGTATGTTTGATTCTGATGTCCTCATAAGATGTGTTGTATCTTGAATCCCTGCACATACTCAGCATAATTAATAGAATATAGCAGAGAACAAATATCTTTGCAAGCTCATGATGGAACACAATAAATAGAATAAATAGGAACCTGGCTTACTTGTTCACAAGAATTTCAAGATACTAATGAACAGTTTACCACCAACCAGTTAACCAAACTTTTATAAGACAATGCTATGTTCATCAGAAAAACGTCCAAAAAACTTGACATGTATTTCTAAAGTCAAGTTGAAAATCCAGGCCTACAGCTTTTAAAGTCATACATTTTTATTGTTTAAGAATGCAGGATCCCGACCTGAATCCATGCTGATGTCTGTGGGCCATGAAGATGTGAGTAGACAGTACTGCCACTTGAGACCCTGTTGATATCTATGGTCCATTCTGCCACTGGGGAGCCATATCTGGGTCCATGGTCCTTCTGAAGCTTGGGGCCATGTTGATGTCCATGGTTCTATGGTCCTGCTGAAGGTGGGGGCTGTGTTGATGTCCATAGTCCATGTTACCACCAAAGGCTATGCAGATATCCGTGGTCTGTGCTGTTGCCGGAAGCCATGTTAATGTCCATGGGCTGTGATGCTACCTGGGGCCATGTGGATGTCTGTGGTCTGTGCTGCTGCTGTGGGCCATGTCTTGGTTCACAGTCTGGGCTGCTGCCTGTACCCTTGTTAGTGTCTGTAGCCCATGCTGCAACCAGAGACCACACTGAGGTCTACGGCCCTTGCTGACACTGGAGACCAGGTGGATGTCAGGTGTCTGTACTGTTGCCAGACACTACATGGAAGTCCATGTTCCTGCTGACTGTAAAGGGCAAGGATGCTTCTGCACTGGTATTGATGATTGCAGACTGACAGCTGAGAGAGACATAGAAGGCTTCTGTGACAACCACCACCCTCACCCCACCCCCCAAATAGTAACAACCTAGACAGGAAGTCATTGAAGAGAACTCTTAAAAATTGTGATAAGGATGCTGAAGGGTAGCTCTACATAGCGGATGGCTATTGGTGGGGGTGGAGGTGGGGAAGGACTGGCCACCAAAATTTTGACCAGTCTCCAGTGACTATATGGACAACAGAAATTGGATTTGTTTTTTGGGGGGGAGGGTAATCTTTTTATTTGAGGAGGACAGACCTGTGGGGACTGACAAGTAGGGGTGATCGGGTACATTATGTGAAATTGCCTTATAATCAATAAAAATATTACATTAAAAAAAAGAACACAGGATCATACAATGAACACGCCAGAAAAGATGCTTCATGGATCATATGTTCCTCCAAAAATTGGATTTGGGAAGAGAAATGGTGAGAAAATCCTCCAATAGTTTACCAATGGAAGAATAGGTGGTGACAAGTCATGATCAAGGGTGACAGACTTGGAACAGAAAAGTTAGTGTGGTGGGAAAGCAGGTATTGGATTTAGATGTAGATGTAACCAACCGTCTTATTAAATAAGAAACACAGAAACAATGTAAAAGAGAAAGCCAAGAGGTCAGAGCTCAGAGCTAAAATCTCACCCTTCCTCCTGCTGTCCCAGCTTCGCGAAAGAGACCTATTTCCTGTCTGTTCGTCTATTTATAGTATTTTGTTCTGCCTTCTCATTGGTTGTAAACCCAAACACGTGACTGCCTCGTCACTGTCTGAATGTACAGCCCCCTAGGTCTTAAAGGCATATGTCTCCAATGCTGGCTGTATCCCTGAACACACAGAGATCTATGGGATTAAAGGCGTGTGCCACCACCGCCACATTCTTGCTATGGCTCTAATAGCTCTGACCCCCAGGCAACTTTATTAACATACAATCAAAATCACATTTCAGTACAATTAGATTACCACCACATTTAGAAGTTCTTCAGAAAAGGTTTCCTTCATAAACAAAGCAAGCTAGAACTCTGGGAACATCTCAGAACCTGGAGCCCCACAGGCCAAGTGGAGGAGTGGGTGGTTCTCCAGGGAGTCACAGGATTATGCCAGGGTGAATCTTCTCAGTCTCTTGCAACCCAAGGAAGATGGTTTGGATTTATTTTGTGAAGTATAATGAAGGGCAGTAGAGGTTCATCAGTAAAGGGGTGTTTAGAACTGAAAAATCTTTCACCAAGATGGGTCTTCTAAAGTGTGAAAAGAAGCTGGAAGAACATCGCATATGATTGGACAACCTACTCCTTGCTTAGCAGATCTGGCTGAGGAATGAGGGGACGGATACACAAGAGTCGTGAAGTCTAGAAAGAACATCTTTCAATTCCCACCGGTACAGCTTGTGGGCAGTTGCTAGTGGCTGTTTGCTGGAGACGCCTCAGCAAAGTAACACAGACTGGGTATTCCAAACAACACAGACTTTTTGTCAGTGACGTCTGCTGGAAGTCGGAGATCAAGATGTTGGTGGATCGGTTTCTTCTGACACCTCTGTCCTTGGGTTGGCTGTACTGCTCGGTTGTCTTCATACTAACTTCCTCTTCTTTTAAGCACACCAGTTACATAGGGTTAGTGCCCACCCAACCACATGTCAAATTAGTCCCTTTCTTAAAGTGTCTGCCTTTACACACTACTGCCTTCCAAGGCACTGGATGTCAGGACTTCAACATGCACTTTAGGTGGTTGGGGCAGGGGACACACTCCAGCTATAGCAGGAAATCAATAAATTTATTCTGATAGATGATCATGCCTTGAACTTAGGTAGTTACAGTGGAGATAGTAAGAGGACAGAGATGCAGAAAATATCATGAAGGTAATTCCAACAGGATTTGCTGGAGCTTGAACACGTTGCATCTGAAATTTTAAGATTAGAGCTGTGAAAATTGCATTAGGAGTAGTGGCATTTTCTGAGGCAAAAAGAAGTAGAAAGAGAATTGTGGAGAATAAACTGTGGATTCTGTCTAGACATGTGGACTCTGAGATGCAATTTCAGCAGCCTAATGACTGGAAAGCTGGAAGGTGAGATGAGTCAATGATGTAGGTCATTTTAAGGATGAGAAAGTTGTTTTATGAAAGCAAGCGGAGTGTTTTTCTGCATGCAGTACATTTTAAAGCTGTCAACCCCACAGCTCCCATGACTGAACGTTTCTATCATCACACGAGCCTCTTCGAGCAGTGGTGAAGAGGTCCTGGAAGAGAAAAATCCATGCAGAGTTCAAGTACTCACAGCTCACTGAATGTCAGATACCATACAAATATAAAGAGTAGCCTTTCTCCTACAAAGAGCCCTGGGAAATTCTAGAGAAAACCAATGTTTCTAAACAAGGAAATTGGAAATGTTTTCCTTACTTTATATTCCAAAACTGTGGACTAAAATGGATGAGAGATCAGATTTGGAAAATAGACTAAAATGTGGGAGGTGGCCTGTATACAGCCTTTAGTCTAAGTTTTTAAAGATTATCATGGTGTCTATAACCACAGGACAAAATAGCTAAAATAAGGAAACATTCCTTGGATTTTCATTTTACTCACTTATAAAATGACTTGCCATTTCCTGTGTCTCCTTTAAAGTACACAATGGTCACAGGAGAAGCCATGATTTCAGTTTTATTTAGTTTTTTTCTTTTTCATTTTATTGAAAATAGGTTTTTTTTTCTCACATCCTATATCCTGATTACTGTTCCCCTTCCCTGTACCCCCCCCAGTTCTTCTCCACCTCCCCTCTAATCGAGATCAACCCCCTTTCTGCCTCTCAATAGGAAGCAAACAGGCTTCTAAAGGATAAACAATACAATATGATAGTATAGTATAATGATGAAACCCAAATTAGCACATTGGAACATAACAAAACCAATGGAGGTAAGGAGCACCAGAAACAAGTACAGACACGGAGACCCACTCATTCCCCCACTCAGGCAGTCCATGAAAGCACTAAATTGGAAGCCATGATTTATACCCCAAGGACCCATAGAGAAAAAAGAGAGAAGAAAAATTTGTAAATAAAACAAAATGAGTAAATTTTTTTTAAAAAAGATAATTTTTTTAAAAGAAGAAAAAAACCCTGACCCATTCTGAGACATGAACCTCCAAAGGTGTCCCTGAGTTTGTTTTCTATTGGCCATCTACTGCTGGACATGCAGCCTACCCTGGAGAGTGATTTGTTTCCCCAGTGAGACTCCCTTGGAGAAAACTAAATTTTCATTTGCGAAGTGGTTAATAAATTAGAGATGACTTCTGGGTTAGGGATAGGGACATGTGTCCACTTCACCTTTCAGCTCTAGGACCCCATCTGGTGCAGACCCATTCAGACCCTGTGTATGCTGCCTCTGTGAATTTGTATGTGCATAGATCATATTGATTCAAATGGCATTGCTTTCTTCCATCCCCTCTGGCTCTTACTGCTTCTTATTCTTTTCTGCTTCCTCTTCTCAGGGTTCCCTGGGCCCTGAGAGGAGGGATTTAATGGAGACATCCTATTTAGGACTAAGTGTTCCAAGGTCTCTCATTCTCTGCATAATGTCCGGCTGTATCTGTATTTATTCCCATCTGCTGCAAGGGGAAGCTTCTCTGATGATGGCTGAGAAAGGCACTGATCTATGAGTATGCAGAATGTCATTAGGAATCATTTTATTTCTACATTACTTTTAGACAAGTAGTATTTGATTTTACCCTAGGTCCCTAGGCTATCTATTTTCAGGTTCTTTGTCACCCAAACAGTGTCATGTATGAGTTCCATGTTGTGGAATGGGTCTCAAGTGAAATCTGATATTGGTTGTTCACTCCCACAAGCTTTGTGCCACAATTGTACCAGCATGCCTTCCATCCAGGATATCATTGTACATCAAAGCATTCATGGCTAGCTTGGTGTTTATGTGTCTCTTTTGGTAACCTGTAGAGTACCTTCCTGTGTCAAAGACACTGGAACATAGGGATAAAGGATCTATGTAGGAGATCAGCATCTCCATGGTCACTGAGTTATGCATGTTCTGTCTTCAGCAATGAGAACTTGATATCAGTTCATGGAGAGCAACCTACAGTCTTGGCAACAGCCTGGGTTGTTTGAGGGTTCCTATAGAACCCCTTTGGCCCATAACTCAACTAGATGCAACCCATTCCTGGTACTGAAAGCTTCATTTGGTGACAAGAGATGGCCAGCTGGGGCTCTGTCTCACCCATTACTTAGTGATTTTATTTAGATTGCCTTTATATATGTACATATTTTAGGAAGCGGCTGCTGTATTAGGTTTCCATACTGTTCTTCAAATGGCACTCAATTTTATGTGTCTCTGCCCATATTCCCTCTCTAAACCCCCTCTTCTCTCACTATTGGGTCCTCTAGTTCCAGTCCCACCAACCCATCTATAAATATATATTCTATTTCCCTTCCAGAAGAGATCTGTCTGTCCCTCCATAGTTCATCATTCTATACCTGACCACTGTGGTTCTATGGATTGTAACTTGCTTATCTTTGAATTAACAGATAATATCCACATATAAGTGTGGTGATATTTTATTTATGCTTTAATAAATAATGCTTGCATGGAAATCAGAGGAGAAAGTCACCATTTTAAGTAAACAAAGAAGTCGGGCAACTGTAGCACATGCCTTTAATCCTATCACTTAGCAGGCCGGATCTCTGTGTGTTCAAGGTCATACTGGAAACAGAGCCAGGTGTGGTGGCACATGCCTTAAATTCCAAAACTAGTTAACCATGGAGGTTTGGAGGTCTGTACAGACAGACAGGAAGTGACAGTTAGGTAGGAAGAGGAAGTGATGTACCTGGACAGAGAGCGAATCAGATGGCAGAACAAGGCATATAGACGTGGGTAAACAGGAAGTAACTCACTTTTGGAAGCTGCAGAGTTGGTAAGGTAAGGTCAGCTGGTGGCTTTCCCTATTTCCCTGATCCTTCTAAGGCTTTCACCCTTATATTTGGCTCTGTGTTTTTTACTTAATAAGACCATTTAGAAATTCATCTACATATAAGCAAATACACACCATATTTGTTTTACTGGTCTCAGTTACTTCATTCATGGTGATTGTTCCTAATTCCATGTATTCCCCTGCAAATTTCATGATTTTTTTAAATGACTGAGTAATATCCCATTGTGAAAATCTACCACATTTTTAATCCATTCTTCTGTTGAGGGACGTCTGGGTTGCTTCTAATTCCTGGCTATTATGAATAGAGTGGCAATGAACATGGTTGAGCAAGTGTCTCTATACTAGGATGAAATGATAGATGCCCATGATGTGTATATGCCATGATAATATAGCTGAATCTTGAGATAGATCACTTCCCATCTTCCTGAGGAACCAAGAGAAGGCAGAGCATCCGGATCTCGGCTCTTCAGGGCCCTCCCTTGGCCCTGCCTTGTAGGTGTGACAGTTACCAAAGCCTCAATGGGGGTTAGAATTTCCAGATCAAAGTTGGAATGACTACCCACTACAGCTGTGCAAGTTCAAAGTCTCATTAGCAATGGATGAGTTCTTTACTCTATCTACATCCTCACCAGCCTGAGAGTTGTCAACTTGTTTTATTGATCTTAGACATTCTGATGGGTATAAGACAAAAATCACAAAGTAGTTTTGATTTGTATTCCCTGATGACTAAGGAGGCTACCTTGAGCTGTTATAAATATACAGAGAAGTCCAGCTTATGCTCACTCAGACTCTCACTCTGTGAATCCTCACATGGATATGGTACAGTAACAATGACATTGGTACAATCTATAAAGATTATTTAGAGTTCACGATTTGTACATGGTTGTGTGTGTGTGCATGTGTGTGTGCGTGTGTGTGTGTGTGTGTGTGTACTGTGTGTACTGTGTGAGTGTGTGTGTGCATGTGTGTACTGTGTGAGTGTGTGTGAGTGTGTGTGTGTGCATGTGTGTACTGTGTGAGTGTGTGTGAGTGTGTGTGTGCATGTGTGTACTGTGTGAGAGTGTGTGTGTGTGTGTGCATGTGTGTACTGTGTGAGTACTACCGTAAGTGCCCTTTCTTTTGACATTAAAACTGCTATGGTTCCCTTCCCCTTCTATCTCTAACTCCTTGCAGTTACTAGTCTATCCTCTACCTCTATGACTGCAATATTCATTACTGCTGCCTGACTGAAATCATGAGGTGTGTGTCCTATTGAGATTGACTTTTCTGCTGCTGCATAAATTATTTCAAGTTCATCATATTTCAAGTTCTTGTATGTATCAAGTGTTTATCCCTTTTCATTTATCCTATGTATAAGTAATTCTCACAATAGAAATATACCATGGTTTATCTAATCACTTGTAAAAATTTACATTTCAACATTACAAGAAAGGAGAATATTTCAATTATACTGTTTTGATATATTGAGTTAAAATGAGAAAATAAATTTTGCTATTACTTTGTCTACTAAGAAATTGAAAACATGAAGGCAGGGACATGACTGGAAAAGGTATTTGCCATCAGGCTACACAAGCTGAATTCAGTCTTGGAAGCACACCGCAGAAGAAGAAAACTGGCTCCCACACTCTGCCCTCTGACCCCCACATGCTGCGTTCAAGTTGTGTCTTCACTCTGTATGTCTGGGGAAATTAAGAAATTATTCCTTCTGTTACAGGATTTGGCAAACTGCACCAGAGAGTGGAATCATGAAAGTCTGCTGTGAGTTTTGTTCAGCTGGGCAGAAGCCACCGGCATATGCAGCTAGCCCTCTACAGCAAGGTGGTACATGGGCCACCAGGCCCCTCCATCCACCCACGTCATCCCGAGAAGGATGCCAGAAGATTGTATCTACACCGGAGGTGAGATCCTGTCGTTCCCACCATGCCTCAGCTATTTTTAAAGAATAATGAACGAGATGAACCAGGATGACTCGCCCACAGCCCTGCAGGAGAGGAACAAACCTGTGTGTGTTAATGTATGGTTCTTAGAGTTGGCTCTTGAGAAAGATCAGCCCACCTGCTCTGAGCCTCTGTGTAAGACTCTCCATACTTCCTTTCCTGAGCCTCATGAAAGGCTCTGCATGGGGCCATCAGCAGAGAGAAGCAACTTGTCTCTTGTTTTTATGAAGTTTTTAAGAAAGTCTCCAAGGAATGTGTCCAGTAATGGTTTCCCCTGACTCTGAATCCTCCATATAAGTAATGGATTTGACTTCCCTGATCCTACGTACAGATAGACTATGAATATGGGATAAGAACATGTATTACAAGTTCTGAATATCTTTTTGCTGCCATAATTGAGATCACTGTGTGTTCACTCAAGTCTGTTTTCTCTTCATCTGACATAAAGTTAGAAGTTTTGTCCTGAATGTTATTTTAACTCATATGTGACCACCAGAAATTAGTCACATAAAGGTAGTTCTCCACCTGACGCATACAAACCTCCCTATAGTGCCCTTCATCCCGGGGACAAAACAGAGCAGGAATTCCGAGGTCCTAGGGGATGGGGCAGTCATAAGGAAGAGGTTCCTGAGGCCCTGGCTGGTTTTAAGAAAGTGCTTGATGATTTCCTTAAAGCTACTTCCTGCAATAGTGTGAATCCAGCCTGCAGAACTAGGAAGCCAGAGGAGGCATGAAAGAGGGCAGTGCTGAGACAATTGATGCCTACTGAAGTCAGCTGAGTGCCCAACAATGAAACGAACACCACCAAGCTTTCCATCAGAGATCAAAAAAGATCCCACCAAGCTCTATGCACAATGCAGCCACAACATCAGGTCAAATTTTCTAGACAGACACGGTGTCTTGACTTGGGAGCAAAGGTCAAATAGAGTGTCACCAAAATATGTCATTTCAAACAAACTCAACCTGCCAGAGCAGGAAGAGTCATGTCAAAGAATCTACCACACAAGGCAAACTCTGTGATGACATCTGTAAACTCTGTCTGCAGGTCTGAATTCGCATGGCCCTAATAAGAAACAAAGAACTGAGAAAATTGATCAACATTAAGGAAATATTGTTGACAAAAGAGTAGTAAGCACATTTTTACTCTTTATTATTATATTTACCTTTTCATCAATTTTTCTTTGACAATTTCACAAGCTATAATGCATTCTAATTATTCTCTCTCCTCAACCTGCCCTGTCTTTCCTCCCCCTGTTCCTATCAACTCCCTCTCCATCCTTCTACTCCATTTTTCAGATGTATGACTTTATAGTTAGTTTTGAGACCTGTTAAAAATTCCACATATTCATGAGTACCATGTGATATTTTATATACATATACACTAACATTCCAATTAGCTTAAATATATGTTCCCTGAAACATTTGTTTATTTTGGTCTCAAGCCAAAAAGGTCAGACAAAGCTTTTCAGATAAGGAAATCAGCTCAGTGTAAACATCCGAAGTCTTCTCTTCTGGGTGTTTTATATTAAAACAAACCTAGAGATCCCAAACCTACCTGAGAAGGAAGCTGATGACAGGAGAATGTATGTTTTCCTCACTTCAGTGTGGCTGCAGGAATAGCAAACAAGGGACATGAATTAAGAGTTAAGGCTTCTAGATTGTTTCCACATTCTGGCTATTACAAATAGTGCTGCTATGAACATAGCTGAGCAAGTGTCCTTGTGGTATGATTGAGCATTCCTTGGGTATATGTCCAAGAGTGATATGGCTGGGTCTTGAGGAAGATTGATCCCAAATTTTCTGAGGAACCATCATGCTGATTTCCAAAATGGCTGTACAAGTTTGCCCTCCCACCAACAGAGGAGGAATGTCCCCCTTGCTCCACATCCTCTCCAACATAAGCTTTTATCAGTGTTTTTGATCTTAGCCATTCTGACAGATATAAGATGGTATCTCAGAGTCATTTTTATTTGCATTTTCCTGATGACTAAGGATGCTGAGCAATTCCTTAAATGTCTTTCAGCCATTTGAGATTCTTTTGTTGAGAATTCTCTGTTTAGCTCTGTAGCCAATTTTTTAATTGGACTGTTTGGTATTTTGATGTCTGGTTTTGTGAATTATTTATATATTTTGGAGTCAGCCCTCTGACAGATAGGGGGTTGGTGAAGATCTTTTCCCATTCTGTAGGCTGTCATTTTGCCCTATTTATCATGTCCTTTGCCTTACAGAAGCTTCTCAGTTTCAGGGGATCCCATTTATTAATTGTTGCTCTCAGTGTCTGTGCTATTGGTGTTATATTTAGGAAGTAGTATCCTGTACCAATGCATTCAAAACTGCTTCCTACTTTCAACCTAGATGCCCCTCAACCAAAGAATGGATTAAGAAAATGTGGTACATATACACAATGGAGTACTACTCAGCAGTGAAAAAAAATAATGACATCATGAAATTTGCAGGCAAATGGATAGAATTAGAAAATATTATCCTGAGTGAGGTAATCAGACTCAGAAGGACAAACATGGTATGTAGCCACTCATAAGTGGATACTAGATGTAAAGCAAAGGATAACCAGACTATAATCCAGAGCTCCAGAGAAGCTAGCTAACAAGGAAGACCCAAAGAGGGACACATGGATTGCCCTGAGAAGGAAAATAGATAAGATCTCCATGAGTAAACTTGGGGTGGGTGTGGGGCGTTTACCCACCACCCCCACAGCTTCCCAGAGTTTTCTTGAGTGCGAGCAGCAGGAAATATTAGATAGAAGGATTTATAGCGGAGCATCTTGCGGAGATAAACAGATAGAAAATAAAGGATAGCCTCGAGAGGGCCTGGAACCTATTCCAACGGGCCCGGACTGTCTCTGGTCCAGGGTTTTTATAGAGACGCCAAGGGGTGGAGCAAAAGACCTCCTCCCCCAGCACAGCCAAGTGCAGGCCATCTCAGACACCTGCACTCAGGCCCGTGGTCCTGATCATCCTCTATTCAGACCTGCTGGGTAAAGCCACGAGGAACCCCAGAACGGGCTCCCACAGGTCCCCCCTTCTTAATATATAAAAAAATAACTATTAATGGCTTACAGCAATCTCCGTAGCTGTTACACCTCCCAGTATGGGAGTAGAGGATGATATAGATGGCATTTCTCTTTTGAATTAGGTCCAAGGTGACCACAGCAGTCTTAGCTGCCTCAAGCCCTTTCTAAACCAAAACTCTTAAGGCGACTACAAACTTAAAGAATCCCTTAGCTTCATCATTACCATTAACAGGTTAACAAAAATATTGCTATACATAGTCACAATTCTCTCAATCTTACAACTCAAAGCAAACTCTTAACAGAACCATTAGAATTAGCATATATGGTGCTATATATAGTTAACAATTTTCTCCGTCTTACAACTTTAACTCAGTCATTTGAATTTTCTTGTTAACAGAACATAGGAAAAACTTCGATGTATCCACATCAAACTTAAATATTTCCTTAACTCCACAAAACCAGGGTGCATTAATATCAATAGGTTTCTGCGAACATAATTCAATCTCATAACTCCTCCTTTTCTTTATAATTTTTTAAACAAAGTCTCAAACCTAGTTAGAGGAACCCAAACTTATCTGTTTAAACAGTTCCATTTGTAACACAAAACCAGTTCCATAAGTAATTCCATTTTTACATAAACAGTTCCAAAATACAATTCATAAATCTCCAATTAATAAAGCATATATGCATACACAAAATTGCATCTTGATTCTAAGTAGAAATACATTTCTTCATTTAAACAGTTTCATTTTTAACCCAATTCCAGAAAACTTTCTAGGTCATTACTATAAGTAAGCTCAAAATTGTCCCATTGCAATGAAATCTCTATTGTTCATTTCATTTAAGTACCAAAATTCAAATGATAAATATTGGTACTAGCCTTCCAAATTTGAAGAAATCCATAACCAAAATGTTTTTGTAATTTTATCTCATTTTTAAGTTCAAAAAGTTCAAACAAGAAAAATTCTGATATCAGGCTTTCACTTCCAAATATGAAGAGACGTTTTTCAACCAAAACTTTTTGCAGTTAATTTTTGTTCAAACAAGCATCTCTGCAACTTTTGTTCTCACAAACAGACCTTTTTAGTTATAGTAATATTTTAAACCGCACCGTTTTTGCTGTTAGCTCAGGTTTTTCTGTGCTGCATTGATACTCTACAGATCTCAGCTGCGGATGCCTTGTACTGGTTCTGGCGTCCACCATTCTTAGCTTCTTAGCGGCTTCTGGAGCTTTTGAAACCATTCAGACTGCCTACTTTGCAGTCTACTAGGACACTATCTCCTGTGTCTCAGGTGTTTTCACCATATACATTAATAGACTCACACTTAACATTTACACTTTTTCACAAACTCACATATAACATTTTTTGCCTTGCAAAGCATTTAGACTCATATTCAACATATTCATTCCATCTTATTTATAGGCTACCATTAGCATATATCTAACTTAGCAAACACCTAAAGATTTCTTAACAGATCTAACAAGACAGAATTTTTACAAACTCACATATCTTATATTCATCTTTCTACTTCTTACTCTTAATTATTATCACCATCTATCAGAAAGATTCTCTTAACTAGACAGGAAGTACGTACATCATTTCTAAAGTTTACAGTTTATAGTTAGCTTTGTTATAAAGCACTGGGATTTAGTGAGTGTTGTCATTATAGAGTTGTGATACTTGTTGCTAGGGGATTGTAACATTCTCAGGACAAAGCCACACCCCAAAGTTGCGAGTGGGCCTTTTCGAACCGGCAAAGATGCACTGTCAACGGTAAACGTTTTTTAACTAGAGGCTGTCCCTTCACCCAAATTCATAATAGCTCCCCTAAGAACTTCAACTCAAACAAACGTTTCTATCACAGCAGTACTTTTGGTTTGTTCTACTGAAAAACTTTATGCTGAGGGTGAAATTATATTTAGCTGCTGTAAAGCTCTTCACCAAAAACTGAACAGCTATTATGTGGTATTTTAAGGATTTTAAAGTGACTCGTTTGCTTTTATAGGTAGCTTTTTTGTCATCCAATTACCGTAAAAACTTTGCACAGCTATTAGGCTAAATAAGGCATTTTACCAACGGAGCCCCAAACCGCGAAGCACCTAGTTCCATATTCTTTCAATTTTTCATTGGAACTGACACCCAAACTCTTAGACGATTTTCCTCCTTATTTTTAAAAGCTGTATTTTAATTTTAGAGCTGACAAAAGTGTTTCAGGGCAATGTCGCCATCTTTAGTGGAAAAACTACCTTTCCCAGAATGCTTTTCCCTTATATCAGTCAATAATATCAGTTCCATATCAGTCCCTTATATCATTTTCCTTATATCATTCATTTCCCATAGTTCTTTTTGGGTCTGAGAGTCAATGGGTTCTCTTTTACTAGACTTGCCCGGGAGGTTTGAACAACGTTTTTCGCTTTTGCAACGGGAGATTTGAACAAGCATTTTACATTTTCAGCTATGGTACATTGGAGGTTTCTATTCTCTCCTCAGCTGGCTTTAACAGGTGTCTCTCCTTCATCAGACACTGGCCCCAAATCAGAACCACACCTGCCTCGTTAGCCTGCACCGAGGCTGGCATTTCTGATAGCAACTTTGCTCGGGGCATGTGTTTGCTTTAGCCAGTCAGTGAAAAACAAGATCATGTACAACAGCTTTTCCATAGCTCTTTCAGAGAGATTTTCTCCCACTGATCTTATTCTCATTTTGCTTGTTCCTTCCCCCCCAGATGCAGAGCTTCAGCTATCTGCGGCTCTGTATCTCTGCTAGCTGCCTTTGGAGGTAGGGGCTTTTTTTTTCTCCCCCCGAATCTGCCTCCAATTCTAGCAGCTTTTTCAGGTCATACATTTTCTGGGGAGGTAATCTGTCCCTTCTGTTTCTTCAGAGTCTTTCTCCCAGACAGTTCCCAGTTTGGTCTCAGTTTATCCCCTCTACCCCAGAAACAGTTTCCGACACTACAGTGGCGGCTTTCCCTGCTACTGAAGGTAGGGGCTTTTTGTCCGTTTCTGTTTTCAGGGTCTATGGTTTGCGTACAGACTGAAAAATTTAACAAGGGAGGTTTTTGCCGTTTCTAAACTCCCATTAGAACAGGTGTTGTGCCTTATCAGGCCTTCACCTGGCCCAGTCCCCCAGTGGGTTGGTTGCATTTGCTTGTCTGGGTGCTCAGGGACAGAGCTTATGCCAGAGGCAATCACCCCTCAGGGCAACACTCCCTCATCTCATCTCATCGGGAGTCAATTGAAACAAAGCTTTTCTCAAAGAGGTGCTTTCTCTGACAGAAAAGAAAGCTTTACTCCTGGTTAGTTCTGTTCTGCCCTGGCTGGGCTCTTTCCCCAGACAGCGTTCTGACTCAGCAGCACAACTGCTTCAGACACAGTTCAGCTTTACTCTTTTCCCAGAAAAGTCCTTTCTCTGATAGGAAAGCTTTTCTCAGATTTCTTTTGGCAGCTGTGGATCTATCAACCCCGGGACTTGTAAGAAAGTGGACAACTGTGCTGTTCCCACCGGCTTTAGCTTTGGTTGTTCATTAGCAATCTTCCCCTGGGTCCTGCACCTTCCTGCCTCAGCTCTGTGCTCCAGGAAGTTTACAACTGCAGGAACCCTAGTATCCCCGAAATGCACTCCAACTCAGAGACGCTGGCCAGTCGCCTCTGGGTTTTTGCTCAGAAGCGAGGATACAATGCTAACAGTTTGCATTGCTTCAGGGGATCTTTGCATTAGGAGGATTAGGAGCACCTTTTCATTCTGAAATGCTCACTCAAAACCTTTGCTGCCTCAGCTCGGCTGTAACTGAAAAGCTTGGCTTTTTTGCTTTTCTCAGGCAAACTTTCCTGCCCTTTTGGGCTCTCTGTAGCTCTTCACCCACACTCTCCCAAGCGTTTCCCTCAGGGTACTCTGACCCACTGCCTTTTTACTAGCTTGAAGAGACAGAGCTTAGAAGAGGTTTTTAGAAACTTGTCCCTGCCTCCTGCATTGCAGGGAGGATTGTTAAAGCTTGAAAGAACTTAGGTTTTGCTGTCTTAAGTTTGTTGTTTTCCCTTAGAGCTAATCACAGGTGGTCCCCGTACTAATATCTTCAGGTGATTCTAATTTTTGTCCTCTCTCAGAAGGACAAATTTAGTTTTTAAGTTTAAGAGAGAAAGATTAAGGCTTTTTAGAGAGATTTTTTCCCCTCAAATTTTTCAAGAAAAGCTTTATAGTTTAAGAGAAAGATTTTTCCCCCCAGGAGAAAGACCAACTTTTCCCAAAACTTCCCAACTTTAAACTTTGACTTCTTACACTCCCATTTTTGCTTCAGGGAGAAATTACTTTCTCCTGCTGCTTGGATTTGGCTTTTCAGCTGTCCCCAGGTCAAAAGCTTCCATAGGAAACTTTTTCTTCCCTGTAAGCTCAAAGAAGAGCTTTTTTACTACCCGAAAAGCCCAAAGAAAGATTTTTTTCCCCAGTTTGCTTTCAAAGCCCCCAAAGTTAGAAAATTGAGTTTTTCTGTCTAGTTGCCTTACTTATTTTTTCCTACACAATCTTATACTTCTAAGTTTTTCCTAAACTATATTACTACCCTATATCTTATACTTATCACAGATAGAAATTGAGAAAGGGATAGAAGATAGAAAATTGACAGAAGAGAATTTCGCTGCAGCATCGGACATCCTTCCAGTCCGCTTTCCTTTTCTCTCGAGGATAAAACCCCTGCCTCACCAAAAATATATATATATAAAAATATATATATTCCATAACACCGGCATGCCTTTCCACTGGCAGGGCTGACTCAGCACTTTCACCAAAAACTCTGTAATAAAACTATTTTCCTTTATCTTTAGTCCCTATTACTTTGTCTTAAGTCCCTGTTCATTTGTCTTTAGTCCCCCCTTTTTTTGTCCCTTTTTTCTTTAGTCCCTTTTTTACCCTTTCTTTAGTCCCTTTTTTTTCTTTAGTCCCTTTTTTTCTTTAGTCCCTGTTCATGGCGCCATTCTGTGGGGCGTTTACCCACCACCCCCACAGCTTCCCAGAGTTTTCTTGAGTGCGAGCAGCAGGAAATATTAGATAGAAGGATTTATAGCGGAGCATCTTGCGGAGATAAACAGATAGAAAATAAAGGATAGCCTCGAGAGGGCCTGGAACCTATTCCAACGGGCCCGGACTGTCTCTGGTCCAGGGTTTTTATAGAGACGCCAAGGGGTGGAGCAAAAGACCTCCTCCCCCAGCACAGCCAAGTGCAGGCCATCTCAGACACCTGCACTCAGGCCCGTGGTCCTGATCATCCTCTATTCAGACCTGCTGGGTAAAGCCACGAGGAACCCCAGAACGGGCTCCCACAGGTGGGGTGGGGGCAATGGAGGGTAGGGGATGGGGGATGAGAACATAAGGGGATGGGATGGTTGAGCTGGAATAGGGAGGGAGTGGGAATGCAATGAAAGAGATACCATGATAGAGGGAGACATCATGGGGTTAGGAAAAAAACCAGGTGCTATGGAAGTTCCCAAGAATCCCTAAGGATGACCCCAGCAATAGTTGAGAGGGTGCTTGAACTGGCTTACCTCAGTAATCAGATCGGTGAATACCCTAACTGTCATCACAGAGTCTTTCTCCAGTAACTGATGGAAGCAGATGCAGAGATCCACAGCCAAATACCAGGCCAAGCTCCAGGAGTCCAGTCAAGGAGAGAGAGGAGGGATTCTATGAGCAAGCAGCATCAGAATCATGATAGGGAAACCTACAGAGACAACCAAAGCAAGCTAGGGGGAACTCATGAAATTTAGACCAGTGCCTGTGGAGCCTGCATGGGACTGGACTGGGCCCTCTGCATAGGCAAGACAATTGTGTGGCTTGATCTGCTTGGGGAGCCCCCTGGCAGTAGGCTCAAGATCCATCCCTGGTGCATGAGCAGGCTTTTTGGAGCCCACTACCTATGGTGGGATACCTCACACAGCCTTGAGGAAGGGGGAGGGGCTTGGACCTGCCTCTACTTAATGTACCAGGCTCTGCTGACTCCCCTGTGAGATACCTTACCTTCTTATTTGAAGGAATGGGGGCTGGGTTGGGGGAAAGGCTGGAGAGGCAGGAGGAGGGAAGAGGGGGATCTGTGATTGGTATGTAAAATTAATAAAAAATTTGCTAGGGAAAAACAAGAGTTAAGGCAGCCTTCTTCCACACAGAGAGCAGAAGAATTGGCTTGTTATCAACTAGACACTATTCTCAATTCCCATTTTTCTCGTCCGAATAAGATTTTTGTCTCAATTATACCATTCATCACCTCCCACTGTAGGACTGATATGGAAGAGAAGTCATTTAAAGATCCTGGCTTTGGCCCTAAGGAGGCAGGCAAGCATAAGAAATACCTGAGCAACCTGAGACTCATCTTGGTTTGGGATATGCACATGCCTCTCTTGTAATAATGCATTTGGCAACCTGAGATCCTTACCTGCACATACTATGCAAATACATGTGCCCCTCTTCAAACAATGCATCTAGCAACCTATTAGCAACTCAGTTGAATGAAGTTACACATACATCTCACTCTGTAGAATAAGCTTCACCTCCCCCTAACAACCACCAAACTTAATTCATATTCAGAAATACTTCACTCGTATCCAGGTACAGGGTGGGGGTGACAATCTGGCTTAGACAGTCATGTACAATGAGGCAAAATGGTATCCCCAAGGGAACTTTTAGGAAGGACAATCTGCTTGCCATGTTATACCTACACATAACAGGGCAGGGATATAATTAAGATCAGATAGACTGCATGATGGGAAATGATTATATATCTTAAGCTGTCGATCAAAATAGAGAACCACATAGACTATGCCTCTTAATAACCAAACTCCTCCTTTTCTTTAATTCCATAAAAGCAAATCCCAAGCAATAGTAGCAGCCTTACAGCCTACTGTCATTAGTAACAATGTATTTCTTCCTAATCTGTACTATGATTTTGCTTTGAATAAAGTACTCTTGATATCTTTGCAATCTGTGTGCATCTTTTTTCAATTCTTGAATAAGATATCAAGCATTTGGAAACACCTGCCCCGACCCCAGCATGACTGTTTGAAATCTTGGATAGTGTACGTTGGGAAGTATGAGTATGTTCTGTGGGGGTTATAAGATAGAAGTTTGTGTTTGGTGTCTGAAAAGGTACAGCATAGCAGATATTTGCATGCACACTAAGCCATCTTCCTTCTCCTATCTCATCTACCCACCCCACCCCCTTGCAGACAAGTGTAGCAATGGAACTGTTCCAAGAAAAGAGTAAGATAATGTAATGATTTTGTCTCCTACAATTGACCCAAAATATCCTCCCACAGTGACCATCCATAGTGTTCTTTCTTAAAGTCACTTTATCAGATTAAGCAGACGGCCTGGGGGTTAAAGAGCCACAGGTAGTAGGTGCCTAGGTCCCTTATCAGAACAGAAAACACCAGCTTCTGCATAAATGTGCAGCCTTGATACATGAGGGGGAAATATGTGTTTTCTGCGTTAACCTGCTGGGATTTAGACATGATTTATTGTAACAGTTGAACGACATTGCTTAGTAAGGTCTTCTTTATCAAGTTTTAAAGATATAATAGAAAGAGGTATTGTCTTTCTGGATTCCTTTTTTTTAATATAATTTTTTATTTAAAATTTTTTTCTTTCCTTTTATATACCAAACCCTGTTCCCCCTCCCTCCCCTTCTCCTGCTCCCCCCACCTACCCTCATCCCACCCCAAACCCCTCCTCATAGAGGATAAGGCGTTGGGTAGTCAACATAGGTTAGCATACCAAGTTGGGGCTGGACCTAGCCCCTGCCCCCTGCATCAAGGCTGAGTAAGGCATCGCACCATAGGGAATGGGCTCTAAAAAGCCAGTTCCTGTACCCTGGATAAGACCTGGTCCCATTGCCAGGGGACCCACAAGCCCATCAAGCCATGCAACTTTCACCCACATTCAGAGGGCCTAGTTTGGTCCCATGTAGGCTCCCCAGCTGTCAGTCCAGAGTCCATGAGCTCCCACTAGCTTGGGTCATCTATCTCTGTGGTTTTTCCCATCATGATTTTGACCCCCCTTGCTCTTATAATCCTTCTTCCCTCTCTTCAACTAAACTCCAGGATCTTGGCCAAGTGCTCGGCTGTGGGTCTCTGCATCTGCTTCTATCTGTCACTGGATGAAGGTCACAGACAATTAGGGTAGACACCTATTTGAGTTCAGAGGAAGGCTAGTTCAAGAACCTCCTCTACCATTGCTATAGGTCTTAGCTGGGGACAATCTTGTGAGTTCCTGGAGTTTCCCATAGCTGTAGATTTCTTCCCATTCCCTTAATGGTACACTCTGTCAAGATACCTCTTTCATTGCTCTCTCTCCCTGTCTCTCCCTTAACTCTCAAGCCCTCATATTCCCACCTCCCATTCCCTCTTCTCTATTTCCCCCTCCCAGTTTACCCAGGAGATCTTAACCTTTCCCCTTCCTGGGGTGCGACATGTATGTCTCTTTTGGATTCTTATAATCATGTAAAACATGTGTCCTCAGGAAAGGAGAAACTGATAGAGGAGTCATTTTTCCCTTGGAGCTTTTCTAAAGGTCTGTAATTTGAGAGACATTGTCTAAACAATCGTGCCAAGTATAGCTGAAGTTTTCCTGTGTCCCACCCAGTCTACAACAGCTCAGACGCAAGTAAACATACAGAGGTTTACATTAATTAAAACTGCTCAGCCATTATTAGCTCAGGCCTACTATTTACTAGTCCTTAGACTTAAACTCAGCCCATTTCTGTTAATCTATATGTTGCCACGTGTTTCATGGCTTTACCTGTGTGCTATTACATGATGCTCCCTGGATGGTGAGCTAGCATCTCCTGACTCAGCCTTTCTCTTCCCAGAATTCTCCTTGTCTGCTTATCCCACCTATACTTCCTGTCTGGCTACTGGCCCATCAGTGTTTTATTAAACCAGTGTACAAAAGCATTATCCCACAGCAGCCAAGGAATTTCCTACTAGTCACAAAAGCAAAAGCAAGAGATGGTTCCTGGCTTTAAGGCGCTCATGATAGTGAGACCATCATGCATTCACTTATAGATCTAAATTAAGAACTAAGTACTGAAACATTCCCAGATCTCTACTAAAATGACATGTGTAGGTGCAAGTGAAACAAGATACACTGCAAAATTAGAACTATCTTCAAGCTAAACTTTCACTGTATGTCAGTCTGATCTTACAAGCAGCTGGTAGGCAATCATGGAGCTAACACCAGAAAAAAGGAGAGGATATCTAAATAAGAAAATTTGTATTCACTGAAGAACCTTGATCTCTCTCTTCAGTAACATTTCCCAGGACATCCATAAGTCAGCCAGCTATGGGATTAATAATCTCTTGGCCTGAGCATAGTTTTGAGGATGATAGGAAGTAGTGAAAAAGCTAGACCCATCGTGACAGCAAAGTTGGACCCCAGCTAATTCTGAAGTTCAGCATTCCACTCTAACGGTGGTGATGTTATCTTTACTCTGCGCCTGAGGAGCTATTAACAGTCTCCATAACATCTTGAGCAATTATCATCAAGGGAACCTATTGTTTGTTCCCTCTCCATATGCAAATCAAAGCCCAAACTCTTATCTGTGCATACAGAATCTGTTTTATTCCAGGGATTCACATAAAAGGAAGTAATCTCATGTCGGCTGCTGGGGCCATGCTTCCATCAGTCTGAAGCTGCAAACACTGGGCCTCAGCTCTTCACAGCTGAATGTCTCATTCTGTTTTATATTCCACTGGGGATTCTGACTTTACAATCTTGTCCCTAGAATCTTAAAGCAGCAAATACCAGGGGAATTTTTTTTCAATACTATTAACCTGTGGCCAAAAGTAACTGCTAGTAGTGTCTTTAACAAGAGGGGCTATAGAAGTGCTATAATCCTCACATAGAAAGAAAACTAACTAGCTAAATCAAATGGGGAGGAAGGTTAGCAGGCATTCAGTGAGGATACTGTATGTAGTGTTTTCCTTTGACGGTGAAATACTTTAGCTATTTATTATCCACCAAAAAGCCCAAATAATTACTTTATATAGGGGCCAAAAATCTGAAATAAACATAGGAACACTGTTTTCAAAATTATGTTTGATGTGGTTGTTTGAAGCTTTAGTCTATACATACACCAAAGAAACATGTCGAATTTTCATTATCTTTAAGTTGTAAAAATCAACCTCATTATGAGTAAAATAAAGACTAACCCAAACATTAACATTCTCCTGCACCCAATCCACAAAAAGAGGCAGAATGGGGACCACATCTCAGAAGAAAAGAGGGTAATCACACTAAATTAAAATAGTTTACTCAGGATTCAGCATCTCCATTGTGAACTGAAGCTTGAAGTCAGTATTTGTGGCCAGGGATCATTTTTACTCTGCTGCTCCATGGATCTCCACCAATTCATCCCTCGCACTGTGGATCCCCACCAATTCATCCTTTGCACTGTGGATCATCACCAATTCATCCTTTGCTCATCAGGAAAGCTTTTTACAGCTCAGAAATTACATAGCACAGGTAGTTCTTAAGGACCTCCTGGAACCTGCTTTCAAGGGCTGTTCCAAAGGTTTTACTTCCCCTCCTTTTAACCAAATGCCCCCTCCCCCGCCCCTGGGGGTCTGAAACTATCTTGTTGCTAAGTAATTTGGCTTCTGGCTAATTAGAAATAAAATGTTTGCTTCTGTTTGTCCTTGGGATTTAGGGCCAGCTAGATCTGCAGCAACCGCCCTTGGCCCAGCCCATCCTACCTGGCCCATCTCTCACTCCCACTGTTTGTAGCTGCTCTGTGCTTGCTGAGTCCTTCATCATTGTCCTGGGTAATTCTCATCCTGGATTCGACCTCCAGTGAAGGCTTTTTCACCTGTGTGCTCTCATTACTCTCCTCCCAGTCCTAGTCTATGGTGAAAAGAAAACTAAAAATGAAAAGAAACAGTTTGCCAAAACCCATGCCCATTTCCCTTCCTCTCGTCTCTTTATCTGAACTACCACATCCCCTCCACAACTGCAACGTCTTCCTTAGGACACTTTCCAATACACATTTTTTTTTTCCAAAGTCCCAAGGTCATCACCTAATGAGAGAATCTAGGCACATGAGTCTGCACTGCTATTTCCAGATGTCTGTTCCAGGGCCAACCTCATAAAAACAATTCTGTGGAAAGACAGCACTGCCCAGGTCAGCTGCCCCGTGTGCATCCCCACCGTCCTCACTTCATCACTCAGAACCTCTGCTGCAGAAGCCTACATTTTCCCTCTCTTAAGACTCACCCAGCGTGCCTGCTGAAAATACTAAAGAAGGCATTGTAAGGAAAGAGCTTGATTATAGCCTTGCAAACCAGGGCTAATAGAAATTTTATAATCAGATGAGAAATGCCACTGCTTTTCTTAACAGTCTCAAAAACCTGTGGATTAGCTGCTACATGTTATTCTCGAGCAAACTTCCTGAAAACACGCTAAGCCTTCCAAATTTAAAGTGGGGATAATAGTGTCTTTCTCAGTCCTACAACGGGCACGAAAAATACTACAAAATTGCTTATTTCAGTTTCAGAGAGCTATAAAATCATGACCTCCTCACGCATCCCCTCAACCTCTAGCTATTATCACTACTCAAAATTTCCCAATGGAGAGCTCAGGAACCTTAGTGACAGCCTTCACCAAATGCCAGGATCACCCAGGCTCTTTGGGGATCCAGTTTCCTTTCAGCCGCAGCATCTTAGGCCTTGAGAGATGGACACTGAAGACTCAAGAGAGATTCACAAGCAGCAGAGCACAGCTGCAGAGAACAGACAGGGATTTAGAGTCCTGGCCTTGCCAGCTGAGCTAAGCAACCTTGGCAAACTACATCACATCTTTTTGTCCATTTCTTCAGGTGTGAATAGCAGGATTATAATTTTTCAATGAGTTGTAAGAAATTAATCAGTTATTTAAAAAAATGGTATCTCTTCAGGATGTAAGGAGATGTCAGCTAGGATGCCGCGGATGGGCTATGGCATGCAAATACGTAAGTGAAATACAACCAAAATCAAAATCTCCTCTTCAACCATTGCAGGAAGATAGAAAGGAAGAAAGCAGTCTTATTATAAAAGAGGTATTAAAACAAAAGTGATGTGCATCGCATTAATCTTCTAGGCAATTATGAAGACAGAAAGAAATGTCAGCCTACCCCAAACCTGTCTCAAAACAAATAGGATCTAGTTCTCAAGGAAAAGGACTCCAGAGATCCACCAGCATTTATCCACCCAGCTGGTAGCTAGACTGAGCATATGAGTTGTTTTACATAAGGAAAAATGGTGTTATATTTTTATGGGTGGAAGCAGTCTGGCATGAGGAGTCAGTCACCTTAGCTCTGCAGAGAATGGGTGATAAGGACTTTGCTCTTTTAATGGTCAACTTTCAGAAAGCAGCTTCAAACCTGTGGGTGGAAACAATCTCTTTATTAAAGCTTATTTGACCTTAGTCTTTGAAAAAAAAAAAACATGTTGTATATGTACTTCAGAGAGGCAGAGAATGATCTTCTGATGATATATTTTTCTAAAGTAAGCGCTGTGAGAAAAGGAAGGTTGTTTCTCTTCATGTCTTCACAGGAAAACAAATGTGTCTTTGCTTTACAATATCACCTTTACAGTAGACTTGCTTAAAACAGAAGCAAAACTCTCTGAAAAAAGAAACACCACAGAGCCTCAGGAGGCATGTGGGCATGGCACCAATTCAATGGCTAGAAACATACCGATAATAAGTAGTAAGACTATCTAAAGGGAATTGAGACTATTGAATTAACAAAGATGAAAACTGTTTGAGAAAACACCACCAAAAGAGTACCAAAGAGTAGTATTCCTAACAGTTGTTACCCACTCATGATGACAGGCACTGGACACTACAGTGAGAAAGGGACAAACCAGGTCACTTCCCCAAGCAGTGCACAGCCTAACGAGAAGGCATCCCAAAGGAACAGTGACAATTCATTTTCCTCGTCACCTCCGTTGCTCAGAACTAAATACAGGCGTTAATGATGGATTGCACAAAAGATAGAGACTGGATCAGACTTCAGATATCTGCATCAGGATACCATAATGGCTAAATTTTGAGTAATTTAAAATTTAAAATTTGAAATTTTGGGGGTCTCTGACTCACTGTCAAATCACATTGCATAGAGAAAGCGCACGACTAAAAACATCAAAAGGGCCATCTGATTGGAGGTTGAACTCAATTCATTTTGTACTATCAACTACATTTGTTTTGTCTACCTATGAATGACTTAGACATATCCTGACACAGCAGCAGATATTAAATGGAGTCTCCCAGAGACATTCCTAACAACAACAAATATTGACCTTCCAACTGGAACTTTGTTGTTGTGGCTGTGTCTTCCATGCCTCATTTTTATAACTGATGTAAATCTACCAAGCTCTATGTATTAGTCAGTTTTCCATTACTGTAATAAACACCTCAAGTAACAAACTTTCAAGGAGAACATATTGTTATGAAGTATGTGACTCCTAAGAGAAGACCAAGGACGTAATCTAATTAAAATTAAAAGATTTATTGATTAGCAGGATGAACAATATCTGAGCCAAATTTAAGATTTCCTGAGAAGGGGGTTCAGGGAAGGATTTTTAAAGGGGAAACCCATAATAAGACTTTTAATATCTTTGCAAGCAAGCAAAAACTGATCTGTTTTGCCAGTTGAGTAGTTAAGTAGTTAAGACAACTCAAATGGCCATAGTCCAGCCTGTGGATGGCTCCATATCCAATTCCATTCATCTAAACAGTGATTGAAGTGTTTCCCAAACACACCATAGGCTCCATTGCATCTAAATCCCTTCTTACACCTTCAGGCATGTAATGAAATTAAATATCAATTGGTTTTGCTTGATACTCCTTTCTCACATTTGGTGAAGATATAAAAAGAGTGAATAAGAAGCTTATGGAGTTTAAGAAACTTTTCTAGGATACAGACAGTTGGGTGACCCCAGCATTCAAACCCAGACATGAGTCTCAAACTATTTCATGAAAGAGCAAAATGCCAAGGTATACAGAGGCTATGGTGGCTTTTAGCTATAAACTGACCCCTTAGGTATATTCTCAGTAATGAACTCTTCATCAAAGCTTTGTAGAAACAGCCACCTTCTCTCTGAGCAGAGAAGCTGACAGTATGTTCCTTGTTTTACCTTTGGCTTTCACAGATTCATTAACAAATATGTTGTCCTTCTTTTAGGATTTTTTTTACTTGCAAATAACTGAGGGATGCTGAAATCTTGTTTATTTTCTCTTTAGTATATTTCCCTAAATATTTCCCTTGGTATTTTTTTAATATCTTAAAGCCAAATAGTGTTAATAAGAACACAAAATCAGGATTCAGTGTTGAAACGAATATATGAGGTTAAAACCTTTTTTGAACCTAAGAGATTATATTTAATCTGTCACAGTATTCTGATTTCTAAGATTGCTAACATTTCTGTAAATCCTATGATAGGCTGTGTACAGTGAAGGTTTTATAAAGACTAGAGGGATGTCTATTTTTATGTCACTTGTACTAATTTATTTACAACTTACTCATGTAAAACATGTAGTCTATCTTTGCTGAATATTAAAATAAGAGGTGATATCTGTAAATGTGAATTGAGTGGATGATTTGAGATTAGATTGTGCATGTGTGTATGCATATGTGCACCCACATATTAGTTAATTTTGGAGCATTTATAACAGCATCACTGCAGTATGTCGAGAGAGAGAGTGTACTGGCTTAGAACAAGCTGTTGAGTTTGTACACCAAAACGTCTACAACACACATCATTATAAAAGGATAGTTCATGTCTTCCTATTGAGAAACTTGTTTTGTATGTTCTTATAAGAATAGTTAACAATGGGTGATATGTAAAATGCCTTTTTGTGGTTCAGAATTCATCTTAACTCTTTCCATTCTCAAAGGTCAAGGCCGTTGAAACACCACCAAACTGGCTCCTATTCATTAGCACACATTTGAGTCAGAGAATGATTAGTGGCATGTGGGCACAGATTGCTTGGTGATCACTTCTAACAAGCCACATGTCAGGCATGTTGAGAATCTCTGCCTCCTTGTATTCCCTTTTATTTTGAGTGGGGCATGATTCATCCAGCATCTAAGAAAACACAAATCTTTTACTTGGTTGCCTCCTAATTGTGCTCCCTATGTCTCATTTTAAAATGGTACCACATTGCCCATATTAAAAATTAACATAGCAGATTAGAAGAAAAGAACATTTTTAATAATTAGAAAACTAGTTGATTTTTGTTTGGGGTCTATTTTTTTTTCTGGGCTTCAAGAATTTTCATTGTGCTCTGTCTGCAGCACAGTACTAATAAATAAAGATTTCCAGTCAGCAGGTGAAAGACAGTGCCTTCTGCTTGGTTTGCCGCGTTGGAGTGCTCTGACGTGATTCCACACAGGAACTGATGCTCAAGAGGCAGGTAACTACGCTGGGGTTCTTATCGCTGTCCTCCCTGTGTGCACATGGTAGGACATGGCACAAAACTGTCCAGTAACTTTTCACAGAATTATATTCATTCATTTTGAAGCATCTTTCCAGAAAACAGTCGTGTGACACTATTCCTAGGGAGATGTGAACAAAACATCTGCTCACCCCAGATAGGGATGAAGGGGCCCTAGCAGGTCTGAGTATGGCAAACATGACTTCTGCAGGCTTTGCCCATTCCTCATTCCCTCTGCCTTGCTAAAAACTCTCAGATTACATTCCTAAGCTCGCCACCAAGGTCCATTCCTTATTTAGTCACTTCCTTCTCCTTAGGCTGACTACCAAGGTACAGCTAACAAAGAACTGAAGTCCAGCAATCAAAAGCCCCCTCTTGACTTACCCTATTTAATATGACCAATCAAACTCAAACACTCCATCCTAACACAGGTGTTTCCCCTTTTATCTTTTATATGAGCTACCATTTGCCTGTGTGCCACAACTGTCTCCTCTCTATCCAGAGGCAGTCCCTTTGTGCCTCTGGAGCAAATACCTCTTCCCCCTCTCCCTTGTTCCTCTTCCCTCCTCCCTGGTCCTCTGTCTCCTGTCTTTGTCTCTTATTCCCTGCCCTTTGTCCTTCTAGGGCAAATAAATCTCCTTTGTGCTAAGAACTTGGTCTTGGGGTGTCTTGTGCCAACTTTGATGTCCTATCAACAGAACTAAAGCCAGACCAAATTATGGACATCACCAAGGCCCAGCTTGGTGAGTCATTGAGTTTCACTGTGGCAACTTACAGAAACATGGATGAGGATTTACTGTCAGGAGCAGAAGTGACTCACCAAAAGCCCACCCTAGCATGGGTGACAATTCACAAAAACTGGAAACATGGAGCACACTACACAACCCACAGGCCACTCAAAAGGTTGGAGAGTATCATTTGTAGAAAACTGAATTGTAAGTTAGGGTTTCTATTGCTGTGATGGAACACCATGACCAAAAGCCACTTGGGGAGGACAAGGTTTATTTGGCTTACACTGCCACAGCACTGTTCATCAGAGAAGGGAGTCAGGACAGAAACTCAAATAGGGCAGGATCCTGGAGGCAGGAGCTGATGCAGAGGTCACGGAGGTGTCCTTCTCAATGGCTTGCTCCTTGTGGCTTGCTCAGTCTGCTTTCTTATAGAATCCGGGACCACCAACCCAGGAATGGCACCACTCACCATGGGCAGGGCCCTCCCCCATCAATCACTAATTGAGAAAATGTCTTACAACTAGATGAAGTGTGATCCTAATTAGTCTTAATAATAAAAACCCAGAGTCAGATATTGAGGGTGAAAGCTGAAAGAGCAGAGAAGCAGAGCAGCAGCCACTAGAAACTTCTTACCTCTACAAATCCTCAGACTGAATGGGGGCCAAAGTCCTGCCTTATATTCCTGTCCCTACTACCTAATATTGAGATTAAAGGCTTGCACCACCACTGCCTGGCTCTATTTCTCTTTTGGACTGGTTCAATCTCCTGTAGCCCAGGCCGGCCTTGAACTCCTGATCTTCCTGCTTCCTCCTCCCCAGTGCTGGGATTAAAGGTGTGTGCCACCACTGCCTGGCCTTTACAGTTAACTCATGGCTAGCTCCACCCTCTGATCTCCAGGCAAGCTTTATTTGTCAGAACACAAACATACAACAACTGGGTCTCATGGAGGCATTTCCTCAACACAGACTCCTTACTTTATGATGACTTTGTCATAACCAGGCAGTATAGTAAGTGGGCTGGTCTGAGCCTCTTCTAGGCAGCTCAGCTGATCTCTGCTCCTTCCAGACAACTTGGCTGGTCAGAGTGTCTCTCAGCAATCCATAATGCTATCTACACTTATGGAGGGAGGAACCTGATGAAACTGGCTAATTTCATCCACTTCCTAAAGCTATTTTGAGTTTTTCATTTTCTGAGTATAAGAATCTTCTCGGCAGGATGGAATGTTTCACTTCCCGTTGGAACACCCTGAAATTTTACCTTCTTGTAAACATCCTGTGTCTTAACAGGCTCCCTCCATAGAACTCCCTTCTTAAAAAAACATCTTGTCTTAAATATCTTATTATTTCACTTTCCTTTTAATACCCTGTGTGTTAACCAACTCCCCTCCAAAATGGAAGGTTTTAATCTCAAAGGAAACTAATACACAGCAAAGATGATCCAAGTATGTTGGTCAGCATTCTCTGAGAAAATGAGACACTCTCAAACTCATGGTTTACATACCCACTTCTCATTTGTGATCTTGCGTTTTGACTGCAGGTCATAGTCATGGCACAAGATAGATTCAGGTATGTTCTACATGTGCCACATTCTGTGCTCCAGGACTAGGAAGGGGTGGGTAACTTGGCCATACTCTTCTCATGCCCAGAAGCACAAAGACACAACCAAATCCCACAAGAACAATCAAAGCATCTACCAAATGCATTGTTTGTCACATCTGTTCACATTCTAGAGTAAGTCCCATTGCCAGCCAGCATCACTGAAGCAAGGCATTCTACTGCTACTGTATATAGATAGAGCCACTGAAAGAGCAGCCAAGTTGCATATGGTTTGTGTCTCCAAGAGGCTCTCAGTGTTTAAAGAGGGATGTGTTGAGGAGTGCTGAGAGGTAAACCCTTATAGGATGGGTATAGTTCATTAGGAGCATGAGAGAGTTGCCCTTGAGCTTTTCATGAGACTATTATGAGAAAAGGAGAATGGCTGGCCCTTGCTCTCTGCTCCCTAGATGAAACTGTGCCTGTTCACCCTGAAGCATGTTCCTGCTGTTCTCTGGGACCCTCACCAGAACTAGGCTAATGCAAATGCCATGCCTTTGAACTTTTAAAACTATGCTCTAAAGAAACCTCCTTTTCTTCAGTAGTCATTCTTGGGTATTTTGTTATAGTGACAGATAGCTAACACATGGTACATTGACTTTTCTTTACACCTTATTACTTGTTGTTTACTCGGAATTGTGTCACACTTTCTCTCATTTTGCCTAGATTCCTGAGCTACAGCAAGTATATTATCATTCATGACCATTGATAAGGATTTATAATGAGTCACAAAGTAAAGCATGGTTCTAGTTAGCTCACAAGGTTTAGAACATCCTAATGAGGCAGACATTAGGCATGCATGAAGATTCCACCAGAAGATGCCTTGCATTAACACACAGCAGAGCAGGCTTTGCGGCCAGATCTGTGGGCCTAACCCTTTTGACATGAGTCTCTCCACTCTTCAGTCTCTCACTGTGTCTGGCTCTCTCTGTGTTACTGAGAGCCAGAGCCAATTATAAGCAGCAGCATGTCTTCAGTTTGTAGCAATTAAGCTCACATTTCCACATCTGCTGAGGGATACGCACATTGAATTAAATAGTCAGTGATCCACTGAATAGATAAGCCAACACAAAGTGCTAGGAAACTTATGTGCTTTTACTAAAAATCTAAAATGTTTTTATGCTACTTCCATCTTTATTATTTTCATGTCAGCTTCGATACCTCACATGCCAGACTAGCAAAGAAACTTGGGCCAGCCTTTGCTAGATGCGACTTTCTGAGATTGCAACAATCATGAAGAATTGCAAAACCTGTTCAGAACCTCCAGTTATAAAACTCTCACTGCAAGTGTCAGAATAGGATTGTATTTAATCATTTCCTTTCTTCTTACGCATTATGACGGGGTAAAGATGAGCACATTACAAGTCCTTTTTAATTCATTTTTGTAGGTCTAGAAAGTATTGCCCTTCTAAAGCAATGGTTTTATCAGGGGAGGCATTATAACTTTGAATGCCATTTTACTGGGGAGCCTTTTTCAAAATGGTTAAGTTGAAATAGAAAGTGTTTTACTCTGGTGGTAATTGCCCTAATTAACAGGAGGACCCTCTTCCTTATCCACTTCCTTGATAGGACAGAAGCATCCTGTTGCAGCATTGGAACCTATGGCCGAGGTAAGGAGAGGTTCTCTGAAGTCAGACCATAGACTGGATTGCAGTAACCACATTAGACACACATCACACCCTCCAAGAAGACACTCAGCATTGACCACAGATGGTACAACATTGACCACAGAACAAAACAATGATTCTACATAAGCCTAGCTTGGTGAATCAGCGAGTGCCCTGTGGTTACTTACAAACGCCTGGGGGAAGTGTTACAGGAGCTTGGGTGACTCCAGAACAGGAGTGTTACTGAGAAGTGACCTCAGTGTGGACGACAGCTCACAAAGGCTGTGCTCGTGGAGCTCTCCCCACCCCCAACAACTCTCAGGAAGACCCAGAAAGGGTCCTGCTCAAATATTGATTACTACTCTATAATCTTAGGAGGGGGCTGTGGATCCTGTAAGTCTCACATTCCCAGACTTACAAGTTTGTTCACTTCCTCAGACTCAGGAAAGGAGGTGCCCAGAGAATCATGACAAAAAACAAAAATGCACTAAGGCCGTTTCCTTTATCTTAAATGATTTTCAAGTCCTAGCACATGCGGATACAACCTTAGAAATTCATGCTAAAATTCCCACCTCAAATAAATAAATAAATAAATAAATCCTCTTCTTCACATTTGGCAGGCACACTGAGTCCCAGGTCTCCCATAACAAGTCATGATGCATTCCTCCTTGCTGTTTCCACCAAAGACAGGACTGTGTCCCCTCCAGCAATGTGGCATAAGCAATGTGAGTAGTGTCTGGTACAGATAGGACTGAGTTTGATTGTCTACTGACTCAACTCGTTCCTAAGCACAAGCATATGTACTGAAAGGCAAGTCTTCATCTTCATCTTGGAGTTGGCATTCATCTTTTTTAACGCTCCCTAGGAGGACAGCACATAATCTCCACTTTCTTCCCAAGGAAGTACCAATGCATGCCGTTGACCTTTAATTTGCTAGTGAAAATGCATAGGATGTGCCTGATAGTAAGTATTACAGAAACGCTGGGAAAGCATGTGAAGCATCCGGAGCCATTTGGTGGACAATATGTCTTGGTCTAGGCAGTATCTACTTAGTCATCCTGTCTGTTCTCATTTAAAAATAGAGCAGGCATTTGCTTAACATACTAGCCTTCAATGGGGACTTCTTGTAAATATGTGTTCCTTTTCCATGAAATGGTTTAGTGTTATATCATTACGACTGGCTCTTTTTCCTCTACAGAGTATGCAAAGCACCAGGAGGAAAACAGACTCATGAGGGGAAAGAAGTCATTTCGATTTCCTTGTAAATGAGCCGTGTCAATCTGAGTTCGCAGCAGCAAACTCACTTCGGAGAACACTGCCACGGGACTCGGGAGATGGCTCAGCAGGAGAAATGCTTGGGAGCCGAGTTCAGACACCTAGTACCAGGAGTTGGCACACACTTCTCTAAACTCAGCCCTGGTGTGGGTGGAGACAGTCAGATCCCAAGAGCTCATTGGTCAGTCAGCATAGTCAATCAGGACAGACAGAAATGACAAATGAGATGCTTCCTAGACCAAGACATATTGTAACACCAGATAGCTCCACTTGGTGTAGCATGAATCTTAAAAGTTCTTATTGATAAAAACAATCCCAGGGCCAGGTACTGGGGTGAACGCTGAAAGATCAGAGAGACAGAACATGCCACCTCACCTTGCCGATTCCTCAGCTGATCCTGTTTCCTCAGACTGGATGCCTCTCAGCTGAGCTGTGCTGCTCAAAATCCTAAAAGCTTAACCAGCTTTAGTTCCTGGTTTTCACGCCTTATATACCTTTTTGCTGCCTGTCATCACTTCCTGGGATTAAAGGCTCTTGTTACCATGCCTGGCTGTTTACAGTGTGGATTTGAACTCACAGAGATCCAGGCAGATCTCTGCCTCTGGAATGCTAGGATTAAAGGCATGTGTGCCACCATTTTCTGGCCTCTATATCTAGTGGCTGTTCTGTTCTCTGACCCCAGATAAGTTTATTAGGGTGCACAATATTATGGGGTACACAATATCACCACAACTTGGGTTAACTGAGAGACCCAATTTGAGAAAATAAGGTGGTGAGTATGCTAGCTATATAGTAGGATACTTAAGGCTAATCAGTGGCATACACATATGCACGTACATCTGTAGCACATGTGCATACACACAATACACCACACACACTGTAAAATAAAAGTAAACAAAACAATCAACTCAAATATACAGATGAAGTTCCCAGGTAAGTAGCAGCTTGAATTCTCCATATCCTACGACTCAAGTATGTGGTGTCTTCGGCAACAGGATTTTACCACAGAGTTCTGGAGAGTGAACAAGAGCAATGGCAATAAATGGAAATAGCCTGTAATATTTAGGAGGTTGTATGTGACTTTACTGATAATCTGAAAAAGAGTAAGATATAATTGGCATTGGACCTTTTAGTTAATAGCGTCTGAGAGGGGCATTCCCCATTATAGGTTAACTCTAATTAAACTAAATATGTATATATGTGCATATATGTGTGTATACATATATATAATACATATATACAACATGTAATATATTTTTGGAAGCTTCTACAGTAGTAGGCTTCTAGGTGGCATTTTTAAAGTTCTTTTGTGTTAATTATCCCTCTCTGAACTCAGTCCTCTACCCTGCACTCCCACTCCTCACCCCACATAACCCTTCCTGTTCCATTATTCCCCTTTCACTCTTCCATACCTCCTGTATTCTATCTCCCTCCCCCTGAAATCCACTCTATAGCCCTTTGTTAGTTTCCTGATTTCTATGGGTACTCCAATTTAAATGCACATACATAAAAGCTAGCATCTTCTATGTATGAGAGATAACATGCTGTTGTAGTTGGCTTAGTGGGTCTGGGTTAACTCACTCAGAATGATTATTTCCAGTTCCATTCATATACCTGTGATTTTCACTTTTCTTTACAAATGTGTGATATTCTACTGTATGTAAGTATCATGTTTTCAGTACCCATTTATCAGTTTCCATGATGCTAGAAGGTTCTATTCCTGCTATAAGGGGAGAAAAATCTTACTTAGCTATAAATCCTGTAAGATACAATAACAACTGGTCTGAAAAGATATGCCTACTGATATTAGTAATGGTATGCATGTTTTGATTCACCAATCACTTTCTGGTTGTATTTAAAGTACACCCCAAAAGACAGAATTCATGCCCAATACCAGATCAGAGGGTCTAGAGGAGCCCCTAATGCTATTATCCTGATAAATGAGCATATATATAAACTGCTCCTGTTTTTATCAGTTATCCATAGATTAGTGCATCTCTCAACACTCGTCAGAAAACATTTAAAGTAGACAGTGATTGATACAGTGACTCGCAGCTGGTCAGTGTGAAGAGAATAAGAGATTATGGACTAATCAGCTTTAAATTGCACATCCAGATATCCATATCACAGTTCCACCAACACTGCCTTCCAAAGCTCAGGGAATCATTGCAGAAGAAAGGACAGAAAGATTACAGGAGCTAGAGATACCAGGCATGTGTAGTAAGACAGTATTTACCACACATGCCAGGGCACACATGAACTCACAGTAGTTGTGTCTTCACACAGGAGAGCCTCACAAACCAGCCAAAATCCTAGTACAGTATGTGACGGAGCTCACGAAGTTCATAACTAAAGGGCATTGGCAATTGATGACTGCTAGGGATGGGTTAGTATAGTTATCTTCAAGAATGTGTGCCCTGAGAGAGTACCCATGCTCCAATACCCATACATAGTGGAGTATGTAGATTTAAAAAGACAAAGACAGCATATGGAAATGAAAGAAAAAAAGTAGTTGGGGGAAAAGGGTAAGGATTGGAAGAGAGGGAATGGGGAATATATTTGATCAAAACATATTGTGTGTGTGTGTGTGTGTGTGTGTGTGTGTGTGTGTGTGTATGAAACTCTCTAACAGTCAAAACTTTAAATAAATAAAAATTAAAACTAAAATAAATAAACATAGAAAGCACCTCTGTGGACAGGCAGCTCACTGCATTTCTGCAGTGGAGACAGATTTGAAGAAAGAAAGCCTGGAACTTCCCTTCTCATTTTGTGAGCTCTAAGCTAATTTTGTGCCATACATTTTGCAGGTGATGTATATGGATTTAAACAGTATCTGCAGGTTAGAGAGTGACCAGTCTTATACTGTTGTACGTGATAGAACACTGTTATTCTAGAGATAAGGCAATGGCATTTCATTGGTTATCTGCTCTTCTTAATAAAAGCATGCTTTGAGTTTTAAATAAAAAAATCCTGCTCTGTGGTGAAAAAAAAAAAAACCTCCAAGTCTGGAGAAGGCTACTTCCTGTGCAGACATTTATTCTGACAGGTATTACTGACTGAGGAGCAAATGTAAATTCTTCCTGGAAGTCTATGGGGAGCACAAGCCTGCTGAGGTAGCCACTCGGGGTCCACATCCTCTATCCCACTTGAAGGAGAAGACTTACACTGCTGGCAGTGGTGCAGCAGTCTACAGCATCAACAAAAGCGCTGACTAAACCACCACACAACTCAGTCTTTAAAGAATATTTAATCTCTTTTGATGTGGATGCAGGGAAAGGGATGATGGGTATAATTCTCTATCAAGTATTTACCTCTGTGCTGGTTTTTTTTTGGGGGGGGAGACGGGGTTTACACCAGATCATTCTTACACCTCCAGATCACTGACTAACAGCCCAGTCTCATTTGCCCTGTCCTCTTTATGGCCTCTAGGTTCCCTCCATCCATTCAGTTTGCTCCCCAGGTACGAAGTTCTTACTCCCTTGAGTGTCTTCTCATGCACTACCATTCTCTCTCCAGTCTTCTGTCATCATTGCCGGGCCACCTCACAGCTGGGCTCCAAGCAAAAGGAACATCTGTGAGAGGACTGGGCAGATGCCATAACAGGTGTGGCTCAGTCTCCTCTCAGAGGTCAGGCCTCAATTTCAGTTTCCTGAGACTGGAAGAGCCACAAGCCAAGGTCAATTAATCACTGGTGCCCCTGACAACAGAGACAAGGGAGATAGGATGCACCCAGCCTGGACCACTGAGCCAGCCCCCACAGCCAGTTCATACTAGACCAGCCAACCTCCAGAGCAGCTCAAGGATAAAGCCTGGGACTTGTCCAGGCTTGACCAGAAATGGAAAGCTGAAGCCCTGACCAGACCTGGCCAATTAGAAATATACTAATATAATTACCACTTGCTTAAGCCAATCATATCCAAAGTGACCTAACTGCACTAGAAACTCTCCTTGTCTGTGCTTAAAAGGAGCCCACATACATATACATACACACACACACACACACACACACACACACACACACACACACACCTCAAAGTCTTCACCATTTTGCCTTTGTGTGGGATGTCCGTCCCCAGCATGCTGGAAACTTTCTCGAGATAATAAATGCTCTTGTTGATTGCATACGCAGATGGTGGTATTTTGTGGGACTTCTCCAGGACCCTAATAATCTACAGAGTAGCCTTTCTCCAGGGCAGCACCAGCAACAGACAAGGCCAAGCTTATTTATACATCTGCCTCCAGCTTCTCATCATTCAGTATCTGTGAGGTGATTTTTCTCTTTAATAACTGTCCCCACTCCATCTGTGAGCTTCTTGAGAGCAAAGAGCATGTCTTCTGGGTTGGATTTGTCCTTGTTTTGTTTTCTCACTGCATTTCCTTGGGTAGCATCACACCAGGAAAATGATAGGGTGTTTAGTCATGATTTTTGTTCTTAACATTCACATTTTTAATTTAGGGGATCAGTGAATGAGTTATATGGTATAAAGGCAAAGAAACAGAAACGGAGTCCAAATTTTTTGCCCAATGTCACACAGCCGCACATAGTGAAAATAAAAGTCCCTCTTGAGCAGGGTGAATTTTAGGTGATGTTGTGTGTCTAACTGTGGCATTGATGACTTCACAGGATACACACATTATGTACCTACCCAGTGTAGAATAACCAGCTGCCATCTATGCCTGGCATAATGATGGAATTAAACATTTAACAATATACTTGTTTGGATCTAGGTATGTAGTTCAGTGGTTGAGTGATTAACTAAAATGTACAAGCCCTTGAATTCAAAATTCAGTCTCTAATGTTGCTGTAAATATATATTAAAGGCTCCCTGAAGGGGACTCCCACACATCAGGGGCTCCCCTCCAGTCCCAGGATTAGGCACAAACCACACCCAAACTGTTTTCACAGAAAGATCCTTTATTAAGGAGGGAAGAAAAGTAAAGTGACTGCTTCCGACTTAGGCAGAAAAACAGCAGCAAATGAGCTTGTGGGTGTCATTCTTGAGAAAAGCAGAAGGGGAGGTCTCTGTTAGGATGGGCCAGGGCACAGGGTGCCATGTGGCTGGGGTAGGCAGGACTCAGTCAAAGTCACCTTTAAATCCATGTCAAAACCCAAGTATCTCCAAGGTTTCAGGCCTCAGTAAATGTCTCTTCTGTTTCTCCAGCCTCCTACAAGAGGGCTCTCTTCCTCCCTCACTTTTGCCCCCAGCTAACCAAGAAACAAAACAGCTTGGTCTTGTTTCTACCAACACTTTTCTCTCTCCGTCACAACTCTCTCCCCTCGAGCAGGCCACTGGAAACACTGGAAACTAGAGAAACAATGTGCTTCTCTACACTTCCAATCTTTTTAAATATTAGCTACTGCTGATTATTTTTAAAACTATGCTGGGGATTAATTTGTGACTAAAGTAAACAAGAACACACTCAGGTGCTTTATCACCTAACTATGCAAACTTCGTGAACTACACTGCAGAACTGGAGATAAATAAGAAAAGACATAGCATATCAGAACTACAGACGATGTGGAAACATTATCTCTGAAGGGTGTCCTATGAAAAAATATTTGTGTTACTATTCCCTCTAGTGTCAGGGGTATTATAACTTCAGCTGAACATAATTCACTGTTTACTTAATAAGCAAACACTGCTTATAAGGATATAAGTAAAAAGAAGACATAATTCCCCAACTCTATAACTCACAATTTGGCGGGAGACAAAACAATATGTTTAATAGACAACAACATGCTGTGATTGATACAAAGGTAAAAATCAAACATTTGGATATCCCATCAAGAAGTTAACCTAGACAGAGATCACAATGTCTCACCAACTATAATAAAACAGTTTTGGTGACAGCAAGGTGGCTCAGAGGGTACAGACACTTGCTACTGAGCCTGACAACCTGAGCTGGATCCCTGGGATTTACATGGTAGAGAGAAAGAAGCAACTCCTGCAGGCTGTCGTCTAATTTACACACACACACACACACACACACACACTCACACACACACACACTCACACACACTCACACACACATACACACACACATACACACACACTCACACACACACACACACACTCACACACACACATACATATACACACACACACTCACACACACACTCTCTCACACACACACACACACACTGTGCCACTTAAACACATACACAACATAAATAAATGTAATAATTTTTTGTAGATTTATATAAATTAATTTTCTTTGGATGTGGAAGGAGCCACCTGATCAATGGGTACAGAAGGAATTTGATTGTCTCTCTGGGAAACAATGTAAAATTGACCTCTTACTTCAAGCCAGACAACAGTCAGAGTCAGATGATTAAAGACATCATTAGAAACAGAAAAATGTTAAAATGTCAGAAGAAAACAGGACAGAGTATCGTTATAGCCTCAGGTCCTCTTAGTACAATAAAAGCACCCACTGTAAAAAAAAAAGTGAGCCGGGCGGTGGTGGCGCACGCCTTTAATCCCAGCACTCGGGAGGCAGAGCCAGGTGGATCTCTGTGAGTTCGAGGCCAGCCTGGACTACCAAGTGAGTCCCAGGAAAGGCGCAAAGCTACACAGAGAAACCCTGTCTCGAAAAACCAAAAAAAAAAAAAAAAAAAAAAAAAAGTGATAAATTCACCCATATTAAAACTTACAATGTCTTTTCATCAACAAACAACGCAAGGTGAAAAGACATAAATAATTAATGGCAACACATGATTAACAGAGGCACAGCAACTAACAACCCCCCCCAAAAAAACACCTCACAGTAAAGAAAAGTAACACATTAGAAAAAATAAAAGATAGACTTCATAGTTATTTCATAAAAGAAAAATCAGACAGGCCAATAACACACGGCAAAAGCTTGACTCCATTGGTGTCTTTGTTTGTGTTTCCTTGATCGCTAACCAAACGCTATTTTTTAACTTATAACACTAGGCTACTTTCTTAATTACTTACTTTACTTTTTGAGAACACAGTACATCACATCATCTTGCCCTTCCTCTGCCTCCATCCAAACCCTGCCATATTCCCTCCTTGTTCTCTTTCAAATACAAGGCCGCTTTTTTCATTAGTTGTTATTACATATACATATGTATGTGTATGTGTGTGTGTGTGTGTGTGTGTGTGTGTGTACATGTATTCCTAAATACATGAATAAGGCCTGTTCAGTCTGTATAATGTCACTTTTATGAATATGCTTTCAGAGCTGACCACTTGGTATTACATACCCAATTCAGGTCAGTTCCACCTCAGAAGCATCTGAGCCCAGTGTCTGAAAGTGCATAATGTCTTCAGCAACAGGCACTTAACTTACAGCTCTGGGGGAGCAACCTGGAACAACAATAGCCTGTAATATTTTGGGAGTCGCTTGGGCAATGCTGAGCAACAGTTGAAGAGAGGAATTCTCATAATTGGTGCCAAGGGTTTTGTTAGATGATCAATGGCCTTTGGACAGAGCACTAATAGCTCGGATGGGAACTTTTCATTATACTGTACACGTGTGCTTATACACTGACTGACATGCATTGCAGGTATTTTTAGGTGGGTAGTTAAAAGTATAAATCTTTAAGACATGTTCAGACATCCTTACTGGTATTTGACCCTCTTCCCTTCTTATCTCCTTCTCCCCTCCCTAATTGATCCCCCCAATTTTCCCACACCCTGCTATTCCCTGCTCTCTTGCTCCCCCATCCCAAAACCACTCAGGCAATGGTCCCTTCTTACTTGTTACTCTATCACATGTACTCACATGGGAAGATTTGGAGTTAGGGGCCTCAGAGGAGGAGAAAGCACATGTGATACTTCCATCCATTTACCTGCAAATGTCATGATTCTATTCTTCTTTACATACATACCACATCTTCATTATTTTATCACAAGGTGAAGGCCTTTTAGGTTTTTTCCATTTATGGCTATTACGAATAGAATGTCAATTAACATAACTGAGCAAGTATATGGGGAATGGGGTGTACTTTGGGTCTATATCAAGAAGTGGTACACCTGACTCATATGGGAAATCTCCACATTGATTTTTAGAGGACTGAAGCAGTTTGCAGTTCTACCAACATTCAATCAGGGTTTCCCTATCCTTACATCCCTTCTTACTGGCTGTTTTATTTCCTGTTATACACACACACACACACACACACACACACACACACACACACACACACATATATATATGTATATATATGTTATTATATTTCTTAATAGTTGTTTTATTGATCTTTCCAATTCAGCCTGGGGTAGAAGAAAATTTTGATTTGCATTTCCCTAATTTCTAGGGATAGTGAATATTTTTGAGATATTTCTTAGCTTTGAGGACTCTCATGTTCCTGATCATTTTTTGAATCAGTCTTTTTTAAATTTACTTTGTTTCTTTTTTTGAGTTCTTTGTATATTCTGCATGGAAATCCTCTGTCAGATGTGTATCTGGCAAAGATTCTCCCCCACTTTATGGGACTCCTCTTCACCAGATTGATTATATCTTTGGCTATGCAGAAGTATTTTACCTTTATAGATTCCCACTTGTTAACTATTGGCCTTAATTCTTGGGCAAAGGGGGTCCAGGCTAGATCTTGGGGTTTAAGGAAGGTTCATGGAGGTTGGGATCCTCACAGGCAAACTCACCAAGCTAGACTATGGAGAAGGATCATACTTTTTTAAAAAGAAAACAATTCTAATAGAAGCATCAGCAAGGAAACCTCTTCCTGGGCTCTGAAGAAACCAGCCCTGAGGCATATGAGGTGCCTGATACCACTTGCATAAGTGTTGGGATAATCTTTTTGTATATCATAAAGATTGTATATTAAAAAAAAACTTTTGTACTGCATAAAGATGTGTCTCTGTTTTACTTCCCCCACCTAACACACCCTCTGATTGGTTTAATACAGAGCTGGAATGGCCAATCGCTTGGCAGGAGAGGATAGGCAGGAGTTCTGGGCAGAGATAGGAGCTCTGGGAAACAATCTGAGGTGAGAGATTCACTAGCCAGATGCAGAGGAAATGGGACGAATGATGCTGAGGTAACGAGCCACGTGACAGAAAGTAGGTTAAAATAAACGGGTTAATTAAGTTATAAGAGCTAGTTGGGAACAAGCCTAAGCTAAGGCCAAGCTTTCATAAATAATAAATGTCTCCATGTCATTACTCAGGAGCTGGCAGTACAAAGAAAGACCAGGTACACATAAGTAATTCAAGTATGGAGCAAGGGGAATACAGGAGACAATATGGAACAAAACACCGTGGGAGCCTGATTTCTCCTGCTCACAGGAATGCCCTCAGTGGTCTATTATTCCCACATCAGTCTTCTCTCTTGTCTTCTATCAGCAGGCGGGAGGGGCAGGAAGGCCCTGCTTCTCAGGCACATCAGGCCCCACTGTGACTCATCTGTGCCATACCAGGGAAATCTCTTGTCTGGACATGACAGTCTCGGTCCCCAGGGCTTACTTCCTGAGGAAGAAGGAAAGCAGCTCAAGGTAGTGTGAGTGATTCCTCACGTATAAACTCAATTCACCTTGATCCTGAGCCAATGGACCATTTCCACTCTCCACGACAGACCCAGCAGCTTGCCTGCTCTCCAGGGTAAGCAGCCACCGCTTTGCATAGGAACAGAAGGCAGGCTGCACCTCGGAAACCCTTTTAGACAAGGAGACCTGCCAACAGCAACATATCACATTCTACGTATTAACCACCAGTCAGATTTTATTACACACAGCCCTATATGTGTTCAGAGACAGGTTTGAAATAGTCTGGGAAACAGATGAAGGGGAGAAAGTCCTTCTTAATTATGACTGGCCTACTCAAGCTTCATGGATTTCCTGTCATGGTTTCCAGATGCCCCTTTTCTAACAGGTGCTGCTCTGGTTGTGTGACTTTCCCCAGGGAGATCTGAACGGACATCTTTTCACCACAGACAGGGTACCAATGACAGACCAAAGGGACAGTTCCACAGAAGGCTACCATAGTGAGTTGGTGAATTTATTGGGGTTACTGACATGGCATAGTGAGTTGGTGAATTTATTGGGGTTACTGGCATGGCATTGGATGACTCAAAGGCAGCAAGGTCACAACAAAGCATAGCCCCTGTGCTGGCTAGGAACTTGTCACCTTGACACAGGCTGGAGTAATCTAAGAAGGAACATTAGTTAAGGAATTTCCTCTATCAGATTGGCCTGCAGGCAAGTCTGTGGGTCATTTATTTGATTAACGGTTGATGTGGGAGGGCCTAGCCCACGTTTTAGACCCTTAGCAGGTGGCCCTGGGTTATATAGTAAAGCACCCTGAGCAAGCCAGGAAGCAGCACTCCTCCATGGCATCTGCATTGGTCCCTGCCTCTGAGATCCTGCCTTGAGTTCCTGCCCTGACTTCTCTTCATGAATAACTCTGACATAGAAGTATGAGCCAAATAAAGCCTTTCCTCTCCAAGTTGCTTTTAGTAATGATGTATCACAACAATGAAACCAAATCTAGCACCCAGCATGGGTGATGAGTCTCAAAATCTGCCTCACTGGAGCACCCTGAGGAACTTGAAGACAACTCAACAGGTCAGAGAGTCTCCTATCAGGGTGGTCCTTACTACTTATATAACCTTGGAAGGAGCCTTTTGAGTTTTGTAATTTCAGGAATTTGTGAGTTGTTTTACTTCCTGAGCCTTGTAAGTTTTGTTTACTTCCTAAGTCATAAGGAGCCTCTCCACAAATGGAACATGTACAGCAACTTTTCACCCCTTGAAGTTACGCTAATAAATTTCTCTATTCTAGCCCCCATAAAACCTAGATGATTTAGGGCACCATGGCGGTAGCTCACCTTCTCATAGAGGAGATAACAGGCATTTGTGTGTTTCGAAGTCTCAAGCCCCACATCAGTCCCATACGTACAGTCCTCAGTATTCTGGGCCACCTCATCACTCAGAAATCCAAAGTGCACCATCAGGCCATGGCTGATAGAAGACAAGATTTGTTGTTCCCGTTAACATGTCTGTCATGTTGCAGCTCTCATCTCTTCAGGCCAGACGGATACTAGAATGTTGGAGCCTTGGTACCTGACGTACCAGCATGAGCTTCCCAAGGATAATGTCACCTGAAAAAAAATGAGAGAGTCAGCATAGAGCTTTGCTTTTTAACCACATGCTCCTCCTCACAATCTAAAAGTTGCAGTGGTATTTATAGTTTAAGTGGAAAACAGAGACTCAAATCACACACTAATGACTTCCTACTGATTGAGGCAATTTAATGTTACATTCAGCAGGGCTAAAACACAGGCAGGCTTCTTCCTCTTCTACCTCTGTTTCTGAAGTCTTTCAAATGTGGTAATTATATGAACTATAAATCTGCTTTCAACTCTCTTCTCAGTTTGATAATCCTATCTTTCTCAAACACTTGGGAGCCATGAACAACAGCAGCTCCCCACCTCCCAGAGTATAGGAGGGGGACAACTGACTTCAGAAGTCACTTAACATAAATTGCAATTTATCTAACACCAAGGATATTGACCAATGACAATGAAACAAAACTGTATTCTGGGTATAATTAGCATGTTCTGTCAACTAGGTTGGGACAAATCACAGTAAGCAGACCTGAGAAAAGGTGATGAGGCTGGGGGGACTCTGAAAGGAAGATGACAACGTCCAGTTGATATTCATAAGACAAAAGGAAGTTGGTGCAGGGGAAGTACAAGATGAGAAATGCCACCACAATCTATTCTTGGAGTGAGTGTACTTGGAACTAGAGAATAACATGAGCAGGGAACAAGTTGGGAGAGAGATTGGGAAGCTATCTATAAAGCAATGACATTTATGCTGACACCCCAGGATATTTAGAGTGCGCTGCTGATGTGAAGAAAGAGCAGCTCGAGATCTGGAGGCAGTTGGCACATATCAGTCAATAATAAACGGCATCTGGGAGTGAATACATTATACAGTGGCTCAAGGTCAGAATGCGGAATTGGAGAAAACATGTAAAACAGGATCATTAGAAACAAGAGAGGACATGAAGTACCACTCTGAGGGGTATGTTGTCATCCACCCAAAAGTCTTGGGTGACAGAGGCCCAAAGAGTGGCTGTGGAAATGAAGCAGAGATAAGCAGAGAGGCAAACAGAAAACAAATAGTTTCAGACGGAAAAAGCTACTTGCCTACAGTTTAGGTGTCCAGGGTACAGTGCAAGGGAAACCAGGTGCTGTTTCATCCACACCCACTCCTGAGCTCTCCATGCTTTGGTACCTCAGAACTTGGGAGATACCTGAACTCACTGCCTAGGGTGATGTAATTGTTGGCATGGTGTGTGCTCAGCACAGCTTACAGAAACATTTCAGCACTTGAGAAAGGAAAAACTCAGACAACATTGTAGCCTCCACTGACCTGCCCCATGAGTCCTTGATGGATGGCAATAGGTGAACAAAAATGATTTGGAGTCTGAAGGGGATTCAAAAGAATGGAAATCTGAATGAAAGGAAAGTTTAGGAAAAACTTATATTTATTTTATACATGTAAATAATATATCGATAGCAACTTTTTACAAACCTGTCTTGAGTTAGTACTAACTTAGCCTACACAAAGCCCCAGCACTACATAGACCAGGCATGATGACACACACCAAAACCAATTGGAAGACGAATGCAGAAGGAACAGGAATTTAAGGTCATCAGTGGCTACATAGTGAATAGAAGGCCAGCCTGTCTCAAAATACCTAAACAATCAAAAAACACCTTATCTTAGGTGTTCTAATAAGGTTTTAACAAGTAAAATGAAAAGTCCTAAACTACAAGATTTCTTATATTCATATTCTAGCAGGCAGTACTCCTCTTTCTTGGCTGTCTAAAAATTAAGGGAAATCGCGTATTAGAATCAGTGAAATAAGATAGCCCTTAGTGTTCTCAAAGAAATGAATACAACGTTGTGTAAATTACTAGGACACACAAAGGGCAGAAACAGGAGAGACTTTAGAACTCTGAAGAAGATAAGAATATTTTCAATTTATTTTATGTCGTTAACATTGCTTTAACAGATAAAATGGACAGAAAACAGAATTAAACTCTAGCTGCCTTTTAGTCACATGACATATGCAAAACTCTAAATAAAGTACTTGTAAACCCAAAGTCAGTCGAGAATTAAAAATATTCTTCTCTCTGGGGACAACCCCTCATGGCACCAGAAGGAGCTGTACAAGCTGCCAGTGGAGAAAAACAGCAAGTGTCCTACCAAGTTTACACCAGGCCCTACCAGGCCCAGGTTCATTCATTCTCTCTCTCTCTCTCTCTCTCTCTCTCTCTCTCTCTCTCTCTCTCTCTCTCTCTCTCTCTCTCTCTCTCTCCCCCTCCCTCCCTCCCTCTCCCTCCCTCTCCCTCCCTCCCTCTCCCTCCCTCTCCCTCACTTTTTCTCCCTGCCTACAGAACAGGGTATAGCTTTCAACTATTTCTCCAGCACCGTGCCTGCTTCTCACCATGATGATAATAGACCAAGCTTCTGAAACTGTACACAAGTCCCCAGTTAAATGATTTTCTTTATAAGAGTTGCCATGGTCATGGTGTCTCTCCACAATAATAGATCAGTGACTAAGACAGGACACTTTGGATAAATGTTGGAGTTTCATATGCTATTAGCATGATGCACTGTGCCATTACTACTGAGAACTGTCACAGATCCCTTGCTTAGTGAACACAGCCTTATTCTTAAAGTTCCCATGAACCTGTCTTAGCATTCATATCATCTCCTGTACATAAGACCATCTTCTCTGATGGTTCTGGTGGTATAGACTGCAAGGAATTATTAAATGTACCAATCCTTACAGAAACTATGAGAAAAAATTGATTACTATACTTTTGCTTAATAAGATGTATTTTAAGGCAGAGTTGCCATTTTCTTGACAGATGTTTTTAAAAATATAACTCGTCTATTTAGAGTATTTATGACATCTAGCTGATTCAACTGAAAGAACAAAGTGTGGAAAATACAGCTAAACTGATTTTAAGCAAGGTCTATGTACTATTTTACAACTTCCATAACAATGATACATGAGGATATTTGACACTGTTGATAAATGATTAGAACTTACTTTACGAAACATGTTAAATCCAACTGTGTTTATTTTCTGTGTCTGAACTGACTTTTGCTGAATTATGTTCTGCTGTGGATATCACTCTATATAAATAAAACACTGATGGCCAGTTGCCAGGCAGGAAGTAGGTGGGACAAGGAGAGAGGAGAATTCTGGGAAGCGGAAGGCGGAGGAGAGAGACACTACAGCCACCGCGAGGAGAGGCAGCCTGTGAGGATGCCGGTAAGCCACCAGCCACATGGCAGGGTATGGATTTATAAAAATGGGTTAGTTTGAGATGAAAGAGCAGTTGGCGGGAAGCCTGCCATGGCCATACAGTTTATAAGTGATACAAGCGTCTGAGTGATTATTTTATAAGTGGATTGTGGGACTGCGGGGCTTGGGGAACCTGGAGAGAAGCCCTCCAGCTACAAATGGCGCCCAACGGCTCGAGTTTCCACCTTAAACCTGAGAATATTTAATAACCAATTCTAAACAGAGCCAAAACCAGGTTCCTGCTTCTTGTCTCATATGAGCAGCTAGATGCCGCAAAACGCAGGTTTGAACACTGGCGGGTTCCTGGCGTGTGCGTTTGACCGGTAGTATGGCGGGAATGAGGGGTCTGCCAGAGGCACATTATGCTGTGTAGTAGATTTAGTCTTTACTAGTATTTTTTTTTTTTTAAAAAAAAAGGTTTCTGGGCTACATGCTGCTTTGATAAAAGCTTAGACCCACTATTTCTGAGACTTGATGACTCTCAGAGCTGGCGGAAAATGTACCACTGCCATGTTGGGAAGCTGAAGTGGGCGGAGCCAGCAGCCACAGCGCTGTTTCAGGCTTAGAAGGATGCAGTTTAAAGCAATAGGCTCACAAAAAGACTGATTCAGATAACATCGTTTACAATGTGTGTAAAATATACGTAGGCTTCAAAGAGACAAAAAAATTAATGTAAAAAGCCACGTAAAGATGAATATTACACATACAATCTGGATTATGTTCTCTTTGATATTTGTAACTGAAGAAAAACATTTGATTACAAAAGCTGTTGAGTTATGCCAAAATGTATATTTTAAAGGTACCTTGACTTCAAAATTTGGATATAAGGATATGTTACTTTGGAAAAGAGGTTTTGCTTTTGTTTCCACAGAAAGCCAGAGGCTGTGGATTTGTTCCAGATTAAGATACATCAGGTTTCACCAGCCAAGACCCCCTGAAAGGCCTCCGGTGACACCATGGCCCAGATGATCCAACATCCAGAGCGGTTTCAAGGCAACTGGTTCACACAATACAGCCTCAACGACTACCCCATAGGCTTAAAATTTCCTTTGCGTCCCCATAAGATACAGCGCCCCCCTCCAGCAGGAAGTAGTAAGAGATGCTACGCCCAAATTCCCAAATATACCAAGCTGGCTTTAGAGGTGGAATTGGCTCACTCCCCCTCTAAACCCAGACATATTGCTTTAAAAAAAAAAAATGGTTAAGAGATTCTTGTGTCCCAAATCAGAAGAGCCCTCTGGTATGGGACAGAGAAAAACCAATATTTTTATTTAAAACAGGTTGATTATAAATGTGATCTCTTTCTAAAAAAGAAAAGGGGATATGTTATGGATATATAGTATATAGAGATGATAAGATAAAAGGGTAGATTAATGAACCTACTTTTAAAGAACAACTTGTTTAAAATGTTTTACATTGGTATAGATTTTATTTTATGTTTAAAATGTTTTGCATTGGTATGGATTTTGGTTTGTTGATACAGGCTTGAAGTTAATTTTGTTCTACTGTATATATATATATATATGTTTCTATTCTTGTTTGAGGTATTGTGTTTGTGTAACTCATTTAAAATTGTAATGGATAATTAAAAATAGATTAATAATTAGTCATCTATGATAATCATATTTGTAGCCATGTTAGTTAAGTCTTCTAGGTATACATAGATATATTTCAGATAGATAGGTAATCTTCAAACACTTCATAGACCTAGAGAATATGGCATTTAAATAACTTAGAATTCTGTTGACGTGAGACACAATTGCTCCTGGCTGCACCAATTGATCCCGAGAAAATGTTGGGCTTCTAAGACATTTCCATTTGGAAGTTTGTCTTTTTGGCACAAAATGGCCTACTGGGCAAAGAACTGCCCTTGCTTTGACGGCTAACAGTATGAATGCAATGCTGTCCTTTCTGGACAAGCGGGACACAAGGAAAGCGACCACTGTACTCTGCCAAGACAGGGTAAGATGGTCTTTCAGAATTTCTGCTTCTAAAAATGGTCTGTCATATACTCTAGGCCTGTAGCCAATTTGAATGCACCAACAATGCATTATTAGGTGACTGTCCAGGCTGCCAGCCGTCTTGGTCTACTCTTGCAAGATTCCCGAAAGTTGCTTGCATCCGTCTACCATTTCTCAGGTACCATTATGTTCCTTCTCAGGTCTTTGATGTGGTTGAAGACTAGATAGTCGTAATTTCCTCAGTTATGATAAAAGATAAGATAGCTATAAAACCTTAAACTCACAAATATAAGATAGATAGGACATCTTCTTTAATATTGTAACTTTAATTCTTGCTCGGTAATGGTTTTGTTATATGTAATTTTACCATGTTAAAGTTAAAACCTTCCTTTTTAAAAAAAAAGAAGAAAGGGGAAGTGCTGTGGATATCACTCTATATAAATAAAACACTGATGGCCAGTTGCCAGGCAGGAAGTAGGTGGGACAAGGAGAGAGGAGAATTCTGGGAAGCGGAAGGCGGAGGAGAGAGACACTACAGCCACCGCGAGGAGAGGCAGCCTGTGAGGATGCCGGTAAGCCACCAGCCACATGGCAGGGTATGGATTTATAAAAATGGGTTAGTTTGAGATGAAAGAGCAGTTGGCGGGAAGCCTGCCATGGCCATACAGTTTATAAGTGATACAAGCGTCTGAGTGATTATTTTATAAGTGGATTGTGGGACTGCGGGGCTTGGGGAACCTGGAGAGAAGCCCTCCAGCTACAATGTTCCTTGAAGCTGCACTGTGCATAAATATCAATGGAGTCATGGCTCTGGATTCTGTCATTCAAAGTCCATGGTGTGCTTATACCCAAGTCTTATCTCTGTATAAATGGATGTCTTTGGTGTAGCCTTTTATCTTTTGTAAAGTAAACAATAGATGGTCTTATTTTCTTATTATTTGAATATCACATAATTAAGTACTTATTTTTGGAAAAGCAACATGACTGGCCTGAGGAGTGGGTTAGGGAAATTTAGGTACATATTGAAAGAGGGAGAGCAGCAGCTTTCTCTTCTGACAACACACGTAACCAAGGAGTAAGCATTGAGGTTCCACCTTGTCAACAGAGGGATTGTCGCTTAGATACAGTTAAGAGGAAGATTTGGGTAGGAATAGGTTCGTACACACAACAATTCAGCAAACAAAAGTGCCACAATGGGACGCATCACTCCAATAAGTCACAAAAAGCCCTGTGAGAGAAAAGAGGTAAGAAAAGACTGGAGGATGGATCATTCTCCATGGGTAGAGATAGTCCAATATGGAAAGCAGAGCTAAGGGAGATGATGCAGAAAGGTTTAACAAGCATGTTTTTCACAGTGTTAAAGGGTAGAACACAAAGAATCAGAGGGAGGGATTTCAAGAGGCCGTTCTAAAGGACTTACAACACCAGATGATATGGAGACTATCAAAGAAATCAGAGGAGTTCATTCCAGTGTCACATTGGTCTGTGTTCTTTATAATATGATTATAATCTATGGGGAAAATATAGCTTGGAAAATACCTGAGCAGATTTATATCTGACTGAGCAAATAAAGGCAGGAAAATTTTATTATTCTCAACCTGTTCAGGAGCTCTGAGGAAAGTGTGTGACTGGATGAAGATATAGAAATCAGCCTTATTAAATTTCCAGGAGATGTGAGCAGGGAGAGATGCCAAGTGCCTAAAATGACAAGAAAGATGCAAAACAAGCTCAAGGGACAGGGACTACATGCTAAACGGAAACATGACACCAGACAGGAGCACATGAAGTCTTACTTACACATGATGGGACAGACTCAGCCACATACCAATTTTAGTTAGAAAAATATGTCTATTTTTGCTTAGTTTATTAAGCTCAAAAATAAGTGATATTCCTGAATAATTTCTATTTTCTATACTTAAAGAATGATACCCAAAAAATTAAAGGCAACAAAGTTCTACTACAACCTATGCTATCCATATTCACACCTGGGTCATTCCATTCTATTTTGGGATCCCTTGTTACTGCAGAACATTAGTATCCTAGTTAGCCTTAGTTGTAAACCTGACACAGGCTAGAGTATCCTGAGAGGATAAGTTTCATTTGAGGGAATGCCTACATCAGATTGTCCTGAAGGCCAGTCTGTAGAAGACTGGCTTGACTATGAATTAATGCAGGAGGATCCAGTCCATTTGGGGTGGTACCACCCCTAGACAGGGAGTCCTAGACTGTATAAGAAAGCCAGCTAAACATAAGTGGGCAAATGAGCCAGAGAGCCAACCAGCCAATGATGATCCTCTGTGGTTTCTGTTCCATGTTCTCCCATGGTTAAGGTCCTGCTTAACTTCCTGCCCTGGCACCCCTTAAAGATGGACTGCTACCTGGTAGTATAAGACAAATAAACCCTTTCCTGCCCTAAGGTGATTTTGATCAGTGTGTTTTACCACAGCAACACAGATCAAACTGCAACAATTTGCAAGTATGATTTTTCCAGGAAAAGGTGATTATATTGATGAAAGTTCTAAAAATACTTCCACTTAAAGGATGAGAATAAGTGAATGTGTTGATGGTTATCTTTCAAACATTAGGAGGGTTGCATATGGAGAACAGAAGTAAAGGCTTTATGAATAAAATTTTGTTACTCTGTCTTGTAATCCCTCAGAGGTTACCCTCCATTCTTAATGTTACACTTCCTTTTGTCCAGGAGAAGCCCTGCTGGCGTAGCCCTCCAGCTCTACAGCCTATTTTCTCACCACTGTTCTCATTGTACAGTCAGTATTTCAAAACTCTTCTACCACTGCCCTAAGATATCTTCAGCTCTAGCCATAGTGAGATTTCACCAATTTCCTTAAAACCCAATTCTGGGAGCTAAAGAGATGGCTCTGCACATCTGATCTCTTCCAGAGCTCAGAATCACCAGTAACTCCAGCTCCAGAGGATCCTGCGCCCTCTACTGGTCTCTGTGGACACTTGCATGCATGTGTCATGCATACACAAACACACACACACACACACACACACACACACACACACACACACACCTCCTCCTAAATTAAAGTCCTATTTGGTCTTGACTTTAGGCTGGGTTTGCTTTTTACCATTTCTTGGGAATCTTTTACTCACATTCTGTGTTGAGCTTCGGGTCCCAACATGTTAACTTCCTGTCAGAGATCAATTTGGTGCCCATGTCTTTCTTCATAAAGCTGGGACTAGTTTAGATCACAGTGCTTTTCCCCAGAGGAGATATGTCACACTCATTCCAACTGCTTGGAATCCAACACACTAGGCCACAAGCTCCAGGAACACATATTCTGTCCCCCACTATCTGGTGTGGTGAGTGGATTAAATGATTATTTCATTTTATATGAGAAAACAGATATAAGACCAATATTATAAAGTTTTAAGAAAGAGGAAGTTGCTGAGCTCAGGAAGCAGGTCTTGTGTCCTTCCTGGGAGTGTGCCTCTGTGTGCCAGCACTTCCTCTGTCTCCCTCCTGGGGAGGGGTACTGTGCCCCAGCACTTCCTCTGTCTCCCTCCTGGGGAGGGGTACTATGCCCCAGCACTTCCTCTGTTTCTCTCCTGGGAAGGGGTACTGTGCCCCAGCACTTCCTCTGTTTCCCTCCTGGGAGGGGGTACTGTGCCCCAGCACTTCCTCTGTTTCCCTCCTGGGAGGGGGTACTGTGCCCCAGCACTTCCTCTGTTTCCCTCCTGGGAGGAGGTACTGTGCCCCAGAACTTCCTCTGTCTCCCTCCTGGGAGGAGGTACTATGCCCCAGCACTTCCTCTGTCTCCCTCCTGGGAAGGAAGCTGTGCCCCTGCTGACCTTTGGGGCTCAGCACTAAAAAGATGAGCATGAGTGTGGCTCCCACTCCAGCTCTAGGCAGGATTCCACTTCCCTGTCACTTCCTGGTCTTCAGTAATTTATGATTTAGTGGAAGAATTTTCCTTTTTATTCCTCTAAGAAATAAATGTTCTGTCTGTGTGACTGGTACCTCATATCCTGAATTTAAATGTCTCTCTAGGTGTTGAAATCTAAATGGATTAATTCGCCATTTAAAATACATTATATTTAATATGACAAAAATAAAGGAGTGTTATTTTTAATTTCTAGTAATTTCTTCAAAAATATAGAGTGCACTTTGTTAAAAAAAACACTGTGAGCTAACAAAGGATACTAATTAAGTATGTAGGTCTGAGACTGTTTCATTCCAAACTTCTATTTTCATCCTTTGAAAAATTCAAATGAAGCTATTAACTTGAATTAATAGTTTATACATTAACTAATCTGTATTAACACATTAGCAGGAATGCATTTTATTTACAGTTCATACTTCTCAAATGTTTCTGAATTGAGACACATGAGGATGTACTTTGAATGTGACTTAGGAAGATATCTGTGTCTATAATGTGTGTATTCTATTTATCTCAACATCAGTCAAAAACCCTACAGTTCAGGGAACCCCACAGAAGACAGAAGGAAAGACTGTAGGAGTCAGAGGGCATGGAGGAGAACATGGCTCACCGAATCAACTAAGCAGGGCTCACATGGGCTCACAAAGGCTGGAACAGCAAGCATGGAGCCTGCATGGGTCTGCACCAGATCTTCTGTGTGTGTTATGGCTGCAAGCTTGGCGTTTTGTGAGACTTCTAACAGTGGGAGCAGGTTTATCTATGACTCTTTCACTTGCTCTTGGGATTCTTTTCCTCCTACTGGGGTGCCTTTTCCAAACTCCATATGAAGGTTTTTGCCTTGTCTAATTGTGTCTTATTTTGTCCTGTTTGACTGTTGTCTCTTGGAGGCCTGCTCTTTTCTGAAGAGGAAATGGGGGGGGGTGTAGATCTGGGGGATGTGCTGTTGCATGCATTAGCACACGTGTGTATGTACTGACACACACACATCCACCCTCAATAAATAAATGTTTAAAAAGAGGACTCAGAATTGCTCTGCCCATTGTCAGTCCATCTGCTCAAAGCATAGAGTATTCATTTTTTATTGGAACCCCAAAGTCAACTGGGAAATACACTTTTAAGAGATTCCATCTGTGGGAGCCTTCAGGATACATATATTCTGACTCTAATGTCCTTCCTTGGCAGCCAGCCAACTTTCTGGCAAAGGTCACTCTGGAACAGGGATTATGAAGCATTAAGAAGCTTAAAGGGAGAAAAAGATAACTACCAAATATCCAATTCATTTTATAAAAGCCTAGTAAATTCTAATACTTAATAAAATATACAGATTATAAATTGTAAGATTATCTTTTACAACAAATTGTATTCTAAAGAATAAAGGGAAAATGAATTGCTTCATCTGCATTTAATCATGACACAATATAAACTTTTCAGTTATCCTGAAAGTGCACAATTTTAATCTAGAAAGAGTATCCACTGAGCAAACTTTATCCATAAATTTATGTTTAGTCTTTTAAAATCTTGCAGGTTGCAGGGATTGAGCACAAGTCAATCAGATCCAGATTTACTTGCTGAGATTCGTAACTCAGGAGTACTGGAAATCCCATCGTCCTAACATCCCACTCTATGACACAGAAAATGGAATGCTTTTCTTAATCAGCTGCACTGCCCTCTAGGTCAGAGTTCACGTGATGGATGATCCACCTTTACTGTGAACTGTGTGAGTTGGGCCTTAGTGCATCTCTTGATTGTATTGAAGGTAATGTCAGGTTTGAAGGGCTTTGAGAAGTGGTGTTTTGTTTTGTTTTAGCTTTTTGAGTCCAGGTCTCATCTGTCCCAGGCTGGTCTCACATTTACTTTGTAGCCAAGAAGGAAGCTCCTACCAGAGTATTAAACTAACATTGCTGGTCAAGGTACTTATAGAGTTATATTAAAAGTTGAGTATAAACTAAAGCAGAAAAGAAAATACCTGTAAAACTGTGCTGCACCTGCTCAGTGCAGCCCTTCTCAAAGCTGCACACCTGCTCAAGTCCTCATCCACAAGGGCAAATCACTCTTTCCTTGGTGAATTGCTACTGGAATAGTTAACTTTAGAATACCTTTCCCAGAGCTGGGTGTGGTGGTGTACACCTTTTATCCTAGCACTTGGGAGGCAGAGCCAGGTAGATCTCTGTGAGTTCAAGGCCAGCCTGGTCTACAGAGTAACTGCCAGGACAGCCAAGTATGCACAAAGAAACCTTGTCTCAAAAAAAAAAAACAAAAAACAAAACAAAACAAAAAAAAAAAAACGAGAGAGAATACTTGTCCCAGAAACTATAGTTATTCCAGTGTGGGAACTATTGTTCTAAACATGTTTAAGAGTTAGGAGAGCCGGGCGGTGGTGGCGCACGCCTTTAATCCCAGCACTCGGGAGGCAGAGCCAGGCGGATCTCTGTGAGTTCGAGACCATCCTGGTCTCCAAAGCAAGTTCCAGGAAAGGCACAAAGCTACACAGAGAAACCCTGTCTTGAAAAACCAAAAAAAGAAAAAAGAAAAAGAAAAAGAAAAAAAAAAGAGTTAGGAGAATGTCTTTCTGGAACTGTACACAAAACTGCACACATGATAAAAAAACAGTGGATTAGTGGACTTCATTACTTTTATTTGTACAGTTTTACCCATCCCAAGCAACTCTGTCGCACTGGTTGCTGTCATTATTCAGCACAGTCAGCCTCAAATATTCGCAGACCTCAGATTCATTCCCTGATAAGGAAGGTTTGCTGTACCCAAGAATATTCAGAAGAATGTATCAGCATCCCAGACCTCAGCCTTGCGGTCTTGGGAGATACAATAACCTTGAGAGGGATATGGCATATTTGGGGTGCAGTCACAGGAAATGATTAAGGAACTCATTTTCCCTAACTATAAAGGGAAATACGTTACAATATTGACTGGAAGTGGGTAGACTGGCTAAATTTCTTGTTTATATTACCTTTATCATTTGGAACTGAAATGTCCCCCATAGGTTTATGCTCTGAGTGCTCAGACCCCAGGTTTCAGTGCTGTTTGAAGACGGTGGATCCCTTAGGAGGTGAAACTTGAGTGGTCCAAGGTCACTGGGAATAGACCTATAAGTGACCTATGGTCTGGCCTGCTGCCACATGTTCTAGTTGGTTTTCTGTCACTGTGAGTAAACACCATGTCCAAAAGCAACTTAGGGAGGAAAAAAAAGATTTATTCCATCTTACACATCTAGATTACAATCCATCACTGAGAGACGTCAAGGCAAGAAACTGGAGCAGAAACCACAGAGAACATTGCTTACTGGATCTCTCTCCATGGCTCAGCCAGCTTCCTTTCCTTTCCTCTTTTCCATGATTCAAAATTTTAATATAAGAATATTCTTACTTTTATCCACAAGGCTTCCCTAGGTCCATATATATCTATCAGAGTTGGGAGGATGGACTGGGAAAGGCTGAAGGGAAGGTTCATGGGAAGATATGGAGGGAGGAAAGAGGAGAGAAATGGTATAATTAAACTTCAATTAAAAATGTAAAAAAAAAAAAACAATCTTATACAACTCAGAACCACCTACCCAAGAGTGGCACTGTCCAAAGTAGCCAAGACCCTCCCACAACCGTCACAATCAAGACCGTTTACCGAGGGCACAGCAGGCCTATCTGATCTGGGCAATCCCTCTGTTGCAGTGCTTCCCAGGTGACTCTTGGTTGTGCCAAGTTCACAACGAAATCTAACCAGGACACAGGTTGTGCTCCCAACACTGGAGACGGAGGCCCTTCTTCCTCTACCTCCCTCCCTGCACTACACTGCAGTCCCTCTGCAGCAGTGAACCAAGAGGAATCTTTCTTTTCTGAAGTTGTCTCTGCAAAGTGTTTAGTCACACGAAGGAAAGTATACAGTGCTCAGCATAGTTTACACCATCTTGCTTAATAAATCAGTCTCAAAATACTAGGAAGAGTAAACCTGACTACATGGTAGTGCTTCAACTTTTTGTAGACCGATGGTTGCAAGACTGTACAATATTAGACAGAAAACTACAATTCAATTTTCCCCTCCAAGTCAATGCTACATTGCTTTAGTTCAGACAAGAATGTTGAATAGAAGCCAACAAAGAAGAAATACATTTCAAAATAACAGAAACCCATCCTTTCACAGACTACTAAATCAGATCATTCAGACTGGTGAAAAGCTAACCCTTCCAACCTATCCAGAGGATTATTCTCTGTGCTTAAATCATCAATGCCTCTTTTTTCAACTGAGATGAAGAAAAGCTAGATTGGAAATGGGGGAGGGATACATTTTCAAAAGAAGATGTTGGAAGACACCAGTTGAGAATTTGTCTTTTTCCATGATAGAGGGAAGAAGGCGCACTGGCTGTAATTGGCATGATGCAGCGGTTGGGGGCAGGGGTAATGTGGGCCAACTCCACTCCTGGGCTTGGCTGTCTGCATCCACCTCCTATGGCACTACTTTCAAAGCCTTCAGGTCTCTCAGCTTGCTCCTGGCAGCAGCCTGAGACTATGGAGTTGGCTGAGTGGGAAGCCTTCCTGCACGGGTACTCATTCCTCTTCAGGTCTCAGCCCGCTGCTGGGTTGGCTCTGACTGCTAGCCTTGGCAGTCACATGTCCAAACTATTTTTTATAAAATGTGCCTTCTTTGTAAATTTGTTTTTTAGGAAAAAGTGCACGTCTAGTGTTGCAGTTTGATCTGGCCAATAAATCACACCATATCTATGTAGGCTAGGGGACTCTTGGAAAGACACTAACAATTCAGAAAACACAATGAACAGGGTACAGGGGTTGCTGAGAGAGGGGACAGAGTAAGGAGGACACTGAATCCCAGAGGTGACTCTATGGCATGGCCACGTGACAAAAGTCTTCCAGCTTTGCACACCTAACTCACAAACCTTTTGTGCATAAGCCATATTTCTCATACAAGATGTTTTAATGGTTCCAAAATTGTGAAATATTTAGAAATGATAAAATGTATAAGCCTACAAAGAAAATTATAGCTCTCCATTGTAAAATATCAAGTAATGCTTACGTAAATATAATTATATTGTATTCTTCATTGGGAATAGTCACATTTCTCTGTACATCCAATTCAGTTTCAGATATGGGAGAGTAAAATACACACCTAAAATGTGTTTCCTGTTGACTATCTTAAAAAGTGAAAATTCTGTAAACACAGGCATGCGTCTATAAAACTAACCCTTCGTACAGAGCAGTTGGCTGCTGTCCATATTAATAAAGGACCAGAGGGCACAGAAGGCTTTGCTACCTAATGCCCATCTCCTACAAATTTACAAAGAAGGCACATTTTATAAAAATAGTTTGGACATGTGACTGCCAAGGCTAGCAGTCAGAGCCAACCCAGCAGCGGGCTGAGACCTGAAGAGGAAAGTTCACCCCATGGGAGGTACTGAGATCTGATATATTATGTGTAGAGATTGTCAGGGTGACCTGTGAGGCTTCATTCATATAGCAAGACAAATTTGCTGGACATAAACCTTGTTCAGCCTTCCACTGGCCACTGCCTCCTTCTCCCATATGGCCGCTCCTCAGCTCATGTAAAGCTTTATATAAGGCTTAAGCATCTTGTTCCTCCTTAGTCTCATATTGACGTGTATGTGCCTTCCACCCCCATATGGGCAATCAAGTGTGTGGTTTTTCTTGACATCTGTCTATCATCGGCTCATCTGACAGACTGAAATGATGAAAATCTCGGTGGGACAAGAGGAAGTTTAAAACTCCTGTGTACAATCAATATTCCAAACTGTGGTTATTAAAACTGACTTCAAGGTAGTTAAAAAAGCAGATTATGGAGTCACTCAGAACTGTGAAGAGAGCTCAGTCAATACAACGCTTGTCTTGTAAGTCTGGGGACTTGAGTCTGACCCCCAGAACCCATGTAGAAATAATATCCAGGTTTGGTGGTGTTTGCTTGTCATCTCAACACTGGGAATGCAGAAAGAGACACCCGTGGCTCATCGGGCTGGCAAGGCTTACTTGACAAGTCCCAGGCCAGGGAGAGATCCTGTCTCAAACAAAAATACAGATAGTGCCTGAGGAACGATGCCTTGAGTTGTCTTTGGGCCTCCATATACACATCTGTGCACATACCTATACACACATGGATACAAAGCAAGAGAGAGAGAAAGAGCGGGGAGGGCAGGAAGACAAACAGAAGAACTGGGCTATTGGTCATTCTTGCTTCCCCTGCCATCTTGAACAGTTCTCCAGAGTCCTAGTGAGAAGCTGGGCAGTGCCATAGGGTTCACTTTGCCTTATCACATTCTTTAGGGGCCACTGAGTGCTGAGAACTGAAGAACTGGCCATTTACTAAACTATATGTCATGTTCCTGCAGCTGTTACCCAAGTCCCCAGGATCAGACTCAACACAATTTCCTTAAATATCCCAAAAAAGACTTATATCACCACTTCACAATGACAAACAGCATGCTCTTAAATTCCCAAAGACACAACTTTCACTTTCTTCATTCTTTAGTCAGGAGGCAGGCAGTAAGGTTGAAATATATTTAGATTCCATAACACAAGCCAGAGACTGTATCTTACAAGTATTAACTATATGTACACTATTTCTTACATTAACCTCCTCCGTAAATGCTACCCTCAGATGCTGGGAAAGTTCACATGCAAAGCAAGAAATTATGTTTCATTATGTTTCTTACATATGCATTTACATGGAAAGGTCCATCATCAAGATCCAGTAACTCTACATAAACATTCTACATGGAAAGGGGAAGAAAACAGAAGCTATGAGTTAGCTTTTCCATTCACTCTGATTCTTTGGGAACACACAACACACACACACACACACACACACACACACACACACACACACCCTTACAATTTTACAACCAGGAAAAAAAGCTTAGGTTTTTATGAAAAGAACTGAACACAGATTTCAAATTTTCTCTTTTTAGTTTTTTGCCTGATGTATGCCTCATATACTGTCTTTTCTCACATCGAGTTCCATTCTACCACTGTCCACCCTCCTCCCCGCAAATCTATCTTGTGTTCACGTCCGTTTGTCTGTCTTTATTCTTAAATATTGAAAAGAAAAGAATTGTTTCTAAAGCTCTTAGGATTAATAGATATTATTTTGAGTTTAAAAATATACTGAATATAAAATGTTGCTTTAAGATGGTTAATCTGGATTCAATAAAATGAACATTCAGAATACTAAAATTATACTATCTATATAAAGGAGAAAAACTTGTCTTAAAAACTATGAAACGTGAAAAGAATATTATGAGTTTTAATTATAATAATATTAGTTTGTAGGATTAAAATAGAACAAAAATCTAGCAAGATTATGCATGTAACTGTTCAAAATATATTCCTAAAAATTTTTATTCCATTACTTAAATATTTGGAAAAAATAAAGAACTATTTCAACATTAAAAGAAACTTAGATTATACCACAGTCATGGTTGTTTAACTGACAGTAGCATGAGGTGCCACATGAACTTCATGTATTTATATAATATATTTCTTTGAGAATATTTTTAAATCATAGAACAGAGGTTTAAGCAGAGAAAATCACTTTTATTCACAGAGATAACTCATGAATCCATTTCATTATATCTAGGAAAGCTAGTTAAAGAATGCCTCAACCATCCACTACCCCTGCCTCATTCTCCTATACATAGCAATAGTGCTGGGAGATGGCTCCTGCGTGTGAAAAGAATGAACAACTCAATTATTACTCATCACAGGTTTAACCAGAGGGTGCCAACTCTGGATTTAACACAATGATAATCTCCGAATAACATGGTATTCATATCCGGGCCTGGTGGCAAAGGTCTATCATCAGATTTACCCAGGAAAATGAGGCAGGAAGATGGCTAGCTGAAGTCCTGTCCGGCTACAACATGAGTTTAACATCCGTTTGAGCAATGTAGTGAGACACTCAACTACAAAGTAAAAATGAGGCGGGGTTGTAACTCAGTGGTAGAGAGCTTACCTAATATCCTAGTTTTCTATTCTTTTTTTTTTTTTTTTTTTTTTTTTTTTTTTTTTTTGGTTTTTCGAGACAGGGTTTCTCTGTGTAGCTTTGCGCCTTTCCTGGAACTCGCTTTGGAGACCAGGCTGGCCTCGAACTCACAGAGATCCACCTGGCTCTGCCTCCCGAGTGCTGGGATTAAAGGCGTGCGCCACCACCGCCCGGCTGTTTTCTATTCTTTTAGTGGGATAAAAATATGACTACACACAATTTGGAGAGGAAAGGGTTTATGTAAGCTTACAGGTTACATAGTCTATCCTCCAGGGAGAGCCAAGGCAAGAACTCAAGTAAAAACCTGAAGCAGAAACCCTGGGGGGATATTGCTTGCTTCCTGGCAAGTTCTCATGCTTTTGTTCTTAGCTATCTTATACAGCCCAACACATACACACGGGCCCAGGGATAGCACAGTTTACAGTGGGCAGTACCCTCCTACATCAATTAATAATCAAGAAATGCCCCCACGAACATGCCCACAGGGCCATCTGATGGAGGCAATTCCCGATTCAGGACTACTTCAGATAACTTTGAATAGTGTTACATTGACAGCTGAAGCTAACCAAGCATGCATGTGGCCTAGCACTCAATCCTCACTACTGTGAAAATCAAAAGATAGTCCATTGAGAAATTTAAAAAGTAACAGAAAGGGCAATATTAAAATTTGGAGATGTTTTAAAATATGTTTTCAGAAAGGAATGATTCTGTTTCTTGTAAACAATAAACTGTTAGACAAATGTTGGCATGTGTAGGTGACAAGTCTGTGATGTTAATAATTGGAAACAGAATTACTTTTAAAAATTGTTTCCTGACAAGTTGAGACTGGAGCAGCCTCTTCTTTGTTCTGTGGAAGTGGAAAGAAATTGTGCAACCTTCTACAGTGTGTTAAATGAGCTTCCACCAATAGGAATAAACTCTGCTCTCCAGCATGTAGAGATTAATAAATCTGATTTTTGACAGGGAGATTTTTGGACAGTGGTGCCTTAGTTTGCTTTCTACTAGTGTGACAAACACTATGACCAGAAACAAATTCATGAAGGAAGAGTTTTTTTTCCAGTTTACAGCCTATAGTCCATCATAAGAGAAATCAGTATAGATACCTACGAGTGGAAACTGAAGCACAGTCTTTGGAGGAACACTGTTTAGTCGCTTGCTCCTCATGGCTTACTCAGTCTGCTTTGTTATATAACTAAGGATCATATTTTTAGGAATGGCATAGCCCACAGTGTGCTGTGCCTTCCAATAGCAATAATTAATCAATAAAATGCCCCACAGATTTGCCTATTGGCAACCTGATAAAGGAATTTTGTCATTTAAGATTCTCTCTTCCAAGATAAGTCTAAGTTTGTGTCAAGCTGATAAAAGTATAATCCTATACTCCCAAACCTATATATCCTTGGGGTTCAAAGGTCATATACACAGATTGGTGGCTGTTGGTAAAAAGAAGTTGGGGGTATGCTTAGGGAGTTGGCTTAGTCCTATAAGGAAAGCATGAGGGCCTGACAGTAATACCCCAGAACCTACATTAAAAACTTGAGCACAATGGTCTGTGCTCATAATCCCAGCAATGGGAAAATGGAGTCAAATGGGTCCTTGGGGCTCAATGCCAGCTAGCCTACCAGCCTAGCCTACATGGCTAGCCAGTGAGAGACCTGCCTCAACAAAAGAAAGAAGGAGGGAGGGAGAGAGGGAGGGAGGGAGAGAAGACAGCCAACATCTGAAGAATAATCTCCAACATTGTCCTCTAACTTCCATATGGACACACACACAAACATATGCAGCAACACACCCTTGTACACACACAAAAAGAAGTGGAAAATGGATCAGATTGAAGTGGTATTACAGAACACTCAACACATAATTTGCTGATTCAAGACCATATAAGAGTAAGTATTTGATATTTGCACAGCAATCTAAAGCTGGCCCAACACACTCATCTTGATAGGGTATGTCTAGGGGTGAGGAAGGAAATAACTCTGCACTGGCAGGCTGTGTTTTGATTAAATGCAGTTTGGAAAAGCAGAGCATTCTTCTGTCATCATAAAGTGCCATAACTTGAGAGAACTGCTGAAACCACCAAGCAAATCTTACCAGGGAAATGGCAACCATGGAACTCAGCATAGCAGAAGGGGTTAGCAGGAAACAAATGGCAACCATGCATGAGACTGCGTGAACCTGTGTTCATGGTTCTCATGGAATGTGTCCTGGGAACCACCCACCCTATGTCTTGTAAAGCTGCCATGGTTACTGTATCTTCTTCACAGAAGTACCTGAGGCATCTCAAACCACCAGGACTTGGAACTTCTTAGAACATCACTTTTGCAGGATGTTTGAAATTTGTATGTAAAAAGTTGTACATTGTTGTACACAGGGGCTTCTTCTAACAAAACTGGTGATTAAAACTGAATTTCACTTGACTAAACCAACAAACCTTTATGTTGAAAGGGCATGATTCTTCAACAGAAATCCCTCAGAAGCTGGGGATACTTATGAACATAGATTAAAAAAAAGTCTTGAGGATGTTCAAAGACAAAGAGCAGAATCCTTCACAGTCAGGCACAGAGAAGTTCTGTCTCCTGAAATCAATCACTTTGATTGTGTTCACCAGCTGGTAAAGATTGAAACTTTGATATAAAGGAGTTGGAGAAAGGGTAATTAGTTTGATTCTTCTGCAGAGTGGCCAACCCATGCCAAGGTCAGTGCAGAGGCACAAGGACACGCTCATCACCATTACCCTCCAAAAATGGCCATGAATGCATAGCTACAGAGATGTCCACAGAGGTCTGCATGGTGATGCCTTTCCCTCCTCCACACGTCAACACCTGCCTAAAGCTCTTACAGATACACACATTCATCCTGTTAGCAGCATTATGTATACACAACCAAAATATTGCTTTGACAAACTGAGGAGAAAGATAGGAAAAGAGATAGAGAAAGACAGAAAGATAAATGAGAATAAGGAAGGGAGAACTCCCTTGTTCTCAGTAAATCCCAAAATAGAAAATCAAGTTTGTCCAAGTTTACCATCTGCTGGCTGGTGACCTACACATAAGCACATAAACAGGTGGAACTGTTCTTCATGCTTCTGTTACCTAGTAAACATTCATATCACCAGAGCTTTGGCACCCCATGAAGAGGAGATAAATATAGCTAGATTATTGATCTCCTCCTGCCTAGAGTATTTACCTCCTAGTGAACAGGGAACAGTAAGGCGAAAGATCCTTACCCATATTTATTCTTAACATGTTTTATAGGTGAAATTAAAGACTTTAATTTGTAGTAATAAAAATCTAGCACTTCCTGAAAAGTCTAAATTCAATAGGGAAGAAAAAGAAGCATATTTTTGCAGAACCAAAAAAAAATCAATTTAACAAGCAATGAAAGCTGTGCACACAAAGACTACTTAGGTGATTCTTAAATTTAAAAAGAGTTTTCTAACCATGGTTTCTGTTGTGCATTTCAGTGACCATTTGAAGCCTAAATCTGGGAGCCTTTCTATTATTCTCCTTCCTGCTTTTCACTCCTTTATTTCTGAAATTTTAAAATATGCATATTTATTTATTCGTCTTTGATAGTTTCAGACATGTACTAATGAACTTTCTTTTTCAAGCCCCATTACCTCTTTTATCCCCCTCTTCTACCTCAAACCCTCCTTCTTTACAACAAGCACCCTCTCTTCACATCTTCTTTTTTTTTTTTTTTTTTGGTTTTGCGAGACAGGGTTTCTCTGTGTAGCTTTGCACCTTCCCTGGAACTCACTTGGTAGCCCAGGCTGGCCTCCAACTAACAGAGATCTGCCTGGCTCTGCCTCCCGAGTGCTGGGATTAAAGGCGTGCGCCACCACCGCCTGGCTTCACATCTTCTTTGTGTGTTGTTTGAATCTTAGATGGTCTTTTAATTAAAAAAAAAAAAACAGAGCAGATATCAGAGTGAAAGCTGAAAGATCAGAGCAGCGGAACAGCCAGCCACTAGTTCTTACTACAAAATCCTCAACCTAAAGAGAGAGAGTTCTTGTTTCCTCATGCTTTATATACCTTTCTCTGCCCTGCCATATCACTTCCTGGGGTTAAAGGCGTGTGTCCTTCCCAAGCAAACACATGAGATCTCAAGGGCTAGGATTAAAGGTGTGTGCCACCACTGCCGGGCTCTATTTCTAATCTAGTGGCTGGCTCTGTCCTCTGATCCCCAGGCAAGTTTATTAGGGTGCACACTATATCACCACATTTGTGTATGAGTCCCTACTTTAATTAGAATTGCTTGCATATCTATGAGTTGGGGTCACTAACTGGAGCATGGATCACTTATCAGTCTTTAACACCACTAAAGAAAATGACAAGTCTTCCCCAGCCATCACTGACTATCATGCATTTCTGCAAATTTTGAAAGCTTGAGACATAGAACATTCCCTCTATCTGGCAAATCAACACTGGTGTCCTCCAGCTAAACATCCTCTTTATCTCACATCAAATTCCATTTCTCCTTCAGACCTGTCTGGTACTAAATCCAAATTGCTAAGAAACCCATAATCAGGCATTCTGATGTGGAATTTTGTAGTATGTGATCACCTTTAATGTTTTTTTGCATTTTTTATTGACCTTTCTTGTTTAGCATGGCCCAAGGAAAAGAAGTTACAGGTATTAATTTCAAATTCAATAGTGGGAGGCAACTTTAATGTTTGGCCAGGTGCTTGTTTGAGGATCAGGCCGGTTAAAGGATGTTGAAGTTTCTTGGGTTTTTTGTTTTTGTTTTTGTTTTGTTTTTCGTTTGTTTGTTTTTAATGTTACCTATTATTAACATTTGTTTCTTCTAGCCTGTTACCTGAAAGTAGTATTTTGAATGTTGCTAAGTGTGACACCAGACCTTCCACATGCTAAGAACATGTTCTAGCATTGAACTGTATATTCAGCTTTTGCACATAGCTTTTCACTTTAGTTAAACTGTTGTAAAAACATTATAACAAGCAAATGAAAGAAGCAGCATCCCCTCTCTCCAGTTTCCCTGGAAATTCACATCTACATCTCTTCTGTTACTCCTCCTCTGATGTTTCTAAATGTTACATATAGAGAGATGCTATTCACTTATGACTCAATTTTAGTGTATAATACCAATAAACATTTCTAAAATAAAAACAATTTCAGCATACTTTGATATTCCTTTCCTGTGTTTAACCTGTCAATATAATCTTATTTATTTGAATTAGACCAAATTTAGTATTTATTATTATACAATTTGTTTATCTCGTCAAAACACACGCAATTCTACTTCCTTTTTAGTGCCACATTTTGCTTTGCCCGAAGGTGATACGTGCATCATTTCACGATTGGTTTTATTGTCTTTGAATACTTTCTGCAACTCTCTAACATTTGATGATGTGTGAGGTTGTCCCGGTCCTCCTTCTATAGAATGACATGCATAAGAAAAATCTACCAGCTCTGGTGTTCCTTCTGTTTCTCTCCCCATCTCCTCTCCAGGTACACCACCCTGGACCACACGCTCTAGGCACAGCCAAGCTGCTCATCTGGAACTTGCTGTGTTTGTGTTGGCGAGTCCACGTCCGTGTCTATTCTCTGTGCTCCTGCACCCACATCCACCTCCCTGGCTTTTCCTCCCACAATTCATGTATATACAGATTCCCAGGAAGACACACACAGGAAGAAACTGCCTGTCATTCCACATCTCAACATCCCTTCAGTCTGCTCTCACTACAGGGTAAGTCTGTTTACGTTTGGATGCTGAAGGCAAGAGGAACAGTTTTTCCTTTACATTCTAGAACACTATGGTGATACTGCTACCGAATCTGTTGTCTTTCTTTGGAGCGTCAATTAACCCAGCTTTCCTCTCTGGATGTTTTCTTGCCACTGTCATGAAATTTGTTTATTTATTTATTTTTGTTTTGTTTTTCGAGACAGGGTTTCTCTGCGTAGCTTTGGAGCCTTTCCTGGAACTCACTTTGCAGCCCAGGCTGGCCTCGAACTCACAGAGATCCACCTGCCTCTACCTCCCAAGTGCTGGGATTAAAGGCGTGCACCACCACCGCCCAGCTTGTCCTGAAATTTATGAGTACTGTTTTCATCTCCTAAAGCAGCAAATTTGTGGTTTAAAAACCAGCTACATCTGAAGACTCAGAGTTCAGAATTATAAACCATTATGTTCATTGAAGCTAGTGAGGGGGGCTATATGACTGACACTTGGCCTAAAGAATCATTCCAGCTATCTGGCTATCTTCAAGGGGTAAATGTGTTTTCAAGTGGATTTTCCTGTAATGAACATCCACAATCGATCAATTCCAATTGACTCTTAAGTCCATGTCAATGCCAGGATCCAAGCACACTTCATCCTACTTCATGACTATTTTTAAAACTGTGTGTGTGTGTGTGTGTGTGTGTGTGTGTGTGTGTGTGTGTGTGTGTGCATGTGTGTGCATGTGCAGGGATCTGTAAAGGCTAGAATGGGCATCAGCCACCCTGGAATTGGAGTTACAGATGCATCAGATCTAACTGACATGGATGATGGAAACCAAACTTTGGTCCTCTGAAAGAGCAGCCAGTGAAATTAGCTGTTGAGCCTCCTTTCTGGCCCCTTCAGTAACTACTCTGAAGCAGCACATCTCTTTAACAATGGTCCGTTGTCCACTTCTATCATGTTGGTCCCATTGCCCTTTAAATTTGCAGTATCTGGGGAGTATGACATCTGCTGAATTCAGGACAAGTCTTCATGAGTTAGTGTGGAATAACTGAAACCAAATGATTGACAACACCTAAAACGGACAAATCAGTTTTTTGTTGAGATTTAAGATGAAGAACAAATAGTTTTTAATCATGCTTTTTATTTGAATCCTCTTGGATAATCAGATTTAGACTTCAGATTACAATATACCTTGCTTAGAAAGGATCTGTTCTTTAAATCCTAAATCTCTCTTGTGGCTTTGATTCAAGCTGCAGCAGTGTGCAGTCCAGTCAGTAGGAAACAATACAGTCGTGTTAGGAGGCTGATTCACTGCGGCAGCTCCGTGGAGACTTCTGAGCTTTCCCTCAAATATCTTGACAAAATAATTCATATTTTAGGATTTCACAAGCAACATGACATTTTCTAGGTTTCTCTCTTAGCTAGCAATCTATGCAATTCCATAAAAGTCTAAGAGTACTAAGAATAACTTTGACAGTTTTGGGTTGTTTCCATATAAATTAAAATTTTTTCAGCTATGTAATTATCCTTGAGATCTTTTATTATTAAAAATAGAGGCTTTAACTGAAATTATATAAAAAGCAATAAACAGTGCATTGTATGTGTAATTTCATTACTATTATTGCTTCTTTACTATGTCCATCAATAGACTAAGATGTAAAAATCTACGTAAGAGATAAAGCAATAACGGTTATGTCAAAGAGCCACAGCCTGGTGAATTGTATTTCAAAGGGAGAAATTCACATGTGTGCTTTGACCTATGTCCTACAAATATCTGCCAAGGTTATTTTCCCAGTGTGTAGCTCTCACTTTCTTTGCCTTCTACTTCTAATTATCACTAGGGAACTTCGGAGGGATCATATGAAAATGGTCATTCTTTCCCAGACAGTACAAGTTTAGACTTAACTCCCTACACAGGCAGGGTCAGCCTAATCACAAAACAGGTACCTGAGCATCACTACTGCCACCAGACATTTAGTCCACAAATTGTTGCTGGGCAACACACTTTTAAAGACTAAGAGAGCTCTTGGTATCTTCAATATGTGTGTGTGTGTGTGTGTGTGTGTGTGTGTGTGTGTGTGTTGTGTGCGTGCACACATGCCTGCATGGGTATCTTCAAACAAGTAAATAGGCAAACTGCAAGTAAAGTGTTAAGCCTAAAAAAGAAAAAGCCAGAGAGAGAATGAAAAAAAAATGGAAGATGTCGGCAGCATTAAAGCACAGAAATCTATACTTTTCCAAAACACCTCCTCTAGATTCTGCTATAGATAGGCTAAAGAACAAATTTTTAAGACATGGGTAAGGACATGGAAAGTGTGTGATCAGAGAAACGTGGCATGGGGAAACAGGATTCCGAGATACAAATGTGCTGTGAGGAAGATGGGACACAGCTCAAAAGAAAGAGGAGAGAAGGGCCAGAGGCAAGCTGGGAGTGTGATGCAGTAGTAAGAATAAAGAAATGAAACAGAGTGGAGAAACATTAAAATAAGCAGAATTAAATGGTGCACAATGCTCTCTGGCCCAGTCTTGCTGCAGTTGTTCATTTATGATGCAATACTTTGACCTCAGCACAAACATTCCTGAGCTCAACATTATTAAACTGAATCTACAAACTAATCACACAAATGTTTGGTCTACAACACATTCTCAATCTGGTTTTGTTTTGTAATGATCTTTTCTCCTCAAGTGTGAACATTTTTTAATCTTCTAGAATTAATGGCATGTGAATTAAAATATACCATGAAATTATGAACATTTCCCATAACTTCAGTGCATATCTTCAAAAGAACCTGGTGCTAATGATTGCTAATAAATATTTAGTGTTAGCGTATAAATCCTTAGTTATTTGTAGGATTACAGAACTGCATTGTCATGACCTGGCACTCCCTGTGAGAACTTAAGCTTTAACACTCTCTTGCGTTCTAGTTAACTACACAGAAGCATCAAATCAGTAAAGTGAATGTTCTAGATCCTGCTTTACAAATACAAATGAAATATTTAGGCATACAGAAAAGCGTAGGCAGTACCTCTGTTGCATACATGGCATGTTGTGTTACAATGGAAATAAGAGTATTGATGATTACATTGGATTTGATTTCCCCAAATCAAAACCTGAGGTTATTATTTATATGGAGTTGGTCCGTTGGAATTTAGAATGTGTCCTCTGGTTGAGATGTAGATTAACATGCCTGCAGCCATCTTGGTTATAACCACCATTTTGGTAACCCAGTGACACTAGCATACAGCTTACAGTGACTGGATAAAGTCCTTGAACAGCCAAGCATGTTGTGTTGGTAACTGGGTCCCTGACTGTTTCCTAGGTGACACTCGGCATGTCAATAGTTTTGAGAGCAGCCATGTACATTGTTTCGGGCCCTAACCCACCTTTGTTTAACTGAGCATTTTTTCTCTTGCTGTGGAGTCTAGGGCTCTTCCTGCCTTTCTGCTGCCCAAACCATATGTGGTTTCATTTCACCTCCTGGCATTTACAGATGATTTTCATACATGGAGATATGTTTCTCCCAAAGCAAGAGGGAAAAGGAACTAGAACTGAGCCAAGCAGTGGGGTGACAAATTCCTTCTGAAAGTGACATTGGTTCATTTCCAATGATGCAGTATATGTCAGATCTGAAGCTTTCTCTCTTCATTGGGAGGGGAGCCAGCACACCGATGGTACCTCCACAACTGTCAATCATTTGTGAGAGTCTCACTAGATCCTGGGAATCCTCTACCACACTGTGCATGTTGAGGACTCCTTGTGCAGCTGATAGGGTTTTTGTAGAGTTGGCTTCATCTTTTGATGTCTGGATCAGAGCAGACTTGTACAGTTGCTGGAGCTGGATCAGTCTTCTGGCCAAGTCTGATTGCAGAGTTAATATATATGCGTGCGTGTGTGCGTGAGTGCCTGTGTGTGTGTGTGTATGTGTGTGTGTGTGTGTGTGTGTCCACTTGTGTGCTCACAAGAAGTGCTCACATGGTTTAGAAATGAAATGTACAGGCTCATAGGTTTGAATGCTTGATCTCCAGTAGAGCTGCTTTTGGAGGCTGTGAAGCCTTGGAAACTCTGAGCTCATAGAAGCAGGTCACTGGGGAGAGCTGCGAAAAGGAATTATATTGCTTGCAAGTTCTATCCCAATCCACATCTCAGCTTCCTGATCTGCCAGTGAGCTGTATGAAGATCCATCACACTCTCCATCTCATGAGCTCTGCCATGCCATCCCTTCCCTAGCATGCTGAACTATATCCTCTGACACTGTGAGCCAAATACACCTCTTTTCCTTCCAATTGTTCCATCAGATATTTTTGTCACAACCACAGGAAAAGTAAGTAGTTCTGTGCCTGGCAAAGATGAAGTGTTTCTGTAGAGTTACATAAAAAAGGAGAGTTGGGGAGACTCTATGAATACCCAAGGATACATTTAAATGGGCTGTAAATCACCAGCTCCCCTGAGGAGTTTTTCCAACACCGTCTTCTGTGCTATAATACAGCCATCAGCCTGATGACTCATGTCTTTAGAGCAATCCAGTCTGCTATGATTTGGAAATGACCTACAACACTGTTGTGTTGGAAGCCAAGATCCCAGTACAGTGAAGTTGATAAGTAGGAAAAAAAAGTTCATTAAGAGTTCTGCCTCCTCATGAAAGTATTGATGCTATAATCACAGCAAGCAGATATGAATTCCTGCTAAAGAAAAATTGCAGCTATCTTTCGCTATCCTGAAATCTCCTGCCCTTCCGCCATCTGCCGTTGGATGATGCAACATAAAGTCCCTCCCAACATGCACATCTTAGCTTTAGAGACTTTTCCACCCTCTATAACTGTAATAAATAAAACTCTGTTCTCTGTTACTTACCCAACCTCAGATATTCCTTTATAGCAGTGCCAAACACTGAGACACAATCAAGTGTTATCCTCATTCAATTCTCACCAAGCTGTCTTAGATTGCACACTTAAGATCTGTCTAAAGTTAGAGATCATCAAAACCAACAACAAACAAACTCAGAATCAGCTTCAGGGCAGTAGTTACAAAAAAAAAAAAAATACACCTTCACTTATGCAAGTGGCATGCACTCAACAACCCGTGCTCCTTAGGTGGCCCAACAATGTCCTGCAGTTGCTACAGTAAACTGTTTTTTCTGCAGACCATAAGTCAATAGTTCTAAATTTCTTTTTGGAGTTTGAATTTTGATAACCTGTTTCTTTTAAAGAAGCAATTAAGGAACTGATGCAGGAGTTGGGGAATAAAATATCAACCTTATTTGTGGCAATGCAGTGTTGCAGCATGAAGTTTATTTCAGGGGTCAATGGGTGAGGGCTGCTGCCCTGGAGGTGAGAGCAGACTTAGGCCCAGGAGCAGCAAGGATGGTATCCACAGACAGAGGTTCAGTGCTGGTGGGACACACTGAGAGGAAAAAGAAACACCCATAATGCCTGAGTGGTCTGCCAAGTCCAGTGAGCCAAGCCAAGTCATCAAGTGTGGTGCTCCTTCCTAGTGAGGAGAAGACAGTGAGAGGATGGAGACAGGAAACCTGGGGTACTCCTGAGGACCCCCAAGAGAATCATCAATATCCCTGTGAATGCCCCAGGGCAAAATGGGTGGAGAGAGAGGACAGGGAAAGTAACAGTCAGCATGTGACAGTTATCCACCTAGCAAACTTCCTGCATGTGCCAGTTTCCAAAAGAAGCACTATATTTATAGTATAAGCTTATTTTCATTTAATAATTCAGAAGATAATTTATACCTTTGATATCTCTTTAAGGCTTTGTAATCTTTCATAACAAAATACATGTTTTACTCTTCTAAATCTTTAGCACAATTCTGTAACTCTTAAAGTCTTTAGAACTTTAGGGTTCTAAATCTTCATCTAAATATTTGTAAATTCAAAACCTTCCTCTAGACAAAACTTGACTTTGCAAAATAAAAGATTATATGAGTGCGTCTGCTTCTTCAAAGTTCAAATACTTAAAAATTGGAAGCAATAGGCCTTCCATGACTCAAAGGTCCAATGCTGTAGAACAGAAATTTAGAAGCCTGTAAGGATCAGAAATAAGTAAGAGAAACCGAAGCAAGAACTGAGTTAAGGAGAAACACCTGCTGCTCTGAAATGCAGTTGCAGCAGCAAATAGAAGCAGAAGGCAAGAGAGATGGGGAACCAGCTCAGTCCAGGCTTGAGCTTCCATGAGGATTCAACACTGCCTCACTTGCAGGAGGGATTACTGTGAGAGAAGCCTCCTTGTTTTCCATTAAAATAAGTAATAATGAAAGCACTATCATAATAATGATTCACTCCTCTAACTGTGGATGTTAGATGTGCTTCACTGATTGGTTGACTCATATTATTCAGTAATTGTGGCTTATAAAGAAAAGGATACACCACAGAGGAAAGCAAAGCATTTGATTTTAAGGCAATAAGAAGCCAAGGAAAACAATCACCTCTGTGAGGCTGGTCTTAAGCCATTCCAATATCCAGCACACTTTGCTTTTCCACCTCTGCATCAAGTCTTATTTAAGGAGATGAGCTGAGACAGTTCTTTACCTTAATGGCAAGCATGTTAGGCCTAGGTCACAAGTGAAGTTGCCTGTTAATACATACACACCAATAATTGGATTCAAACCAGGAAAATGAGTTCATGGTATTGTTTTAGAAACCAGATGAAAGTGGAAATATTTTATATGAGAGAGACTCTAGGCAAACCTCAAAATATGGTTTATAGATGTGAACCTGATCTTGATGGTATATAGGGTAACCTACACAATAAACCTATTAGTTAAACAATGGCCATGATACCGGATCTTCCGAATGAAGATTTCATAAGTGTCAAAAATAACTCTGGTTCCACAAGTCCCTGCAATTCCCCCACCAAGGAAGTCTCATCTGGGTTTTTCTTTTCTAACCACTGACATTCAATCTTGGCATGAAAAGGATATCTATAATAGATTAAGTGCAAATGTTTTAGTGATGTTAGGTTGGTCATAAATAACCAAAAGGCATCTTATAGACAAACACGTGCTATTTCCATTTCAAAAGGAGACTGAGTTCAAGGAGAGCCATTAGACAATGGCAGCAAAGGTTTGTATTCAAAGAAACCGATGACACACTCATTTGCAGAAAGTGGGAAATGAAAGAGATGAGCCCACAGGTAAATTGGGTCCTATAATTAGAGTACTTGATTGGGAGACTGGTAGAGGAAAGGCCAGGAGAAAAGCTTGAATAACCATCACTCACCTCAAAAGCCATAAACTCTGTGACATAATAGCTTATTGAAATTCTGCATCTCCATGCCAGATTTTGAGTAATATCCCTTTTAACTTTCTCAGGATTTATGAATCAACACAGCGATCTGTGGAGATAAATGTTTGGAAGTCACAAGAAACAGCTTCACCTTGCATACAATAGCAATCCCGGGAGATCTACTTAGCTGCTGTGCATTTGATCAGAATACCTGGCCACAGTCAACAGGACTTATTACAGTAGCCCTTAAATTCTAGCTGAGCCCCTCCCCTTTTGGTCATTGGTGGCCACTGTATTAGAAAGATGTCAACATATACATTTTCAGTTGATTTAAGAGTTTATGGAATAAGTCACCAAGAAAGGTAAAAATGACTGAGGGTTAATGCAATGTTTTTGATAAGTTGCTACTGTAAAACTCACTCCAGCCCATATGACAAGAGTCTATAGAATACAAAAGTGAGAAGGACTGAGAATTTCAATGTGTTTGAGGAACCAGGTTTTTTAGACTCAGCTCTCATCCTAGAATGATAAGCAGTGCATCTTAAAATTGCCCGTATTACTAGGCAATACCTCATCCAACTGACTAAATAGTCCACATTTGTATTTTCAGTTATTAGGCCCTTCTGGAATGGATGAAGAATAATCTTATCTCTGCAGCTCCATGCCCCTTTCCTTTCAATTAAGTGCACGGGAATCTCAGTATCTGAACATGAATATGAGCCTTGTGTTTACACAGGGCAAAGGTCATTATTTAGTAAAGGTCATTCCACAGTCCCCTCCCTCAAAGTCAAAAGGCACAGGCATCTATTCAGTACATTCTGAGCATGCTAACTCACTTTAATTTTTTAACATAAAATCTTGGTTAGCAAATTGTTTTCTCTCTATTTTTTCCCCTAAAGTTGATGATTCTCATTCTTCCTATGTGTGGATACACTTCAGACATCTACCCTTGACTAGTTTGAAGCAAGTTTTCAAGTCCCCGATTCACTTGTAAAACAGCACACATCTCTTTATAAGTTGTAGATGTAACCAACCGTCTTATTAAATAAGAAACACAGAAACAATGTAAAAGAGAAAGCCGAGAGGTCAGAGCTCAGAGCTAAAATCTCACCCTTCCTTCTGCTGTCCCAGCTTCCCGAAAGAGAGCTATATCCTGTCTGTACGTCTTTTTTATAGTATTATTGTTCTGTCTTCTCATTGGTTGTAAACCCAAACATGTGACTGCCTCGTCATTGTCTGAATGCACAGCCCCCTAGGTCTTAAAGGCATATGTCTCCAATGCTGGCTGTATCCCTGAACACACAGAGATCTATGGGATTAAAGGCGTGTGCCACCACCGCCACACTCTGTCTATGGCTCTAATAGCTCTGACCCCCGGGCAACTTTATTTATTAACATACAATCAAAATCACATTTCAGTACAATTAGAATACCACCACAATAAGTCTTAGTTTTCTTTTGCTGTTATGGCAAATTAATAGTAATGTGGCAACTTAGAACATTGCAAATTTATAATCTTCCACTTTTCAAGAATCAGAAGTCTGGGTAGTTGGGAGGCCTCTTTGCTTAAAAGCCTTAAACTTTGAAAAGAATTGGATTCCAAGCTCGTGTAGGTCATTGCCAAATTCACTTCCTTGAAGTTGTGAGATCTCTTTCTTGCATGCCCCTAGAAGCTGACTATGCTTCCTGGTACTTTCCAACAGTGGCAGGTCAAGTCCCTCCTGACACTTCAAGTCTACGATTTGCATCTACAGCAACCTAACTCCAGGACTCATGTGATTATATTATAACCAACTGTATAATCCAGGAAAATTTTCCTAAATCAAGTTTTTCCTAAATCAAGTCCATAATCATTCTTTTTGTATGTATAGTACTGTTTTAATTACAAGATAGGTATCTTCTAAGTCAGTCTGCCTCCCACAACTTGCCCTTTGAACCAGAAATTCACATCTTTCCCAAGGCTAAATACACTCATTTTATGCCCTCATAGGTTCCAGCCCCTAACAGCATGAACCAGGATCTAAACTCATATAACTCTCACCAACCCCATTGTCCCAAATATCACTAGTTGATTCATTTTTTCTTAGCCTGCTTTCTCACAGTAGAATTCCAAGTCTTGGAGTCATGTTTCATTCAGTTGTCTTTCTGTCCCTTCTGCTATAATCTGAGTGTGCCCTCTGATAATGAAAACATGGTCCACAGAAGAAAACAAAAACCCTTCCAGAACTATGAGATACCTATGAAGCTCGCATGGAGCTTTTGGAGATAACCCCTTCAATTTTGATTTCTGCTGATATGGATAAAGAATAACATGCTCCCATTTCTCCTCTTGTTTGTTTGGTTTGGCTTGAGTTTGGGTTCCCACTGGACAACTCAGACCAGCTTCACATGCTTGGCAGCTCTCCTCCTTTGGCCCTTGCCCTCTGCTTTTGTTTAAAAGGTTCATGAGTCACATTCTACCCTGGTTGTTTTCTGTTATTCTACAAGGAATAGAAGTTTCATTGACTCACAGCTGTTACATGTGCAAAAGCGTAAACCAGGAATCTGCTCAGTACCCATTGAGAATTAAGGGCCTTTCTGCAGAATCAGGGCACAGCAGTGGTGTCAGAGAGACCCAGCTGCTGTGGTAAAGCCAATTCCATGACAATCCACTACTTCACTGATTTGGGAGATCTCTGCTACTCACTTCCTTGCTTCCCAAATACTATTAACATGTGACTTTGATTCCCAAACACTCAACTTTGAAAGATGCATTAAAAACAAGATATTCTTTATTTGGAAAGCCTGGTGAGACTGAGCACTTGGGCACTTTATGTTCATAAGATTTGAGGAAAACATTTCCACGGGGCCCAGAAATTGAAGGATCAACCTTCTACCAGAACTTGTCATGCTTTACAACAGACTTCCAAATAATTACTTGTTGCCCCCAATAGAAAGACCATGATGAAAAAACACCATCACTCAGTCATTGTGCAATCTCAAGATAAAGAAAATCAAAATAAAGATAATTAAATTGCTACTTAATCAAGATAATGAAAGGGCCTCCTGCAGGTCAATAAAGGCTAAGCTTACCATAACCCCATGAGATCTTGTTTAAATTCCAAATTTAAGGTTCTCAGTTTGGCTGACCAGATGCAAATTTAGCTGACTGGAGACTTGAAAATTTACATTTTTAATAATATGTTCATAAAATTCTGATGCATAGCAAAGAAAATAAGTTAAAATATAGTTAATAAAAATTACAAAAGTAATTAAAATACTATACCAGAAAACATTAAGTTTGAATACATTAAAATTTAAAACTTCTACTTTATGAAAGATATTTAAGAACACTGAAAAGAAAAAAAAAAACACAGACTGGAAGAAAGAGTTTGCAAACACATCTCTGATAAAGAACTTTTATCCAAGATACCAAAAAGCTCTTAAAATTCAACAATAAGAGAGGAGGCACCCCTCCCCCCCCAAAAAAAAAACAGTCCAGAGGAAGGGGAATCAAAGAAATTACACAAATCATTGACTATCATATGAAGAGTCTCAACAATTTAGTTCATTTAAAGACTGCAAGTTAAGCCAGGTGTAGTGGCCACGTGCTTTTAAATCCACATCCAAGAGGAAAAGGCAGGCAGATCTCTGGAAATTCAAGGCCATCCTGGTCTACACAACAAATCTAAATCTGAGAGATCACCTTGTTTCAAAAAATAAAATTGCAAGTTAAGGGCAGCACAGTAGAGCTGACCCCGTTGATGGGGTGCAGATGATCCAGCACTGTGGATTTGTGTGGGAGGTCTGGCTCCACCCCTCATCTACCATGTGATGGAGCAGACTAGGGAGAAGTGTCCTCTCCTCTTCCCCATCCCTCACCACCTGTGGTGGATGGGAGAGCAGGCCTGGGAAGGTGCACAGAGCTGGCCCTGCCCCTACCAACTGTAGCAGGAGAGCAGGCCCTGAACCTTGACTGGGCAAAACAACAGAGCTGACCCCGGTGATGTGGGAGTGGCTAAGTGGGACCCAAGGGCGTGAGAGCAGGAGAACCGCCCCGACCCCCGATCCCCCATCACTCATGCCTGCTGCTTTGGGTGAGCTGGCTGTGGCAGTGCTGGAGCGCTCCCCCTGGTGGTGACCATGAGGGAGAGCTGGCAGGCTGACCAACCCAGGGAGCCTAGAACCAGGACTGTGATTCACCAGACTCCAACACCCACCTCATCTATGAGCTGCTGTGGCATGTGAAAGGAGGTGGACCCAAAGCTGCAGGATCTCCATGGCACAAGACAACAACATGATATCCAAGAGGAGAGTAGCAGAAGCCAGAAGCCTAAACCCAAATCAATGACTCACGGTAATGAACACCTACAAGATTTTTATATGGACTAAAGGGTATACTGTGTGACTCACTGGGCCACACTACAGCTGCCACGCTGAGATTTTTTTTTTTAGGGATTTTGTTTTGATTTGGTTTGGTGTGGTTTTCTTTTTTATTTGTTTGTTTTTATTTTTGTTTTTTGTTGTTCTTTTAATTTTTACTTTATTTTCCTTTGAGAGCGGAGGTTGCAAGAGCAGAGGGTGGATACGAAGGGATGGGATGGGGAGATGAATGGGATCAGGATGCATGATATGAAATCCCCAAAGAATCAGTAAAATGTTTTTAAAAATTGCAAGTTAGAATAACAATGTTAGCTGAGGGTGTGACTGAGTGGTATAGAATACCTGATTAGCAGGAATGTGTTCTAGTGTTCTATTCTCAGAACATCTTTAAAAAAAAAAAAAAAAAGGCAGTGATGTGATATCACCACATAGGTGGATGGCTAAAGTTGATTAAAACACAAGGCAGGTAACACCGAAGTCTAACAAGGAAGTGGACTAACCGAATTTCTCAGCCCCTGCTTATGACAGTTTCATAGTGGCAGATCTCTGTAAGTTTGAGGCCAGCCCACACTCAGACTTTCAAGCCAGCCAGGGTAACATAGTGAGACTCTGTTCCAGAAACAAACAAAAAACCAAAACCCATAATGGAACTCAACAATACCTTACATACAATCCCCCAATCATGTTCCTAAATAATTCTCAATTAATTTGAAAACTTTGGTCCACAAGAAACCTGCATGTGAATGTTAACAGCAAATGCCTACTGACTAAGAATAAAGCAAATGCACTCTATCCTAACAGGGTGTATTATTCTGCAACCAAAAAATAAATGAATAAAAAAACATACCACATGACTACACGGATGAATCTCAAAAAATAAGATTTAGAGCAAAATAATCCAGACACCAAAAATGTACATTTATATGAAGTTCCCAAAAAGACAAAAATGAAACCATCATGTCACAAATCAGATCGCTAAGGACTCTTGAGTGGCAGGAAATAACTGTCTAATAGAATCATATGGAATTTTGATGGAAGGCTCTGGATCTTGGTTGCAGTGGCAGAGATGCTGGTGAACGTTTGTTGTCAAGTCAACCCAGTTGTACACTTAAGGTGGAAATGAATGCTCTTATGAAGTTATTAGTAAAAAAAAAAAAAATACATTGCAAGAAGACCAAAATTTCATAGCTTAAGACATAGCAAAAGGAAGAATCAACAAGAGATTTTCTAATTCTTGGTTTGAGTCTTATATACTCAGAAAATCATCCATCTGGTTGGAAGTCTAAGCAATAACCAGCCATGTGCTTGGAGAAAGAATAGCACAAACTATTTCTTCAGGATAGTAAGCAAATTTGGGAAATTGCTGTCTTATTTCAAATTTCCAGTGGCACAGATGCACAGTTCCCACTCTCCTCTCCTAAATTTTACCCCAGGCTGCATCAGGAAGATCTTTAAGAACTATTTGCTCTCAAAGATCGCTAATGGGAGCTCATTCTAGACACTGTTGATCTTTATTCCTTTCCATTTCAGGTGATACTCAAGATTTCTTGAATATTAATGGTATATAAAATTATCTCGATATTAGCCCCACTTAACTGTCTTGTCTCAGCAAAGAGAAGCTGAAAAGCAATTTTTGCACTGCCCAAATTAAGCCATCATGTCAAGTCAGCCTTAATATATTACCTAGAATAAAACAGATGGTCCTGATGTTTGTACAGCCTTTTTCTGCTGGGCTCAGCCCCTGCTAACTCCCAGGCAACTTATCATGTGAATAGACTCTTACCTAATTCCAAGCAGATGCTCTATACTGACTCTTTTGGAATAAATGAATGTTTTGCTTAGTTTTTGCTGCCATAAACTAATCATTTATAAATATTTGGGACTTCCCTGAAGTCATTTAAAAGACGTTTATAAAAGTGCTATCTAATGGCCATATGATGCAAACAACGTACAGAATTGTAAATTTTCTAGTATCTACACCATAGAAGTAATAGGAAATAAAACTTCACTAGCATATTTTATTTCATCTAGTATGGCCAGAATACCAAAATTTATCATACAATTAATTTAAAATTATTTCCAGGTAATTTACAGTCTTTTCTTCATTGTAAGTTTTGGCTGTCATGCGCATATTTTTTACTTAAAGTGCATCTCAGCTTGAGCTAGTCATAATGTAAGTGCCCTAGCAACATGTTGCTAGTGGATACCATAATGGACGGTGTGTTTCTATAGATGTGGTTTCTTTAAATATATTGAAATTGGCTTCATGCAGCACCTAACTGTATGTGTCTTCGATCCACATCAGGTGGAATCCATACACACCACAGTGTATACACCTTTCCCTTTGCTTAGGGCCAGTCTTATTGCTTAGAGGGAACTGGAGACTTCTGTAAGGATTCTGCTGGAAGTAGGTAAACATCTAGAATCTTTTTTGAAAATATGTTTATCTTTCACACAATATATTCTAATTATAGTTTCCCCTACCCCAACTCCCTCTAGATCCTCCAAATATCCCCAACCACCCAAATCCACATCCTTTCTTTCTCTCATTAGAAAATGAACAGACATCTAGTAATAATAATAATAATAATAATAATAATAATAAGAAGAAGAAGAAGAAGAAGAAGAAGAAGAAGAAGAAAAAGAAGAAGAAGAAAAACCAAATGAATAGGACAAAATAAACAACCAAATGGAAAAAAAGAGCCAAATAAAAAGCACAGGATGGGTGTATAGATGCTGAGATGCATTCATACACACAGAAAACCCGTAAAAACAAAATCAGAAACCAAAATACATGAGCAAAAGATTTTTAAGGTTAAAAAAAATGCCCTGACAAAGTATTATGAGAAAAGACCCTCCAAATTACCACTGTCTTTGTTTTATGTTAGTCATCTACTGCTGGGCATTGGGGCCTACATTTAAGTGTGCTTTGTATATCCATTGAAACTCCTTTGGAGAAAACTATTTTTTCCTTTGTTAGCACTTAATAACTGGAGATAGTTTCTGGGTTCACAATGTGGAACTGTGTCTACTTCCCCTCTCCTTGGGACCCCATCTAGCTTAGACCTGTGAAGGCCCTGTGCATGCTCGCACAGCTTCTGTGAGGTCATGTGTGCACCATTCCTGTTGTCTAGAAGACCTTGTCTCCTTGATGTTTCTGTCTTCATTGGCTCTTACAATCTTTCTGCATGCTCTTCCACAAAGTTCCTTGAGCATTGAGGGGAGTGATTTGATGGGAACATACAATTTAGGACTAAGTGTTTCAAGGTCTCTCATTCTCTGCACCTTGTCCAGTTGTGGGTCTCTGTGTTTGTTCCCATCTACTACAGGAGAGAAAGCTTCTCTGATGATGGCTGAGCAAGCACTGATCTGTGAGTATAGCAGAATGTCATTAGGAGTCATTTTATCGCTATATTCCTTTAGCAGAACAGTAGTATTTTCCCCCTATATCTATGGCCTGTATAGTCTCAGGTTCTTGGCCACCTGGGCAGTGTTAGGCATAAGTTCCATCTCATGGACTAGGCCTTAATTCCAATCAGATAGTGATTGTTTACTCCCACAACTCTTGTGCCACTAATACACCAGTGTGTCTTGCAGGCAGCTCATCACTGTAGATGGAAGGGCTGCAGCCTGTTTAGTGTTTACCTTTATCTTCTGGGAGTGTGTAGGGTACCTTTCATTACCATGAACCACACAGATACAAAAAGCTGCCTGTGTTTTTAGGGTCTTGTGATGGTTAGTACTGATTGTCAACTTGACTGGATCTAGGATCACTCTTGAGAGGAGCCTCTGGGCACACAAGTGAACGATAGTCTAGATTAGTTAACCTCTGTAAAAGCCTGTGAGAGGTTTTCTTAAGTTAATTGAAAGGGGAAGACAAAGCCAGAATGCAGGCAGTGTTATTCCCTGGGTTTTAGTTTGGGGCTGTATAAAAAAAAAAAAAAAAAAAAAAGCATGAGGCTAGTTGAGTGTTGTTCAAATCTTAAATGGTCTTATAATAAGAAACCCAGTACCAGATATTGGGGTAAAAGCTGAAAGATCAGAGAAGCAGAGCAAGCCACAGCCACCACATATTACCTCACCAACTCCATGAATCCTCTGACTGAAATCCTCTGAGTCCTTACCCAAAAGGATCTCAGCTGAACTGCCTTAGTTCCTGTTTCCTCACGCCTTATATACCTGTCTCTGCCCAGCCATGTCACTTCCTGGGATTAAAGGCATGTGTGTTTCCCAGTACTGGGATTAAAGATGTATGCCGCCACTGCCTGACTCTGTTTCCAGTATAGTCTTGAACTCACAGAGATCCAGATAGATCTCTGCGTCCTGAGTGATAGGATTAAGGGGGTGTGTGCCACCACTGTGGGATTAAGGGGGTGTGTGCCACCACTGTGTGGCCTCCATGTCTAATCTAGTGGCTGGCTCTGTCCTCCACTCCTCAAGCAAAGTTTACTAGGGTACACAATATATCACCATAGTTGAGTGCTAGTATTGATCTCTCTCTGATTCTTGACTACAGATGCAATGTGACTGGCTGCCTAATTTCCCTTCCATGACAGACTATACACCTCAACTGTGAGTCAGAGCAACTTCTTCCTTCTCTTAAGTTTCTTTTGCTGGGGTATTTTATTACAGCAACAGGAAAAGTAGTTAATACAGGTAGTGGTCTAAATATGGAAGAAAACATTATGACATGGTCAGGGTGAGAAGCAAGATGAGGAATGGGAAAGAGAGATGGAGGCCATGAGCAGTTACATAAGCCATAACAATTGCTGAGGATTTTCTCAAATTGTATACCTCTGAGTTGCAGTAATTCTTTCAAAGGATGAAAAACAGTATGTAAATGTGTGTAATACACATGTCATGAAAAATAAGAATAATTGCCAAGCACCTTAACTTTATATACATAATACCTGGCCAAATTACAGTTTATCAAAGATTTTTGTTAGACAATTGGTTCTCAGTCTATGGGTCATGACTGCTTTTGGGTGTTGAATGAATCTTTCACAGTGTCACCTAAGACCATCATCGGAAAACACAGATATTTACATTGCAATTCAAAACAGTAGTAGCAAAATTACAGTTACATAGCAGCAATAAAAACAGTTTTATGGTTGGCGGTCACCATAAAATGAAGAACTGTATTAAGGGGTTGTAGCACTAGGAAGGTTGAGAACCACTAGGTTAGACCAGTATCCTTGGTTTCTATATCTAGACACTGATTTCAAACTGATAGGTTCAGCGTCATCGCTGGCCTGTGGCTGGCTTCGTGCTGTTATTGAGTAGCTGTTAGAAACTCCATTATCCACTCATGAACAAGCTCCCAAAGGTAAGCTCCTGGACTCTCAGAGGGTACTTGGGTCACCCAGCACAGTGATGACAGGGAAAAGGGAAGCTGAGATTTAAAACATGTGAAGTGGGGTGGCACACCTGGTGGATAGCCCCCATAGAGATGAAATTCATCCTGTACAGAGTATGTGAGAAGCTGGATAACTGAAGGCTAAAAGTCAATGCTCTTCCACACATTTTTTAAAAAGCTCTTCATGAATTACTAGGACCAAATAACAAGCTTTCAGAGTCGAATATCTTATAAGTACCTGTAGTATAATCTATAATTAATACATTCTATAAGAAGACCATAGGCACAGAAAATGTAAAAACATGAGAAGCCATTGAGGCCGACAAACTAGGTTCATTACTAGATTTGAGCTGCCCATATGTCCAGGTTCTGTGATTCTCTGAGATTTCTTTAGCCTCACCTGGATCCACCTCTTCACCTCAGTTACTTGAATCTCCCATATTAGCATTAAGCTAATTTCACCTCCGTTTGTCCTAAACTTGTGATCAAGTGGTAGTCTTGGCTGCTAATTCAACTCCCGGCTCAAAGTTGAACTGTCCATCACCTCAGTTGAAGTGCTCTAAAATTATACATACGCTTGCCACATTCAATAAAGTACAGCTCATGGAGTAATTACACTGCTTTCTGCAGTCCCTAATTAAGTGAATGGAAAGATAGTGATGAACAAAGAAGGCAGAAGAAGAGAGTGTCCTCACCTAAACGATAATGGTGAGGACCTGCCAGCTACAAATGCAGGCCTCAGGATGACAGACACTGCTTAAACTCTCTCAAGGTCTTGGATTCTAGACAATGTAGAAAAAAAGGCAAGTGGTCACTTGGCCAGTTTCTTTTCTCAGTCATTACCTGAAATGCTGATCACACAAGAGCTGGAGTTGAGGAGATAAAGTAAGCATCTAATTAAGCCAGGAAATTTTGAAATCATCCTGAGCACTATAGTTATGCAGTGATGGGACCTGGGATTCATTCAGACCCACCACAACCCCAAGCATTTTGCTACCCTCCCCCATGCATACTCTTCAGGACAAGTTACAAAGACAGTCGTCATGTTTCCTTTACAAAACACATCAGTCCCTACACACTCCAAGAAAAGTATTGAAAGCGCACACCTAAATTCTCAGAGTCTTCCCTCATTCATCATGGTCAAACCAAGGACATTTCAGTAGAGACCCTTGGAGTCATACTCTGCTTGTCAGCCCAATGGAGCTTTGCTTTGGGGGCATTGGAAAGATGGTATTCTGGGGCCACTCTCCTCGTCTTGGAGTGGAGCCTACCTATTCCTCTTACAGCATGTTCTCCTGAGCACTAAGTAAGCACAGCCAAATCCCTCCAAGGGCAGGTCACTTTCTCAAAGTGTTAAAACGTCACTTTATCATTTGCACTGACAGGACAAAGCAGCTCAGAGCTTTGTCCCCTGCCATCACCTTCAATTTCAACAAGAAATAAGTTGAGCAGAAAGAAAAAAAAAGGCTCAGCCTAGAAGACTGAGCACAATCTCTAAGATGTGTCCAGGAGGAGAATGTGTGAGGACTGCTCAAGACTTCTTTGAGACTAGGTTGCCACTGTGCTGTCCATGGTTCACAGCCCTGGGTGATCCTGCTAAGACACGTGACTAGGACCATGAGAGGAAAGTAGCTCCATCTAGGAACTGGCTAAAGAAGTGAAGGACACATGGCCATGCCTTGCTTGTTTCCTAAGGGAACCGCTGGTTTTGTGTAGCTGGAGTTTTCTTCAGTCTTGCCCAGCACCATGGATCCTAATCACACAGAAACTTATATTAATTAAACTGCTGGGCCATTAGCTCAGGCCTACCATTGACTAGTTCTTATACTTAACTGAGCCCATTTCTGTTAATCCATATGTCGCCATGTATTCTGTGGCTTTACCTGTTGCCTTTACATGTTGCTCCCTGGATGGCAGGCTGGGGTCTCCTTGACACTGCCTTCCTGTTCCCCCAATTCTCCTTTCTGCTAGTCATGCCTATACTTCCTGCCTGGCTGCTGGCCATTCAGCATTTTATTTGTCAATAAATCATCCACAGCACTAGTTTTGTTTTAATTATTTGACACTTTCATACAAGTATAAAATGAATGTCAATAATTTTAACCCCTATTTGCCCATCCGACCCACTCCTGTTGAAAACTTTTTGTTTCTTTAAAAGAAGAAAACAAACTCGTCTTCTTTTAAACTAGCTTCCTTTCTTATTCTGATGTCTGCCCTGTGTGTGTGTAAGAGAGAGAGAGACAGAGACAGAGAGAGAGAGACAGAGAGAGAGAGACAGAGACAGAGGGGAAGAGAGCCACCACTGAATTGAGCTGGGGTTGTTTATATGAGCATCATTCTGTAGGGTATTTATTAAAACATAGGACATTTCCCAGTGGACACAGAACAGAGGGGAGTGACAGCCTCTCCCAGTGCAGCCCACAGTCCCTAAGGGAGGCGCTGGACCTCGGGAGCCACACCCCATCCATGCTCCAGGGGCAATGGGCACAGTGACAGGCAGGTCTAAGGAGGTAACCAGAGCTGCAATAAGTTCCTGAGAACAGCAGCTATGCCACCCCCAAAGACACTGTTTATGGCCTTCTTCCCCTTCCTTTGGCTCTTACGTTCTTTCTGTCCCCTCCTGAAAGGTCCCGGACCCTTGGAGGGGATGATATGGATGTCCTTTTTGAGAGTAAGCATTCAAGTCACCTAGTTTCACTGATTTAACCACTTAAGGATATGACCGTGGCGATTTCATTCTCTTACAATTTTCGCAGAGTAACGACAAAGAATACTTCCTGCAGATGGATATCAACCAGTGTCCATCTGAAAAGCATGATGATAACAGTCCACATCCCTGGATCTAATGAGTTATTAATGCATGCGCTCATTAATCCACTCCTCACAACAGCTGTTCCAGTACCACCCACCTTCTGTAGAGCAGGAAACAAAGCCACAGAGAGGTTCGTGAGTTGTTCAACAGCCACCTAGCAGTGGGATTGGGATTCGAACTCAGGTAGTCTGTCCATAGGCTTCAGCTGTATGTGATTGCTCTAATGCTGTTAACCACCACCTAGGGTTCAGCCATGGACGTCAGATATGGGAACAGAAAGAACCACTATTTAGAAAGCAGTTGGGAGTCCGGGAAGTGCCCACAGTCAGAAGTGAGTAGCAGCATGGACAGGCTGCTTCCCAGGATGTCTGTTCATGGTAGTATGACCACAGAACATGAAACTTCCCAGCAACTATATGCTGAGGTGATTTCCTTAGGCTCCTCTCTGAGAAAAGAAGCACAAATACAAACAATCCTTTTAAGGGAACTGCTTTAAAGCTCTTTGAACCTCTCCCTCCTCTATCCCCTCCCCCCTTCCTCCTCCCCCTTCCCCTCCCTCCCTGCCTCTCCCCCTTCCTCCCTCCCTCCCCTTCTCCCTCTCCTCCTTCCCTGTTTCCCCTCCCTTCCTTCCTCTCCCCTCCCCCTCCCTTCCTCCCTTGCCATCTCTCCCTCCCACACACTCTTTTCTGCAAAGCTTTACTGAGGGTCACATTCTCATCCCACATTACCTTTTAACAATTTGAACACTGCTCTATTATTTCATCAAATTTTCTTCATAAATAGCTCTGGAAAATGGAGACAGTAGACAGATGTGTGTTGGGTTTTTTTGTTTTTTAACCTTCAGCACTGTATTTATAATGCCTCATTTGCTTGATACTAAAAGAGCAACTGTGTTTTGCAAAGACTGGGGCATTCCGGCCAAATAAAATCTCTGCTGTTACTAGAAATTTATTTCCACATTTGGTTTGAGGGTTTTCCATTTTTTGTTTGCTTGTTCTGGTTTTTTTTAAGAACTTTTATTGTTTATCACCATTTTTTCTCTGAAATTCAATACTTCTATCTTGGAAATATATTAATAGTGAATTCAATTTATACCCCCACATACACCTCTTTTCTCTTCAGATCTGCAGATCTAGCTGTTTTTGCACATTGTACAAACAAATGTGCAATGCTCTCACACTTCCTGCACATATTAATAATGAGCTTGAGAGTCAGAGTTAAGAATAAAATTCCTTCAAGTTAGAAAGATGGCTCTGTGGTTAAGAGCACTGGCTGCACTTCCAGAGGAAAGGGTTCAATTCCCAGCACTTGCCTGACAGTTCACAGCTGTCTGTAACTCCAGTTCTTCTGGCCTTAATGAGCACTAGGATATGTGGTACACAGACATATATGCAGACAGAATATCCATATACATAAAAAATTTTAATTAAAAAATAATTCCATTCCTGGGTGTCTTAGAGTTCTATTGCTATGAAGAAATGCCATAACCAAAAGGAACTTGGGGAGAAAAGGGTTTATTTCACTTATACTTCTAGAATATAGTTCATCATTGAAAGCAATCAGGACAGGGACTCAAGCAGGGCAGGAACCTAGGGGCAGGAGCTGATGCTGAGGCCATGGAGGAGTGCTGCTTACTGGCTTGCTTCTCATGATTTGCTCAGTCTGCTTTCTTATAGAATCCAGGACCACAGGCTAGGGATGGTCCCACCCACAATGGGACCCCTACCAATCACTAATTAGGAAACGGTCCTACATGCTTGCCTACAACTTGATCTATGGAGGCATTTTCTCAGCTGAGGTTCCCTCCTCTCAGATGAGTACAGCCTGTGTTAAGTTGACATAAAACTAGCCAGCACACTTAGAAACAGGTGGAGTTAAAGAGATCTGGAAGAAACTGTAGAGTGTCTGAGAATTCCCTGAGAATTCAAAACAATGCCATATGTAGCACAAAGCACACAGTATGAAGGCTATCACCTACCAGCCAGTGAGCACAGCTCTCATGTCGGGAGCCTGTGCACACTCCAAGAGGACCAGCCTGCCATCTGTAGCTCCACATTCTCTACATAGCTCCCCTGAGATTCTGACCAGACTACACAGCCAACCTCTCACTCTCAGCCATGTCTTTTGTCGTTGTTTTTATTTTGTTTTTCAAAACAAGGTTTTCCTGTATAGCCTGGCTGTCCTGGATCTCGCTCTGTAGACCAGGCTGGGCTGGAATTCACAGATACCAGCCTGTCTTTGCCTCCCAAGTGATGCGATTAAAAGTGTGCGCCACCACACCAGGCTCTCAGCCACATCTTAAAGCAACAAAAACATTTGATGATTATTTCACTACCTTGTCAACTTCAGCATTATTTAAACTTCTTCTTTGAGATAGAAGTTTTCTTAAGTATTTATATTCTAAACATATCATATTTGTAGATTCAAAACTGAGAAGTTTTTCAAGTTGGTGACCAGATATTCTGTTTTCTCTGTTTCTTTTATTGCTTCTTTGTTTAGCACCATGGTTGCTTTTCACTTAATCTAAATGTGATTCAGCAAATTACTAATTCTCTATCACAGACCTCACCATACAATATGACTCAATAGTGTCCCCAACGGCTGAGTATGACACTCATAATTAATGTTTCTACCAAGCTCCTACAGAATAAGTGTCTGTACTTCCAGGATAGTAATTATAACATTTTTCTGCCCAATTATAAGTTGTGCATAATGTTTTACAGCATTATTAACTGTTTTACACCTTCAACATTGTAAGGCAATTCTCATGCATATATATGTTAATTCAGAGATCATAACAGTTCCAGAATTTAAATTTTAAAACAGCTAGAATTTGATCATCAGTTAGTAACTTAAATGAGAGTTAATAACCATATTAAAATCTTCATCAGGAGTTAGACATTTTATATTAGGTACTTTCTTTTAAGAATTATAACAAACATACATTAAGCAACTTGTCATTGTCTTCATTGTTTTGCAAATTTTGATTTTAGATTTATAACCCTTCTCTTCTGTCTGTATTTAAAGGTACCAACTCAACTGATGTTCAGTTAGAAAGAATAGAATGATAAAAGATATTAAACATTTATTAAGACTTTGATGTTCCTGAAATTGCATCTATTTTATATTTTAAGAATTTTATGTAAAAAGATTTCTTCATTGTACCTAATAGTGAAAAATGTCGATGTGTCTGCCACCTATATTTTAATTACAGTATAAAAATGGGATCTCCATTATAAAAACTGGACTTAGAAGTTTAGCCAACCGCTGGACTCGATCCATGTGGTTCCGTGTGAGCTACAGAAACAAGGAGGCAGCTGCAGAAGCCATTGCTTAACAAGATAAATAAGGCAGAAAATAAAAGGAAGGAAAAACAGTAGACTGGAAACCTTGTCGAGAAATTAAGGACAAATAGAGCCTGGATCCCAGCACCAGCTTGTAGAGGTGAAAAAAACTAAAAGTCAATTACCTCAACAGTAAGTATTTATTGAGAAAGACCATGTCCCTTGCAAGTGCCATAAATTCAGCAATAGCTGCACAATTTTTCCAATTAGAAACAGATTTGGTCTTTAAAAATAAGGAACATGGAAGCTAGCAGTAAGCAAAATAGTTCCCTCGGACTCAACAATCAATTACAAACTACCTCAAGAGCCAACAAGTCCTAATAATGGTCACTGTTCACATAAATAGGTGCATGTGGAATCAAGAAGGCTGGCCACCTGGGTTCTGTGGACTTCACAGAATTTCACTGACGGTGACTGGCAGGTGCATCTCTATGAAGGAGTTAGCTGAACTTATGTCAAAGCCAGGTCACAGGGTAAGAAGACCTTGCCATCAGAGTTCACAAAGTAGGAAATAAATATCGACATTAGAATACCATCCAACCAGTGGAGGGGAAAGAGAAGTATTCTTTTTGTCTGAACAATAAAAATATATTGACATAAAGAATGGTGCCACAGATTTCCTCTGGAGACAATCTTCTTAGATACTATTCCAAATAAACAAGCTTTACTTGTGACCAAGTGAGCACTGCATTTTTATAAAGATGAGCATTCCTTTATTCTGGAAACAGGAATTTAGAGAAGCCTCATGAGATAAAATGATTCTTAAATAGAACTAAGAAGAACAAATCTTGCCAAAAACAACTATATATAAATAAATTTATAAATATAATGTATACATACATATATGTATATATATCACCTCTCTCTGGCTGTTCCTTGCTGTATTCCTCGGGTACAGAATACTCATTACACACAATGCAATGTCTTCAGGACTATGTATACAAGACACAGTTGAGCACTCCAAGCAGACTCTGCAGTGCACACAAAGCTTCACTGCTCAAGAACTCATCACACTCTAGTGACTCTCCTGAGTATATTTAGCAGGGAAAAGTAATACTACAATTCAAATATATGACAGCAGGAGAAATGAAGACTTTTCAGACCAGACTTTCAGATAATTTGCCAATGATACATAAATGAATTCCATGAAAAACAACTTAATAGTGTTTATTTTTTAAATAGTTAAAACTCTGAAAGATCATTTTCCTTCAGGGATTTAGATTGACAAGTTGTCTTCTATTTGGCTAAAGTGTTATTAAACTAAAATTGTGAACACAGAAGTTCCCAATATCTTATAAGATTCATCAGTGTGTAAAGTCCATTTATGCAAACACTGGTCACTCCCATATGACAACAGCATTTTTTTTCTATATTAAGACTTTTTTTCAGAAAAGAAAAATCTGAAAAAAAAATCTCTTTTTATAGTAAAACCAAGTCTCTAAGCATTCTTTTCCATCTTAAAAAGAAATCCTGGAATGTTTTAAGATTCATGTTTGGACACTGCCTATGATTTTGACACAGTAATATCACCAGCAAATTAGAAGTCTTGATGTTTTCAGCATTTGAGATTTCAATGCTAAATATTTCAGATGACATCTGAGTCTGAGAGCAGAGTGTTCTTTAACCTGTGTAAATTATTACCTGAGGTGTGGTCTAGACTTATTTTGACACTGTAGTTCATATTTGAATGCTACATTGGTTACTTTTCTACCACTATGATAAAACGCCATGATCAAAAACAACTTGTAGGTGAAAGTCTTTCTTCTGGCTTAAAGTTGCAGAGAGATAAGATTCCATCACCAAAGGAGAAATGGCAGCAAGCAGCAGCAACATCGAGGAGAGAGAGAGAGAGAGAGAGAGAGAGAGAGAGAGAGAGAGAGAGAGAGAGAGAGAGAGAGAGAGAGAGAGAGAGAGAGAGAGAGAGAGAGAGAACAGGAAGAGGAGAAAGACTGAAAGCATGAAGTCGGTCCCCAGTCCACCCCCACTGATGCACTTTCTTCAGCAAGACTTTACTTTGTAACAATTCAATAAACTTCTCTAGACAAAACTCCAGCTAGGGATCAAGGGCTCAGGTACCTTAGCCCGTGGACAGTGTGTCTCCTTCCAGCCACTGAAGTGCTAACTGAGCTGGACTCGTTATCATTAATGCTCATAAATGCAAAGGCTGCAGTGAGCTCAGTCCTTCCAACAAATGGCGTGGAGACTCAGAAGGGTCATGAGTTTTCTTTCTCAAATTTCAGTCAAATTTTACTCTTAAAAGTGTCTTCATTGCCTCATCAAGCATTTGCTGACCAGTTCGATGTGCCAGCCACTACCCTAAGCACAGATCTGACTGTCTACTATATGCCAGCCACTGCTCTAATCAGGGACAGTAGAACAGTGGATAGACACTAGCCCTGCTGTGTCCTTGTTCTCTTAAGGCCCAAATCTTAGCAGGAGGACAGGCAACAGGCAATAAACAAAAGCACCTTTAGGGAAGACAGGTGCCTGAAGAAGCATGAGACAGAAAAGTATGAGAGCCACAGGAGGAGGGAGATTCAGAGGGAGGATCACGGGCATGTCTGTGCACATGGCATCTGAACTATCTGAAAGTGTGCAGGAAGCTCTTATAGTCCATGACATCAGCAGGAGAAAGATGGCCAAGAGAAGTTCTCAAAATTCAAGGAATAAAAAGAAGAAATGTAGATTTTGAATAGACGGAGGACGGAAAATTCTACTGGGAAAATTGGAGACCAAGTTACAGAAAACCACAAAGATGAATTTGTTTACCTCTGAGGATAAGAAACTTTTGAAAAAAATTATGCAAATAGATTTGTATCTGATACCTCCAAAAGCTTACACTGTTTCTAAGAACTCTCTTGGCTTCCTATTCATGCATTGGTGTTGCCGTTCACATTTGTTCATTTCTTTATCTCCTACAATTCACCAAGGGAAAGGTTGCTCTCTGTGGACAGTTTCCCTGTAAACAACATCCACGTATCACTGAACACATAGTACATACTCAGTAAATATTTCAGGACAAACTAAATGCAGAAATGAATAAAGTGTCTAAGAAAGAAGAGGTTGGGGAGAATGAAAGCCCCAACCTGGGCTGTGTTGAGCATCATTTATCAGAGATGCCCATAGCAGGTGATTATGCAAGTTCAGAGCTCAGAACACTCCAGATACAAGAAACAAATTTTGAAATATTCACAGAAATCCATGGGACTTAGAGAGATATATGAAAGAACTGAAGGAGTAATTCAGGCAATATTAACCAAAAATACCATTTTAACAAGGGCTGTGACATGCCAGAAACTCTTCTACACAGGTAGGACCTTCCCTTGGCTTTAATTGGATCTCTCTTGTTTTCTTAATTCTCTGAGTCCAATCTTACTTGCCACAAGATGACATCCTTTAAAAAATAATTTTAACAGAATGTTTCTAAAATAATTAGCTCCCATCTTAAAGGAAATGAAAGTTTTGACTCCTTAAGAACATGGAAGAAATTGTGCTTTTAAAAGATATAACCAATAGAATATTGGGCATGAGTCTACCTTTGGGAACAGCAAGAACAGGCATTTTCAAAATTCCTTAATAACTGCAGCCTTCTGGGTCAGAGGCCATGCTAGGACATTAAATGAGCATTTCGCCACACAGTGAGTTTTTGTTCTTTTTGCTGACCTCAATTCATCTTTGATCCCATACGAAAATCTGCCTGAAAATCTTTCATGAATAACTCATATTTTCTTTTTACCTCCATCCGAAAAGATAGCTCTAATGCTGTTTCCCACAGTTCTTGGGGGAAAACACAGGGACGATTTTCATTGACTTGGGGAGGGAACTGAGTGATATCCAAGGCTGCTGAGTGAATGGAGAAAACTATGGAACTGAGAATGTACTAATTACGACTGTTATGATCTCATTGCTTTTTAAAATAGCAATCCGGTAATCTACATTACCTTTATATTATCTTCTTTTACTATCACAGACCCACAAATTCAAGTTACTCATCTGCAGAGAGAAAACGCCAGAGGGATTTAGAAATATTGCCTGCCATGTGAATAGTTATCTTCTCCTTTCATTAGGCATGTGGACTATCCCTGGTACTAGAAGATTCTAGAATCTGGAACCACTCTGGCTTCACTGCAGATGTTTAATGGTGCATTGGTATATTTCCCAAACATTGGTGACAGTAGGCTGTCTTGTGAACATGCAGCCACTCTGCTGTGCCTTTTCGAGGCTCATGTAACTTATTCCAGAAAAACTGTGGTCAATGCTTCCTTTTCAGCCCTGAGTAAACAATACTAATGGCCGGGTTCCTAACATAGAGTTCACTCACATTCACTCCAGCTTGGGTACATTTCATGACAAATGTTAAACAAGACTTCCTAATCCTGGAACAGCAACTCTTTCTCATCGAATGCCTCAGCAAGTTCAATCTCAGTCATGAGGCTTTTGTTCTTTTCAGATTTAGTTTTATTATTATTATTTATGTATATGTGGCCATGTGTTGTCTGTGTCATCTGTGTCTGTATAATTGCAACATGTGGGTGTAGGTGTCCTCAACAGCCAGAACATGGCATTTGATCCCCTGTGTCTGAAGTCAAAGGCAGTCATGAGCTATCTGGTGTGGATGCTGGGAGTGAAAGTTGGGTCCTCTAGAAGAACAGACAACTCCCTTCACAACTGAGCTATCTCTCCAACCCCCAGTCATGAGATTGTCAAAAATAAGAGATTTGATTTATCTAATACTATGAGAAATACGTATTTCACTCTGTCCAATTTGACCTCCTATTTTAACCGTCTTCACCTCAAACGAAGATCCAAGATATTGACTCTTGTCTGTGTGCTTTAATCATAGGTACAAATGTATCTGTGGTGACTTCTCCAACAGATGGGTATTATAACTACTTAGTTCCAATAAATCAATCTGTATTTTTCAATTAGGACTCAGAAATGAAATGCTTAAGAATTCAGGCATCTCTGTGTGCTTATTTGACGAATAAATTGTAAGTTACAAAGAGATGGTGTGATTGTTTGAAAAAGAATGGCCCCCATAGGCTCATATGTGTGATATTTGTTCCTTAGTAGAACTGTTTGAGAAGGATCGGAAGGTATGGTCTTGTTGGAGAAGGTGAATCACTGGGAGTGAACTTTCAGGTTTGAAAAGCCCATGCCACTCCCATTTAGGCCTCTCTGCCTCATGCTCGTGGGTCAGGATGTAAACCCTCAGCTACTGCTCCAGCACCATGCCTGTCTGCCTGCTGCCATGCCCCTTCCCACCCCCCATGATGAGTCATGGACTCACCTTCTTAAGTTCCCACTTACCTGTTTCCTCTGTAAGTTGCCTTGGTTGTGGCATCTCAGTACAGCAATGGAAAAGTAGCTGAGACAGATAGTAAAGATAATTACTACCTAGGGACATGTGACCCATGGTACATGCCTTGTGGCCAAATATTCTCTGTGACAAAACTACCTTCAATGCAGTTTACCCACAAAGACAAAAAAAAAGGGACAGGCACACCTGGAAGAAGAGTCTTCCTCTCTGCATCCTATGTGGTCCATATGGACCAGCCTTAGCATGTGGTTAGAAGGAAACAACCCAGATGTTCCCTGTGGGGCATTTTTTTCCTTTTATTTTATTTTACAATACCATTCAGTTCTACATAACAGCCACAGATTCCCTTGTTCTCCCTCTTCCTGCCCCCCTTCCCCTTCCCCCCAGCACACCCTCCATTCCCACCTCCTCCAGGGCAAAGCCTCCCCCGAGGACTGAGATCAACCTGGTAGACTCAGTCCAGGCAGGTCCAGTCCCCTCCTCCCAGATTGAGCCAAGCATCCCTGCATAAGTCCCAGGTTTCAAACAGCTAACTCATGCAATGAGCCCAGGACCCGGTCCAACTGCCCGGATGCCTCCCAAATAGATCAAGCCAATCAACTGTCTCACCTATTCAGAGGGCCTGATCCAGTTGGGGGCCCCTCAGTCTTTGGCTCATAGTTCATGTGTTTCCATTTGTTTGGCTATTTGTCCCTGTGCTTTATCCAACCTTGGTTTCAACAATTCTCGCTCATATAAACCCCCCTCTTTCTCGCTAATTAGACTCCTGGCACTCCACCCGGGGCCTAGCCGTGGATCTCTGCATCCAGATCCATCAGTCGATGGATAGGGTTTCTAGCACGACAATTAGGGTGTTTGGCCATCCCATTACCAGAGTAGGTCAGTTCTGGATGTCTCTCGACCATTGCCAGCAGTCTATTGTGGGGGTATCTTTGTGGATTTCTGTGGGCCTCTCTAGCACTTTGTTTCTTCCTTTTCTCATGTGGTATTCATTTATCATGGTCTCCTACTCCTTGTTCTCCTTCTCTGTTCTTGACCCAGCTGGGATCTCCCACTCCCACAGGCTCTCTTTCCCTCGACCCTCACCCTTCATTGCTATTCCACTCTTGGGCATATACCCAAGGAATGCTCAATCATACCACAAGGACACTTGCTCAGCTATGTTCATAGCAGCACTATTTGTAATAGCCAAAACCTGGAAACAGCCTAGATGCCCTTCAACTGAAGAATGGATAAAGAAAATGTGGCACATATACACAATGGAATACTACTCAGCAGAGAAAAACAATGACATCATGAGGTTTGCAGGCAAATGGATGGATCTAGAAAAAATCATCCTGAGTGAGGTAACCCAGACTCAGAAAGACAAACATGGTATGTACTCACTCATAGGAGGATACTAGATGTGGAACAAGGATGACTGGACTGCTACTCACATCACCAGTAAGGCTACCTGGAAAACAGGACCCCAAGAAAGACATGGGGATCGCCCAGTGACGGAGAAATGGCTGAGATCTACACAAAAAATCCCTGTGGGGCATTTAACTTTACTTTGAGTTTTACATCATAAATACTCCTCATCTGTTAACAGAACAGCGTAACTATCACAGATGCAAGGTCTGTGACAGCATGTGCCAAGCACAGCATGAGGCACCTTAGAGTTAGCCTTGGCACTTGCTAACACCCTGGAGCTGGCACGACAGTTCTCACCTACACACAGGCCAGGAAGTAAAGGCTAGGAGCTGCTTCCTTAGCTGCCCGTGTGCACATGGCTAAGAGGAGCAGAAGGCAGCCTGGAGCCCAGCTCCCATGTGCTCATCTTCTCAGATATCACTTCTTGCTGACTCTATCCTTCTCTCTTCCTGAACGTTTCTTTCTTTTATAACATAATGATGTTGACAAAAATGAAGAAAATGGCCTTGCAAATGAAAGGAAACACATGAACTATGAACCAAAGGCTGAGGGGCCCCCAACTGGATCAGGCCCTCTGAATAGGTGAGACAGTTGATTGGCTTGATCTGCTTGGGAGGCATCCAGGCAGTGGTACCGGGTCCTGTGCTCATTGCATGAGTTGGCTGTTTGAAACCTGGGACTTATGCAGGGACGATTGGCTCAATCTGGGAGGAGGGGACTGGACCTGCCTGGACTGAGTCTACCAGGTCAATCTCAGTCCTTGGTGGGTGGAGGCTTTGCCCTGGAAGAGGTGGGAATGGGGGGTGGACTGGGGGAAAGGGGAGGGGGCAGGAGGGGGGAGAACAAGGGAATCCGTGGCTGATATGTAGAACTGAATGGTATTGTAAAATAAAATAAAAGAAAAAAGACAAAAGAAAAAAAAAGAAAAGAAAGTGGCATTGATTGTGACAAGGCCTGGACTCTAGGCTGTGACCACCTCAAATGTTACTCATCTCCTGAGCTGTTTGTCACAGATCTAAATTGTTTGTCTCCAAGATCTAAATTGCATGTCTCTGGAGTTTACAAATAACACACAAGGAGTATTTGAGAAGTTGCTTTCAGAAAAAGCCTGAATTCTCTAAAATGTGCACTGATGCATCCTCCAACAACTTACCATTGTGTTAGCTGTAAAGGCTTTGAAGAATCACATCCCTCTAATATTGTTATGTGCTTATATGACAGGGAAAGAGAGTCAGTGAAATAGAGACAGAAAATAGAGTAGCAAAAATTCCCTGATAACATTTTCCAAAGAACTGTGAAATACAAATATCATAAAGGAAGGAGAGAAATGATATGGTTGGAAACATTGAGTTTGGACACAGCATCGGATTAGGTCTATAAAGGGAAGAGTTTATAGGGGAGGTGGTTTAAATGGAATTTCTATGAGTTGACTTTTTAGATTTTTCTTCTGATATATGTTACATTTCAACTGCAGTTTCCCCTCCCTCCCCTTCCTCCTCTATCCCAGTCTCTTCTCCCCACCTCCCCTCTCCCCCAGATCCACCCTGCTTAGTCTCCCCTCAGAAAAGAGTAGGCCTCCCAGGGACATCAACCAAATATGGCATAATATGCTACAACAATCCCAGGCATTATCATATCAAGACTGGGATGAGGTGACTTAGTAGGAGGAAGAGTCTCACAAGCAAGCAAAAGAGTCAAAGACACCACAAGAAGACCAAGCTATTCAGCCATAGTATATATATGCAGAAGATCCAGTTCAGACCACTACAAGTTCTCTGATCGCTTCAGGTCCCCATGAAGCCCAGTCAGTCAATTCTGTGGGCCCTGTTTCCTGGTCCCCTTGTCCCCTTGGGTTCCTCTGATCCTTCCTTCCACACCTTTACAGGACTCCCCAAGCTCTACCTAATGCTTGGCTGTAGGACTCGTTTCCATCAGCTGCTGGATGAAGTCTCTCTGGTTTCCTTGATGATAACCCCGATAGGCTCGGGTCTTAGAACATTCTACAGTCAGGACAAACTGTTGGTTGAAGATTTTGTGGCTGGATTGGTGTCTTAATCTCTTCACTTGAGGCCTTGTTTAGTTACAGAAGATGGCTGGTTCAAGCTCTGTGTCCCCTGTCTTTGCTAGGGCTACTCTAGTAGCTTCCATGGAGTTTCTGTTGCAGTAGGTTTCCACCTTGCCTTTAAGGGAAATTGAATAGCTTCAAAGGAAATCCATTGAGTTACAGTATGAGTGGTATAAATTCCCCGAGGGCATAATGCAGGCAGTGTATGAGTGTGGTGATAATTTATCTGTGTCCTCCAATAAAATTTATCTGAGGATCAGAGGATAAAGGTCAGCCACTATTAGTAAAAAACAGAAGTCATGCAATGTTAGCACACGCCCTTAATCCTATCACTTAGCGGCAGGGTCTCTGTGTGTTCAAGGTCACACTAGGGAACAGAGCCAAGTGTGGTGACACACGCCTTTATTCTCAGTACCAACCATAGAGACCTAGAGGTCTGTACAGACAGGCAGTAACAAGGAAGTGAGGTAGCTGGGCTAAGAGCCAATGAGAGGGCCGAACAGCAAGGCAATAAAGGTGAGGGTAGACAGGAAGTAACACATTTTGGAAGCTGCAGAGCTGGTGAAGCAAGTTTGGCTGGTGGCTTTCCCTATTTCCCTGATCTCACCAGCTTTCACCCCTATATTTGGCTCTGTGTTTTTTATTTAATAGGACTGCTTAGAAATTTGTCTACACATGAAGTTGGTCTGAAGTCTGCAAGCTGTATACTCATACCTTTGAGCTGTGTTGGCGACTCCACTTATTGCCTCTGCCATGCTGTAAGCACACCAACTCTCCTCTCTCTCTCTCTCTCTCTAACAAGCATGTGTCAGTACTTCTGTGACTTTAATTAAGCATATTTTCAAGGGAAACACAAATTCCATTGTTTTGTGGGAATGAATTCACCTTTCCACCCTGACAATGACATGGGAATATCCATTAAAAAATGGTCAGTAATGGAAGCACAGCTGAAGAATGAGTAACTCCTTATGTTTATCTCCATCCCTGATGTGCTTTGTAACAGCAATGACTAGGAAATAGCCATTTACAAAACTGACAATGTATCGGCACCTGAATGCACAACCTCTGAAACTATACGGACAGTCAGCCTGTCATAATGCAGTGATAGACAGTCCACTCAACAAGGACATGAAGGTCACTCCATTAGCCATATTGAAAATCAATGTTATAAGCCTTGGTGATTTACTCTACATACAGATACATCTTTTTCAAGGATTAGTAAGAGAAGTTTCTCTGTATCAAGATATGACACTTCTAGTATTTAATCTTGAGTCAGTAAGAGTCAAGACCCTTGGCATGCATTCACATAAACTAAGGCTAATAATGCAGCACTTTTGTTTTCTGCTTCAGAATTTGGGTAAGGATGAAGTAAAATGGCTCAATGTAAGTAGTCTTTAGGCTACAAAACATGAGCAGCCTTTCCTTTAGAATCAAGACCAACTGGAGAAGAACTCATATCTTCTGCCATTGTCCCACCCATTCAAAGAACATGCTTCATGGAGTTGATTTTAGAGCAGAATTCAATCACAAAATGGCACCAATGTTAGTCTTTAGACTTTAGAAGTTACCACAAGTATTTCATGTTTATCTTATCACCATCCCACAATAACCCATAACCCCGAGATGTTAGCTGTTATGTCTGCATTGGGTTTTACGGATGAGAGGGCAGAAGGTCAGCCTACAATCTAAATTTGCCTAAGAAAGATGAATAAGAAGCAAAATCCCCCAGCAGTGGTAGTGCACACCTCTAATCAGAACACTTTGGAGGCTTAGGCATGAAGATCACAAGTTCTGGGCCAGTTTAGGCTATGCATTGAGAGCCTGTCTAGAAACAAAATAAAAATAACTCAATTTTTCTTTAAGACTGAATAAATTCAGTTGAATATATGTATACCACATTCATAAAACTAGAAAGAAAGTTGTAAGAGAGAAGAAAGAGAGGTTTAAGAGAGAAAGTGAGGGTATCCTAGCAAGCTTACATTGCCAATTTGAAATACCCTAGAGCCATCCAGGAAAAGAACTCCCTCTATAATGTAGGCCTGTATGAATGGCTGTGACCGACTGTTCGGGATCATTAGTTGATAGAGCAGGACTCACCCCACCATCCTTGGGCAGATATTCCTGGGCTGTGTAAGAAAGTTTGCTAAGTAGCAGTCTATCAATAAGCCAGAGAGCAAACAATCTGCCCTGACTTCCCTCCAGGATGGATTGTGAATAAGCCATTTAACCATTGCAGAGGAACCCTGTTATTTTACCAGCTAATAAAAAAAAATGGAACAAGAAGCAGAACAAAATATCCTGTCTTCACTATGCCCTACTCTCTCCAAATTTAACAACACATGCCACATACACTGGGTTTAGTAGGTTGGAAAGACTTCAATTCCTGGCAATGTTTGTGGAACCTGGACACAGTGCTCTGTCCAACTGTGATTCTGAGTCATGAAGAGCTCAACTAAGGGTGTTCTCATTCACAGTAAGCTTGCCTGATAGCTTTATTAACACAGTCAGACCACGCTGTCTCACACACAGCAGCATCTCCTGCGTTCCTATGTGGATATTCTTCACTCACACTCAACCAACTCTCCTATGTGTAACATTTTGAAGGTATGTGTAAGTTCAAACATTTCTCCTCTATGATTTTGTATATGTGAGGATAAAGATCACGCGATTGAAAACTGACTGACACTATGGAGCCTTTGTTCCTTTGAAACTAATTTTTTTTCCAAGATAACACTTGATGGTGAGATGCTTAGAACAGCGAGTGCCAGATCAGCCAAATATTGTCACCATTGTTCTGCATCTTGCCTTATCATTTCAGAGCTGTTAGATGGCTTTAGATGCAAGATGGACTCTGCAAATCACCAAGAAAGAATCCATCCCTTTAAATCTTGTTATTGTAGAATGTAATTTTGACTCTGATTATCAGGAGAAAACAGCACAAGCTGCAAAGATTTTCTTTAATCATTCAATTCATCGCAGCATTCCTCAAAGAAAAAAGAAATCAATAATAATGTTCAAACGCAGCAATTGTCAGGGAGCAAAATGCCACAGTACCTTTGTGCCTTGTTCACTTAAATAGAACGTTGTGTTTTTGTTCAGAAAAACAACCTTTCTTTTTCAAGGTTGCTCTGACAGGCACCCTTATGACAGAACAGAGAAAATAATCAGCCAGAACTCGGTTTGCAAAATCTTTCTGCCTTGAAGATTACTCTCCTAATCAGAGGCTCAATGTGGGTGAATGTGGAGAGTGAATGGATGACACAAAATAACTCATTCAAGGGCTTAAGAAACCAAAAGTGTGTCTCTCCACCATTGCCAGCAGTCTATTGTGGGGGTATCTTTGTGGATTTCTGTGGGCCTCTCTAGCACTTTGCTTCTTCCTATTCTCATGTGGTCTTCATTTATCATGGTCTCTTATTCCTTGTTCTCCCTCTCTGTTCTTGATCCAGCTGGGATCTCCCGCTCCCCTAAGCTCTCTTTCCCTCTACCCTTGCCCTTCATTACCCCCACTTACATCCAGGTTGTTCATGTAGATCTCATCCATTTCTCTGTCATTGGGCGATCCCTGTGTCTTTCTTGGGGTCCTGTTTTCTAGGTAGCCTCCCTAGAGTTGTGAGTAGCAGTCCAGTCATCCTTGTTCCACATCTAGTATCCTCCTATGAGTGAGTACATACCATGTTTGTCTTTCTGAGTCTGGGTTACCTCACTCAGGATGATTTTTTTCTAGATCCATCCATTTGCCTGCAAACCTCATGATATCATTGTTTTTCTCTACTGAGTAGTATTCCATTGTGTATATGGTTGAGAGACAGCCGAAACTGACCTACTCTGGTGATGGGATGGCCAAACACCCTAATAGTTATGCCAGAAACCCCATACAATGACTGAGGGAACTGGATGCAGAGATCCACTGCTAGGCCCCGGGTGGAGCTCCGGGAGTCTAGCGAGAAAGAGGAGGGTTTATATGAGCGAGAATTGTTGAAACCAAGGTTGGATAAAGCACAGGGACAAATAGCCAAACAAATAGAAACACATGAACTATAAACTAAAGGCTGAGGGGCCTCCAACTGGATCAGGCCCTCTGAATAGGTGAGACAGTTGATTGGCTTGATCTGTTTGGGAGGCATCCAGCAGTGGTACCGGGTCCTGTGCTCATTGCATGAGTTGGCTGTTTGAAACCTGAGGCTTATGCAGGGAAGCTTGGCTCAGTCTGGGAGGAAGGGAGTGGACCTGCCTGGACTGAGTCTACCAGGCTGATCTCAGTCCTTGGGGGAGGCTTTGCCCTGGAGGAGGTAGGAATGGGGGGTGGGCAGGGGGGAAGGGGAGGGGGGCGGGAGGGGGGAGAACAAGGGAATCCGTGGGTGATATGTAGAACTGAATGGTATTGTAAAAGAAAAGAAAAGTAAAGTAAAGAAAAGAAAAGAAAAGAAAAGAAAAGAAAAGAAAAGAAAAGAAAAGAAAAGAAAAGAAAAGAAAAGAAACCGAAAGGGGTGGGGGTGGGGCGGGATGTTTTGTTTGTTTTTGAACTTGCAGAAAAGAGAAAGGGGCCGGTTTGTTTGTTTTTTTAATTTTATCTGCCCTTAGAATAGAGAACAAAAAGATAAAGACTTGCCCAAGTTCTTGGAAAGAGGAGATGTTTGTGACATTTGTAGCTACGAGGGAAATCAGGCAGGGCTGTCTTGATAGTGTGGCCTTTTTGAGGGAAAAGGTGTTTCATTGGCTCTTTTGTAAGTGTAATCAATCCCATCACACAACATGAGATGAGCATTAAAATTTTTGAGGGGAAGGCAATGGTCTGCAGCATGGAGCCTGGGTTCCAATGCCAGTTTAACCACTTTCTCACACGTGAGACTGTCTGTGAGTCCTTCATTTCAAAACAGTAACAAGCTTGCTGAGAAAAGTCTTAATTAGAGTTTTAGGGAAAATGCAAATAAATTCCTAGTGCAGCAGCTTGTAAAATGTCAGTGCTCATGGAAGTGGGGACTAGATGAGCCAAATTAACATTCTTTTTCTTGGTTGCTGGGGTTTTTGATGGTGCCTTGAGTTTACTGCCCTAAGAAAATGCCCAAACATCTTTCTCCTAACACTGTCTCCAGTGCTAACCAATGCTAGTGATCATCACTGTGACTGCCATTCCCATTAGGAAGTTTATCTTGCACTCCTCTCTGTCACCAACACCTGAGACAGATCTCACAGGAGGTCCCAGGACAGGCTAAGGAGTTAGAGAAAAGTGGTGTGGATGATAACATCCTCTACAGTATTAACAAAAATATGTTGTTTTGAAAACTGGATCTGTTGTTACTAATTCTAACCGACAAATGAACTTGAGAGAGTGAAATTTTCTATCCTCCCCTCACTCACTCTTTCATTCACTTAGTTCCGTGCAAGTCAGTTTACCATCACTGTAACAGAGTCCGACAATCAACTTATAAAGAGTGGCTTATTATTTTTGACTCACAGTTTGGGAACGCCACAGACTGACTTCTCATGGTGCTTTGGACCCATGGCAAGGCAGTACATGATGCCAAGAACATGGAGCATGAAAGAAAAATAGCCATGAAGCAAAAAAAGAGGAAGTAGGGGCCACATCCCGGAATCCCTTTTGAGGCATCCAACTTCCCAAAGTTACCACAGCTACCCTGTTATGCTACCCTGAAGACCGAGCCTATGACACATCGAATTCTGTGGGCACTCAAGATCACTTCAGGGTTCCTTAAAGTTTAAGGTCAAGGTGAGACTTTTTAAATTCCAAATTTAATTTTTGCAAGTGGAATTTCAATGACTTTGGGGTTTGTATGATTCATGGATTTTTGTCAGAATGTTATACAAATTCTCTTTACTTAATGTGGGTTTGAACTGATAAGAACTGAAAATATGTATATATTCTTTAAGATTTTGATAAATAATATATATTTTACATTTATAATTTATGAATTATATAATTTACAATATAAACATTCATATTTATTGTTATCATATATGAGGATTGTAATAATAGCTAAAAAAGAGCAAATAACGCTGGAGAGACAGATTAGCACTCAAGAGCACGCAGCTATGACAGAGGACTTGAGTTCAGTGCCCAGGACCGGCCTCAGGTGGTCCACAGCCACCTGTAGCTCCAGCTCCAGGGAATCCAGTGCCCCCCTCTGCATTCCAGGGTCACCTTCTCTCTCACTTCTGAAAGCGCACACCTGGGCATACACATGAACATGACCAAAAGTAAAACAGACCTTAAAAAGAATAAATGTTTGATATTTCTAAACATTAGAAACATGTTTCTTGTGGTAAAAAGTAACAGTTACGTGTTTTCCCCATCTATTTTAACTTTTTGGAAAGAAAGCAGTTTAGACACTAAAAACGATAGAAAAAAATAATCAGTGGAACAGCTTGCATAAAACTTACTATTGTTGATATAAAAGTATGAGAGATTAAAAACTGTTTTATGTTCCTATTTTGGTCTCTATGCCATCTGAATGAACTTTCTTCCCAGATATCCTTGATACCTATTTGCATTTCAAATAAAATGCGTGTCCTTTGCTGTGCCAGAACACAGCCCCAGTGACTAATAACCAAAACGTGTTCCTAATAAGAAGAATAGACTTTAAAATAAAAATCTTTGGGAAGGCTGTGCAAAATGAAGTCACTCTGAAATAAAAATAATCTTCTAGGTGATAAGAAGTCTTTAGAAACAAGTTTTATATTTAAAAATAAAAGATCACAGAATGCCATTTGGTTTGCCCTATGACTCTGGTGAATCGGCAGATGCCTTGGGACAGCGGTGCTCATTAGAAGCACAGTTAAGACAAATGCAGGCCAGTGTTTCTGACTGTGACCCTGGATGATTGTCATTGTTCATTATTTATTCACAGTGAGCAGAGGATGGAATGTGACCGACCTCACCCTAGGCCTTAGATGGCTAGAAATGTCAGGAGTGTGATATCACTCTCATCATGGAGCAAAAAGAATTACAAACTGTGGGGCTCTCCAGATGAACAGTGCCATCATGACACAGAAAGAGATGCTCATAATGTAAAGAATTGGTTCATATGGTTAAGGAAGCTCAGAAATCCATCCATCTGCCACCTGCAAACCAGAGACCCAGAATTCTCCATCTACCAGTAAAGGTCCCAAATTGATGAAATCCAGGGTCCTCAGCAGGGAGAAGGCAGGTTTTGTAGTTCAGGAAGAGTGCAAACCTTCCTGTACTATGTTACATTTCTGTTGTGATATAACACCATGACTTTAAGACAACTTAAGAAAGGGAGTTTATTTGGCTTGTGGGTCCAGGAGGATGAGTTCCTCTTTGGGGGGCAGAGGCATGGCACCAGTTGCAGGAGTAGGAAGCTGAGAGATCACTCATTTAACAGCAAGCAGGAAACAGAGAGCAAACTGGAAGTAGAGCCTCTTCCCAGTGACATACTTCCTCCAGCAAGGCTGCACCTGCCCATACCTCTCCGAACAGCACCAGTAACTGGGGACCAAGTGGTCAAATGCCTGAGCCCCAGGGGGAGACGTCTCAATCAAATCCCTACACTTTCTATCTTTGCCTCATTGTCCTACTCAGGCCCAAAACACATCACTATGGCCCACACACATTGATAAGGTAACCTTTTCTCAGGCTACTGGGTGCAGTCCTGATCTCTACTGAAATATTTTCACAGGACACACTCAAAATAATGATCTGCCAGCCCTCAAAGCATCCTTAGCACAATTCATCTGATATCAAAGTTAACCACCATGAGGACTACTTCCAGTCCTACATTCCAGAGAATGAAAAGTATCAATGTATAAAATCATAAAACTGAAAGTAATTGAAGCACTTCTGCTTATCAAAAATCTATTTTAGTGGTCTAAGGACAAGCCATTTTATAAACATCTTCCTCATCTTTCCTAATTGGGTTATAAAAGCAATGGCTCCTCCATGCATTTTCTGAGCACTTAAGAGTGGGACAGTCATTTTAATGCAAAATATGCCCACAGGTTCATGTATGTGAACACTTGTTCCCAAGGTGGCGGCACTGTTCTGGGAAAGTGTGCAACCTTGAGCAACTGGAGCCTACACGGAGGAAGTGAATATCTGGAGGGCATACTTTGAGGGCTTTAGCCCTGTCAGGCCGAAATTCTCTGCTTATCTGCTGCTAAGATGTAACAACTGCTGTGAACACTTCTGCTGCCTTGGACTTCCCAATAGTGACAGACTAATGGACCATGAAAGCAGATGTTTCATCGCTGTGGGGAGAAAAGTAAATAAGACATAACATGGATACCAGACGTGGGACTGTTGCTGTTAGAAACCTGACCCTGTAGCTCATAGGCTTTAAGAACTGGTAGATTTCAGAGTTGTGTAGTATCAAAGCCATAGAATGCTATAAACAGAGAGCAATAGGACCTTCCAGTGGGATATCAGAAAAGTCAGATGCCCAAAGAAATGTTAACAGTGAAGGCCCAGATCAACAGGTTTGAAGGAAATGAAGATTTTATTGGTAGTTTGACTATAGGCCATTTTTGCTCTAATCAGTAAAAAAGAAAGAGGGGGAGAGAGGAGAGAGAGAGAGAGAGATAAAGAGGTTGTTTTCTTCCTTGTACTTAAATTTTGACCAAGTCTAACTTTAAAAGCAATAGACAAATTAATTTGATGAATAAAATTTCAAGACAGTATAGCATTCAAAATGTGAAATGGTTTCTGTTCACTGCCTTTAGCCAGATTTACAATGACAGACAGACAGACACACACACACACACACACACACACACACACACACACACACACACACACACACACACATGTAAAGTAGATGATGTCAAAATGTACAATTTGATGTGGGAAGGAACATGTATGAAGTTAAAGTTGTGGGCAAGACAGTTCCAGATAAGTTTGCTACAATCGTTAATATGATAAATGCTAATAAAAATAAGTTAAGCATTTTACACTGGGATAATAGAAAGGGTTCTTTAATGGTAGAACCAGAGCCATGAAAGGCTCCAGGGCATAAGAAAGCAAGCTCATTTGTAAATAGAGTCCTGAAAAGCAGAAACACCGGGGTCCACTGTAAACGGCTGCCTAAGGCAGTAGATGCCCTGGAAAGGCCACCAAGGCAGTCGAAGGCTACCGCCAACTTTGTTCATGGAGGCAGGCTGCATCTCGAGCTGAGACCAGAACTTGGCATCATCTACATGGTGCATGGCTTTCTAAACATGCAGGGTGCAATAGTTACAGAGTCGTTTAATCTTGTGCCAAGATTCAAAATGAAACAAAACAGCCTGTGAGGCTCTGAGAGGCCAATGTGTGAAGCTGTTCGAGGTAAATACGACAGAGACTTGGGAATTTTAGAGACACCAGATATATCTATTAAGGATAGTTTCAGGCATCAAGTAAAAGCAAACCAATGTAGAGGCCATGTGTGTTACAGCTAGGAGGGGCACGGGAGCACCGTCTGAGCACCCTGGAGTCCGTGTTGTGCCATGTCTGAGGCTTAGATGTGGAGTGTGGGAACTCTAATCTTTGATGTTCTCTTTACTGAATTTTGGTCTTGCTTTAGTCCATTCTTTCTTTGCTATTATCCTCTTCCTTCTTTTAGAATGGAAATACAAATGCTGTGCCACGGTACATAGTGGAAGTTGGTAAGTTTCTTTTTCTAGTTTTAGGGTTTTATAGTTGAGTTCATGTTGAGTCAAAGGAAATTGTGGACATTGGACTTTTGAGCAGTGTTAGGACTGTCAAAACTATGAGGAAGATGAGTGGATGTATTTCACATTATGAGATGTACATGAACCTAAGGGAGACCAGAGTAGAATATTATAGTGTGAATGTAAAATGGTCCCGACAGGCTCATGTACTGGAACACTTGAAACTCTAGGCGGTGACTCTGTTTGGGGTGTTTAGAACATGTAGAAGCTGGCCCCAGCTGGTGGTTTTCTGGAGACTGAACACTGAAGACTATAGCTCAGACAAACTTCTGTCCTGCGATTGCTAGTTTTGGCTGTTGTGGACATATAACAAGCTTCTGCCATCATACCCTTCAACATGATGGACTAACATTTTCTCTAATTCTGAGCCAAAATAAAGCATTGCTTTCTGAAGTTACATCTGTGGGGTGTTATGTAAGATGAATTTTTAAATGGTCTTATTAATAAAAAAAAACAGAGCCAGATATTGGGGTAAATTCTGAAAGATCAGAGAGACAAAACAAGCCACAGCCAACCTCACCTTGCCAACTCCTCAGCCGATCCTGTTTCCTCAGACTGGAAGCCTCTGAGTCCTCACCCAAAAGTGTCTCCACTGAACTGCCACTAAAAAGCCTCTAGTTCTTAGTCCTCACTCCTTATATACCTTTCTGCTTCCTGCCATCACTTAGTGGAATTAAAGGTGTGTGCCACCATACCTGGCTCTGTTTCCAGTGTGGCCTTGAACTCACAGAGATCCGAATGGATCTCTGCCTCTGGAATGCTAGGATTAAGTGTGTGTGCCACCACTGTCTGGCCTCTATGTCTAATCTAGTGGCTGTTCTGTTCTGACCCCAGATAAGTTTTATTAGGGTACACAATGTATTGAGGAACACAATGTATCACCACAGTGTCTCTTCACAATGATGAGTTAAGTAAACAACACAAGTAGGTACCTAGTGCCCTGCCTGCCTGGAAGTGGAGTCTTCCCAAAGGACTGTGTACAAATTCCTTTGCCAACAAACCCAACGCTTCCGGCTCATTCTTGTTCTAGTCTTCCTCAGAGAAGTTTCATGGAACATGTGATTTCAGACAAAAGGGAATTTTAACTATTTTTTCTAATTATCACCATTATTGTTTTGCCCAGAAAGAAAATATAATAGAACCTTTTTAATTTTGATAAGCTGTCAAATTACCTTCCTTGTCTTTATAGCTATATTTAGACACGATAAAGCCACATCATGTTCACATTTCTTCACAATTGTCTTCGAGAACAATGGACCACAGGATGCATGAAGTACCATCCTCAGTCTTTGTCATTTACAATCTAGGACTACAGATACCAAAATCAGAAATCACCAAAATAAGTAAAAATACTAATAACTCAGAGCTAGATAAGCTTGTGTGTGCTCTGTGTGTGTGTATGTGTATACATGCATGTATGTGTGTGAATGTGTGTGTGCAACTGTGTTCATGTGTATGTTTATGCATGTGTGTGTGTGTGCAAATGTGTGTGCATGTGTATGTTTATGCATGTGTGTGTATAAATGTGTGTTATACTAGGTCCCTTACCAAGTTATTCAAAATTCCTTTATTTGTCTGTTATGAGTCTTGTAATGAACAAGTGAGCACAGCTATTCTGTAGGTATACACACAGAAATGGGTTACTGAAGCATAAATTACTGACATTTTTAATTTTTAGTGGGACCTCTGTGTTCTGTAGTGCCTGTACCACTTTATATTCTCTCCATATACATATACAAAGATTCTGTTTTCTCCACTCCCTTTCCAGCACATTTTAGGGGATTTTATTTTTAGAGCAGTTTTCACATTTACCGCAGACTTTAAAGGAAGGTACCAAGTCCCAATACCTTCTATGCACACACACAACCTCTCCCCTCTGTCCCATTTCTCCATGAGAAAGTTTCGCTTGTTATGAGATGAACCTACACTGACGTATCATTATTACCCAAACATCTAAACTTGAATTAGGGTTCCTGTTCATTCTTAGTGCTTTATCGTTTAAATTTGGACTAATGTATCCACACAGCAGTACATAATACACAGAGGAGTTTTAACAGCTTTAAAACCCTCAGTGCTTCATTTTTATTTGTCCCTTCCTCTCTATTGGTGATAGCCAAGCCTTTAAGCTGTCTCTATACATTTTCTTTTTATCATGACATTGTGTAGAATTTTCTGATTTATTTCACCAACTTAATATGTATTATATTTTCCTCCATGTCATCTCATTGATCTACAATTCATTTCTTAATATCACCCCATCGTCTCAAAAATTTATCCATTTACATATTGAAGACACCTAAGTTTTTATAATTATGAACAAAGCTACAAAACATCTATGTGCAGTTTTCTGCATAAACAGACGTCCTGATTTCAAAATATGCTACAAATTTATTGTAATCAAAATACTGTGGTACTGGCAATGGAAGCAGATATCTCAAGCAATGGGAAGAGAGGAAACCTGAGACACAAATCCAAGTACTTGCAGTCAACTGGTCCTTAGTAAAGATGCCAAGAGCACACACTAGAAAAGGGGGAATCTTGGGGAAAGATTATGGTGAGAAAACTGACTACCCACAGGCAAAAGGATGATATTGATGAACCGTTACCTCACACCATGCGTAGACTCAAATCAGATTAAGGACTTAAACGTAAGATGTGAATCTATGAAACTTTTGAAGAAAACACAGGGCAGGTTTCACAGCTTGGCTTTAGACGGTGACAGCGTGGCTGTGGCTGTGCCACCAAAGCACAAGCAGCCACGCAGAAAGGGGACAAATGCTGTCACAGCAAACCAAACAGCTTCTGCACAGGAAGAACAAATGATGAGTGAAAGACAGCCTCCAGATCGGGGGAAAAATATTTGCAAACCACAAAGCTGTGAAGAAGTTGATACCCAAGATCATGCATTCCTTACAACTCAATAAAAAGAAGACAATGTTGTCCACAAACAGAACATGCATTTGAATAAGCATGTGACAGAAGGAGTGTGAACTAATAGCTAAAAGGTGTGAGGAGGAAAACCCTCCACATCAGGAAAGTGTCAATCACTAACATTTTAAATATGATACAAGTAGCTTCTATCCCCTTGGGCATGAAGAACAGACAGCAGCAAGCTGGCTTATTTGTGGAAATGGAGCACCAAAGACAACATTGGCCCCTAATCATACACATCTAACCTTGCTAGACTCGAAGGATCATCAGATTGCAGCTGTCCTGTATTCACTGACATTCCACATACACTAGTGTCTCTGCCTTAGAAAGATTTGGTCCTGCCCTCCAATGCTTGAGAAAGTAATGATCATAGGATTGCCCTGTACCTGGTGCAGGGACATACAATCCGATGTCATACATTGTAGCTGTGTCAAAATTTGAGAACACGTTCCCATAGGTCATTCATGAAGCAGCACAGAAGGTAAAAGAGGATACATTCAAGAATTTTTTTATCAGAAGTGTGAAAGAATTCAAGGCTTTGTGGCAACAATTATTCTCATTGTAACTAATTAATTATCCAATGTGAATGCCAGAACCTCTGACAGGAACTTATACAGCGCATAAACTGTTAGTGTCAGAGACAATTATGAGAACACTGCTGTAACTATGTACTTAGATACAAAATGCTGTCGTGATGAAGTGCATTTTTCATTGTAAAGGCGATTACAACTATACTGTGAGCAAAAAGAATAGCAACCACCACCATGCAGAATGGCTTCTGCTCGGCAAATTACCCAGCATCTGCTCCTGATTCATCAATAACCTCTCATTCAGGACAGCTACTCTCAATTTCACACTCAAAATCACCCTAAAGTTGCCAAAATGCTGCAAGATGCAGGTGCCCTTTGATGCCAGATTATCTTGCAATACAGACTTATGAAGCAGATGGTAGTAGTGCTGACATCAGGGGAGCTGAGAATTTGTGAGAAAGATAATCAGTCAAAAGGTGAAACACACTGAGAATGGTTGTCCAATGGCATTCTAGAAACTTCTTCTGTACCAATGAAAATATTAGTTTTAAATTCAAGATACAATTCTTACTGTGAATGGTGCAGAGGCTGAAACTTTATGTAGTGTTAACATGCAGCCTTTAATTGTATGAGTAGATAATATCTTATGCATTACTTTAACTGAATCATTGAAGGTTCGTAATTGTTTAGTTGGAGACAGATGATTTCACTGAAATGTATTTTCTTCTGCAGAATATAACCCAACCACGAAACTTGAGGGACTTCTTACAACTCACTTCATAATTTAGCAGCCATAAAACTGACAAGATATGTAAGGAATAAATGAGAAGAGATCTCACTTTTCAATATTTAAAAAAATATGCATATTAGTGACAGATTCAGCAATTAGTTTTTTGAAATCAAATCACAGGATTTGTCACAGGATAAATATTACAAAATGTGTCAATAGAATCCATCACTTTACAAATGAAAAGACAAAAATCTTATGTTTACCTTTCTCAACAGAAGCAGAAATTTAGTCAACAGAATTCATCATTCAGCTTTCATCTTAAACATCTCAATAAACCGGACATATTGATTTTACTTCATAGATACTATCCTTAAATGAAATGGGGCTAGGAATGTCATATAACCCTTTGCATACTTAATCATGAAGGACTGGGACTGGATTGATCATTTACATCAGGAAGAATACATACTGTCCTTGCTTCTTTTCAAGAATGTAGTGATTCCAAGAGTGGCAATGCTAGATTAAAGGGACTGCATTTACCTTCATCTCTGCGACACACATTGGTCATTGGCCTTCATGTATGTGCAGAATTCTGTTCCCAGAAGTCTGTGAGTCTCTTCTGCCACACTCTCTTCACTCTTTCCAGTTGCCAACTTGTAAAACTTTTGAATGAGTTAAATAGTATGATAAGGTGGTTTTAGCACACATTGTCTGCTTTAGGATATTCTAAACACATGAAGTTTAAATGATATAAAATATTATAACTGTAAATACAGACAATCTGCTCACTAAACAGACAGACTTCAAAAGACGGTCAAGATCAATGCTAAAAATAGCATGGCATGACTGGGAAACAAGAGTTGATACAATTATTGAGGAACTGTCTTTTAGTCAATGTTCTCCATGGGTCTCTCTCATTTCTGTACTACAAGTGGTACTCTAATATCTTTGTGTTCCAAACCATCTTCTCCAGGAGCTTTATATGGTAACCGCTCTTGGAAATAATGTCTCCTTCCAAAGGAAGGGGAAGACATGCTTACTATCTACCATTAATAAACCATGATTTCCATACTCAAAATTCCTTTCATACAGCAGCAGTCCTTGTAATGCCTTGGACATCCACAATCTTCACATAACCATGTGGAAATTATGAATCAGAGACAAAGCAAAAAATGCTGATACTCACATTATTGCTGCTACTTTAAAACTTCCCTATATCACCAATTCAGTAGCCTCATAGATGAAACTCTAGCACAATAGTATAAGCCTTGAAGCCTTTAAAATTCTTGTGAGATAGTTTGGGCAGTCTCTCTGAAGCCTGGCATTGTGGGAGTCCACAGAGGTTTCCTAGTGAGATCTGAGCTTGCTTAATCCAGCAGGACTGCATAAGAGGAAGATTGGACCATGGTCCTGGGTACTAGGTGTTTGGAAGGGTCTATACTTGGTTGTATCTAGCAAGGGGGGGGGTTTGTCTTGCCTCTTAGCATTGTTATAAATAGCCTTTTTGAATAAAGTTCTGGGTCAGTGGATGAGGATCCAAGCCCTCCTGAAGCTATCCTGTCTTTCTTCTCGGATAAGCCTATCATTCTATCTGCAAGTTCCTTATTCCTCTCTCCTCCTCACAGGAACCCTGGAAAAGGTGGGGGCTGATCTCCCACATGACATAACTTGAAAATTCTACTATGGGATATTTATCCAACAAAATTGAACAACAATAACATCAAATGATAAGTGGGAAATGGCTCCCAGTAGCTTCACTCTTAACTGTTTCCAAACTGAAAACAACAAATTTGTCTAGCAACACAGAATAACAAAGTGAATGGTGTTGTATTTATACATGTCACAATGAAAATAAATTACTGATGCATATGAATAGGTATAGTTGACTCTCATAGACATGATACATAATATAAATGGAAATGATCATATACATAGAAAATGTATGTAATAATTCCAAATAAATATAAAATAAAAAATTGGCCACAACTAACAAGATTATAGAAAGTTGGGCAGTGGTTATTTTAAAAAGGTTGTGTTGACTGAGAAACTGGTTTGAGAGCCATCAAATATAATTGAAGTACCTTGTAATTTTTCCTGATGCAGTACACATTACTTATATACACATTTAAGTTTTTTGTTTGTTTTTGGGTTTTTTGTTTTGTTTTTGTTTTTGTTTGGTTGTTTGGTTTTTTTGCTTTTTGAGATAGGTTTTCTCCATGTAGTTTTGGCTGTCCTGGAACTCAGTTTGTAGACCAGGCTGAACTCAAACTCAGAGATTCTCCTATCTCTGCCTCCTGAGTACTGGGATTAAAGTTGCATGCCAACACTGCTCAATCATGTAACTATAGAACTTAGGTTTATGTACCTGATTCTCGTTATAACACAGTCTAAAATAATAACCTACAAAAGGGAAAGAAGTAAATGAAGATGCAGAGAACACCCTTGAAGCTATTCCTCAGTTGTCAAGTATGATTACCACCATTCTACTGACAAGCCTAGATAGAAAGACATATGCTGTGGGATGTTCTGTATGTCCTGTGGGAGCCCTTCTTGGGTTCTTTGTGGCGTTACCCAGCAGGTCCGCATAGAGGATGACTAGGACCATGGGCCTGAGTGCAGGTGTCTGAGATGGTCTGCACTTGGCTGTACTGGGGGATGGTCTGTATGTCAAGTTGTTCTGATTGATCAATAAATAAAACCTGATCGGCTGTGGCTAGGCAGGAAGGATAGGCGGGACTAACAGAGAGGAGAAATAAAAGGACAGGAAGGCAGAAGGACTGACTGCCAGATGCCGCCATGACCAGCAGCATGTGAAGATGCCGGTAGGCCACCAGCCACGTGGCAAGGTATAGATTTATGGAAATGGACTAATTTAAGCTATAAGCACAGTTAGCAAGAAGCCTGCCACGGCCATACAGTTTGTAAGCAATATAAGTCTCTGTGTTTACTTGGTTGGGTCTGAGCGGCTGTGGGACTGGTGGGTGACAAAGATTTGTCCTGACTGTGGGCAAGGTGGAAAACTCTAGCTACAGACATACTCTTGTACATTTCTGTTAAATGCAGAAAACTTTCTTAACTCTGGAGGCTAATTTGTATTGTCTATCACAATTTCAAATGTATATGTATATACCTTTTAACCTGGACATAACACTTCTGGGAACATATGATAGATGAAATGGTGTGTGTAGAAGGTATTTATTGCAGCATGAATAGTGATAATGAAAAATCCTGCAGACAAATAAAATGCCCACATAGAGAAAACTGGTGAGACATGTTATGCTGGATCCATTCAATTGGAGACAAGTTAGATACAGAAGGGAATGAAGAACCCCCTATGTACTTGAATGGAGAGTTCTAGCACAAGCAGTTAAGTGAGAAGAGCCAGCCAAGAATAGCATAAAGAAACATGATATTGGGGCTACAGACAGGAAAATGGAAGATATTTTCCTTCTTTATTTGCTCAGAGACACATGGTGGAATACATAAGAAGAGTTGCTTAATTTGAAGGAAAAGAGCAGATGTGGTATAGGAAAAAGACTACTCTGTGCATTTTGCTGTGCTGGTTTAATTCCTATTCAGAAATAACAATGCAGTTTTAGAAGCAGCACTGAGGCCTCATAGGCTTTCCCTTGTCCACTCTGGCATGTCTGTTGGTGTCATCCTTGCTCAGTTCATGTTTGGACAGACATGTTGGTGAGATTTTATAGGTGTAGCTTCTGATGTTACCAGGAGACACAGCCTCACAGCAAATGCCCTGACACTCTGCCTTTTATCGTCTTTCCTACTTCTCTTCCATAAAGGTCTCTGAGTCTTAGGTGCATGAATGCTTTGTAAATGCATCTAATGGGACTTGGCTCTACACCTTTGCATCTTGATTGGTTGTGGTTTTCTGTAATGGTTTCCATCTGTTACAAAGACAGTTTCTTTGATGAGGGGTGAAGATTACACTTGTCTGTTGGGTATAATAACAAATGTTTATAGGTTTTTGTTAGAGATTATTCTGCTTTAATAAAACTAGTGGTTGTAGATTTTCCTCCAGTAACCATGATTCCACTAGTCCTGAGTAGGAAGGTGATTTCCAGTATGACATGGTTTCCCTCATATTGGGTGGGTCTTAAGTCCATCTTAGTGATCTTAAAACCACCTTGGTTACAATATAGTATGCATGCCACTACTGTGCCCTTGAGATTATCATGCCATGCTGGTCATTGATGTGTTTTGTAGGCATGATAGCTGGGTATGCCTGTAGTTGCCTTCCTCCTTTGGAAGCTTGCTTGGTGCCTTCTGGTACCATGAAAACTAGTCCTTGGGGAGAGAACACTCAGCTCAAGGAAGAGAACACCAATTAGTTTTCTAGTACCAAACAGTCAGCCCTGCAAACATACATACAAGTAATATTATACAGACTGAACAGGTTATATTTAGAAATATGTGTACATACATATACATTTATGCATAGAATAACAATCAGGTTTTTTTTTTTAAAAAAAAAAGGCCATGAACTTTTAAGGAGAGTGGGAAGGGGTGCAAGAGAGGGTTTTGGAGAAAGAAAGGGAAAGAGAATTGTTGTAATTATATTATAATCTCAAAAATAAATAAACAAATAAATAAATACATACATACATAATAGCAATGAGTTTCAGTGGATCTGTGCATGAAAAACAAAAGATATCGCCTACAACATCAGAAAATGAATCTTAATACATTGTTGTTGAAACGAAAATTAGTGAGTCTTTTATGGAAACTTTGATGAAGATGCCTCAAAACATTAAAGGTAGGACTGCCATGTGAACCAATTATGCCATTCCTGGGTATATACCCAAAGGGATGAGAGTCACTTGAGTATCCATGTATACAGTGGCTACTCACAATACCCAAGACCTGGAGCCAGCCTGTCTTTCAGTAGATGATAGATAGATACAATTCAGTGTGTATACATATGAAGAATTACTCAATCATGAAGAAAAATGAAATCATGCCATTTGTATAAAAATAGCTGGACCTGAAAAACATCATGTTAGGTGGAAATAGCCAGACCAATCACACTGTGATTTGAATTTGAAATGTCCTCCATAGACTCATGTGTTTGAACAGGTGGATCCCTGGATGGTAGCATTGTTTTTGAAACACTTTAGAAATGTATAGGACATCATAGAGCAATTCATTAGGAAATGAATTACTGGGGACTTGCCTTTATGTTTGATATTTTTATTCCATGTTCTTTCTGCTCCGTTTCCTCACTGCTGTAGCTCTGGGTCATCTCCATAGATGCGCTCCTTCAGCACTGTTGACCTGCTATGATTGACGTGTTCCCTATTAAAGTGTGAACCAAATCCAGCCTGCCTTCCTTAAAGTGCTTCTTATCAGGTATTTGTTTCCTCAAATGAGAAAAATAAATAATGCATGTGTATTCTCACATATGTAGAATCTAGAAAGAAAATAGAGACGATATAATGGACATTATCCTTGTTCCACTTCCTAGATACTATGAACAGTGTAGCAATAAATATGGTTGTATATCTCTGTGATCAGCTTAGACTCCTTGAGGCACACATCAAGGAAGAGCAGCTAGGTGTCTTAGTTAGGGTTTCTATTCCTACAATGAAACACCACGACAAAAAGGCAAGTTGGGGAGGAAAGGGGTTCTCTGGCTTACACATCAGCATTTGCTGTTCATCACAGAAGGAAGTCAGGACAGGAACTCAAACAGGGCAGGATCCTAGAGACTGGAGCTGATGCAAAGGCCATGGAGGGGAGCTGCTTACTGCTGCTTCCTATGGTTTGTTCAGCCCACCTTCCCATAGAACCCAAGACAATCAGGCCAGAGATGTCACCACTGTGGTGATATTATTCCCCAATATATCATACACTGTAATAAACTTATCTGGGGTCAGAGACAGAACAGCCACTAGATATAGAGGCCAGAAAATGGTGGCACACACGCCTTTAATCCTAGCATTCCAGAGGCAGAGATCCGCCTGGATCTCTGTGAGTTTAAAGCCACACTGGAAACAGCCAGGCATGGTGACTCACGCCTTTAATCCCAGGAAGTGATGGCAGAAAGCAGAAAGGTATATAAGGCATGAAAATCAGGAGCTAGGCAGGTTAAGCTTTTAAGCTTTAAACAGCACAGTTCAGCTGAGATCCATTTGGATGAGGACTCAGAAGTTTCCAGTCTGAGGAAACAGGATCAGCTGAGGAACTGGCAAGGTGAGGTGGCTGTGGCTTGTTCTGCTTCTCTGATCTTCCAGCATTCACCCCAATACCTGGCTCCAGGTTTGTTTTTATTAACCAGAACTTTTGATTCACACTACATACCACCCACCATGGGCTGGGCCCTACCCCATTGACACTAAGAGACAAAATGCCTTACAGCTGGATCTCATGGAGGCATTTCCTCAACTGAGGCTTCTTCCTTGGATTACTCTAGCTTGTGTCAAGTTGACACACAAAACCAGCCAGTACACTATGTCACACAGCAGTTCCTTCTTTTGAGAAATCTCCACACTGATGTCCGCAGTGGAACAACAGATTAATTACAAAGAAAATGTAAAGGAAACTGAAATCATGACATTTGAAGGAAAATAGAATTGAAAATCACTGTGTTAAGAAAAGTAATTTGAGGTCCAGAAAGACAGAAGCTGCATCTGTTCTCTATGGTGCAGAACTTAAAATGTGATGAATACATGTACAGGAATGGGAACACAGGTTAGAAGAGAGACAATGAGATGGAAAGAGAAGACATCAAGGGAACAGTGTCCTACATACGACAGAAAGCAAATGGGAGCTCTTAGGGAGAAGTAAAGAAGATGTCAAGAGTAAAGAGGACCCCACCAAGAAGAAGACAGGGTTCTGGTAGGATGGTATGGAAAAGGGATGAATAAGAACAAAGTATGTGTAAAAATGCAGTTATGAAACCCATTATTTTGTATGCTACTTTTAAAAAATAATTTTAAAAAAATAGTGATCTTAAGAGATACAATTTATTTGTCACGATTATATTCACTATTTTGTGTAATGAATATGTTCTAACAAAAACATTTAAATAACATAAAATTAAATCCATATTCACTTCAAAGTAAGATACAGGAGGAAAAAATTATATATAACTTTGGGGTAATTTTTTAAACATGTAGATAAAAAACAAAGCATAAATTAATTAGAAAGAAAACTGCAGCTTCTGAGATGATAGCTATATAATGTAAATAAATCATAAACCATCTTTACAGAGTTCATAATGAATTTCTTTATGCCAATAAGAAATAGAAAGGCAACTCAAGAGAAAACCAGGCCAGTTTATCAATAAATAATTAGAAGGAAAGAACATGAATGGCCTACTACCAGGAAGAAGATATTAGAATAACCTGGAAAGTACAAGATAAAACAATAAACCATGTAAGATACCCGTCAGAGTAAAATACGAACATTGAATTGGGATGTGGGAAGGAAATCCATGTACTTTATCAGACGGCACAAACAGTTTGGTACCGTTAGGTGGGTCTGGTCTAGTAGAAGGTGTTCGTGTGGGCCAGGAATTACATTTCTATTGGGTTTAAAAGGAATTTTCACAGCGATCCAAAGAAACCTCCTCCCCACCTCTAAAAGTAAGCAACAACTTTAGTCGAGTACGGCAATGAATAAAACCAAGTTTATTCATTCAACAAAACACTATTCAACAGCTAAACTAATGTACCATGTGAATAGAGATTGATTTTGAAAACACTGGGGATAAAAACAAGTGAAGATGTGATGTATCACACCATGTCATTTATGTGGAAGTTTCACACACACACCGGTTTGCATGAAACCCATAGGAGCACATAACATTTGATAAATACAGCAAATTAGAGGGAGACTTAATACAAATCAACCTGCTTTGCAGAGCTGCTCTTGGAAGAATGCAATCTCCAAGATTTACACACCCTGTTAGCAAAGTTGGAAGAATCACTTCCCTCTTGCCAGAGGCACTCAGAGTGCTGTCTAAACACAGCAAATCCATAGACTGTATATTCCAGGGCAGAGGGAGTAGAAGAGGTAGACAATAAACTAATGTATGCAAAATGATACCTGCTGTTTATAAACACAGAAGAGACCAGGGAAGCTGCAGGGCTGCTTTAGAGGTGCCCTCTGAAAGGAACAGCCTTTGAACAGAAGCCTGAGAGCAAAAAGCAGGAGCCAGAGGAGTCCTGGGACGGAGATACCAGGGAGGAGTGAGCTAGGCCCTGGAAGCACCAAAGAGACCAGTGGCCTTCGTGGGGCGGGGGGGGGGGGGGGTGGGGGGGGGGGAGGTCAGGTGGGTCATGATGTAGCCCTGTTGGCTACGGTGAGCCATGGAGATTGTTTCCACGACTGTGAATCCGTGACTTGATGTGACTCACTTATTAAAATTCTGCCCTCAGGTAGCTTGCTGCACAGAAAAGAAAGCTGTGTAGTGAACTCAATAACTCAGGAGCTAAGCATCCTAAGTTTCCAGGTCAGTGACCCTGTACAAGGATACCTGACATGTGCCATCTCATTGGCAGTGACAGCACCCATCTCCTTATTTGTCACTAAGGTGTAGGGACCTAAAGGTTCAGATTGGTGCTAGCCCCACAGCACGCCTTCAAACACATTCTTCTGCGGCCAACACATTCATTAGTGAAACTGCATTCCTTGCATCTCCCTCACACTCGACGCCAGATTCAAAAGACTAGAAGATTTTGGAGCACTCAAACCTGATCCTGCCGTGGAAGAAATCAGAAAACGTGTATGCAGCTACAATAGCCCTGAACTTGAATTCTTGTTCTGATTTCAACCATTCTGTGACCTTGAATATGTCACCAAAGTGTTCCTAGCATCAGTTGCAGAACCTGGGAATGCAGACACTATCTCCTTTCTCTCTGTGCATCCAGCTGAGTAGAGCAAGAGATTACAAGTGTGAGGCTCTGAGGAGCAAGTCTGAGAGGGGCAGGCCGTACGCCTGCGTGACATTCCACCGACCATGTTCAATTGTGACCGAAGTGTTCCCAGAGCATCCGCAGCATCGTGATCTCAGCAGAATGGAGGGTCAGGCTCAACGCCTTTCTTCCCCACAGAAATCCCAAAATATCCTTAGGAATTTTTTTAATTTAGTCTTCTCTCTCCCAACCCCAGCCTCTGCATGCATTCTCCCTCTGCAAAGGGCACAGATGACTTTTAATGCCAGTGCCAATCCTGGAAGCAATCCACAACCACCTACGTGGTGTGACACAAGCCAAGTCCTCATAAATATGAGATGGGGTAAATTATTAAGTGTTTCTGAAATCTGTTCCTTCCTCTGAAAAGTGAAACTTAATTAGCAGATAGCTGAAATACTGAATGCAGTAGGGTGGCCAGAATGCCTGGTGCTGGCTTAACCTGTATTAAGTGCTTAATAAATGAAAATGCATCAAAGTCCTCCAAGGCCTTGCATGGCAGTCTTTCAGAGGAAATGAGTTTTTTCTTTTGGCTAGACATCACATCTCTGAGAATATATTGTTAAACATCATTTTGAAATACCAATATATACCCACTGAAGTGGCAGAAATGAAAGAGAATGAAACACCAAGTGTTGACGGATGGCTGAAGAACTGGATGACGCTGGGTGCAAATTGGTGAAACCTCCAAGATGCAGTTCTCAAGAAAAGTGTGAGACAGCATCGGCTTCTGCGACCATAGCCTTCAGTCTGGTGATCACATGACTCTCTAGCCTTTGAATGCGGCTGCGAGCAAAAGCTGAAGGCAATGGGGTTTGGTTGTGTGCTTTTAGAGTGGGAGAAACAAAGTGTTTAAGTTTGAGCAAAAATGTCTGGCTCACAGAGGCATAGAAGATACAAATGAAAAAAATATGGTGATACCAAATATGATGATTCTAATGACTTCCCAAGGCAATAGACAGGAAGGAAGGAATTCAAGAACTAGCCTCTACAGGAGGGCATAAATCACTGGAGAAAGGAAACACCCAACATCCATGTATCACCCATAAACATGTGACCTTACATCACCAATCAGTTCTCTCTGGTTGCCTGGGTTCTTTCTAACAAAGTAAGGATCATTCTCCCAAAGTCATATCATAAAAAAAAAAAAAAAACATAAAGTACATGCTTTGTCTTACTGAAAATATTTTCTGTGCAGAATCCAATTTGAAAAACTTAACTTAGGCATATGTAATTATTTGTAACTCATAAAATGTTATTGCCACGATTGAAGAGTTAGTCAGCAGCAGTAGTAAGATGCAAGGCTAGACTTCCAATACCAGCCAAGCACTCTTTCTTCTGTTCCCATGAGTCTCAACAAGGGGATATGGTAACCCAGAGGGACAGGAAATGTGTAAGATATTCAAGGGGAAAGAGGGTTTACAAACACCTGGTAGATACAGGTAAGCACAAATCCTACAACACAGAGGACCATTTCCATAAAATGAATTCTCCACAACACACTCTCAAGGAGCCAAAACTGAGATACATATCTCTGGGTCAGTTGGTTTCCTAAATATACATTGTAAAACTGTACTCTAGACTGATGTTTCTCAAATGTTGTTACAAAATGTCTGACACATGATCAAAATATAGGAAGTTCATTCCTACTTATTTTCTCCCATGTCCAGTAATCAAATTTCCAGTCACAGCCACGTATTGAATTTGTGGCTGAGCTGACAAAACACAAGACAGAATTCTCATCAAGAAAACGGTGGCTCATCCAGTGGCAGACATTTGTGTGTTTCTCCTTTGCATTATATGATATGTCAAAAAGAAGTGTTGGCCCTTGCCCCACACAAATGCTTGAACACATGTGACACCAGGAGCTGCCTGCCTGTATTGTGGGCCCTCTATGACACAGAGACCCCTCACATGGATGAGTAAAGAATGTTAAGGCCGCACATAATAGCCAAAGACTTCCAAATATGTAGCTCAAATCTTAATGCAAGGAAGGCTGGGAAATAAACTCAAAGGTGCCTTGAAATAGAAGTTTCATTGTGCGGACCACAGACTAAACCCTGAGTGTTACATTCTTGCTTTCAAACTGGGGAAGATGAAGTGAGAGGGTTGGCAGGATGGCCCAGTGGGTAAAGGTGCTTGCTGCTGGCGACCTTAGTTTTATCCCTGGAACCTACATGGTAGAAGAGTAAATCAGTTCCTGGACACTGTCCTCTTACCTCCACAGGAACACAGACTAAGACAGAGAAACAGACAGACAGACAGAGATAGACAGATAGGCAGATGATAGACAGACCGACAGACAGACAGACAGATAGATAGAGTGGGGTAGCCCGATGTTCAGGGACACAGAACAAACTGCTATCCCAGGTGTGTGGGCATTGTCTAGATAACCCCAACTGCCTTTTACTTTTTTTACTTCCAAATATTAAATACATAGTTGCTTTCCTTAATCCAACCTCATGGAGTATGCTAGGACTAATATATATGTATCCTTGAAGAAGTTATAGATGTCCAATTCCCTGGAAATACAGTGTAGCTTTAGAATACACAGAGGATGAAAAAGCAGGTGGGCCGTTTTCAGGAGGGTTTTGAGCACAGAAATTCTAGGAAAGGATGGAGATAAATATTTTTTCTAAAGGGCAGTTCTATCTAACGTGGCAGTTGCTTGCTTTGCAGGCCGTGCCTGGGATCTACAGGTGGCAGAGTCAGCCAGACTCCAGTGCAAAGGCATGAGTCTTCCCAAGACTTCTGATACTTGCTGCAAGATCCCAATTGCCAAGGACATCCCACTTCAGGCATTTGCCTTCACATTTCATAATCTGCTAGGGTGACTCACAGAACTCAGAAAGTGCTATACTTAGTATTATAATATGCAAATTAGAGCCAGTCAAGAGGCACATAGGGTAGAGCTGGAGGACAAGATGGGAATTCAGAGCTTCTATGTCCTCAGGTTTCATTTGCCTGACTCCTAGTACCTGCGTACTCCAATGTCCACACCGAAAATTAACAACTCAAGAAGTTCCCCTGACTCTAGTGTCTGTTGCACGACTGATTGACAACAACCTACAGGGATGTCCAAACACTAGTCATAGACACAGCATATGCTATCAGGTATCATCAAGGGGTTCTCATGAATAGCATAGGCATTCCTGACACTCAGGATATCCCAAAGATTTCCCCTAGGACTGGGATGAGGAGCATCTCCTTGGCTGGGTGTAATTAGTAGTCACTATACACTGACAGTGCTATCCACAATTTTACTGCTATTGAATTCACATATAGTACATTTTATAAGTGTTTTATTATCAATTGGACTATTTATTCAGGGTAAAATGTATACGAGGCCCTGTGCTAAATATTTTATTCATGCTCTTCATAAAAGCCTTTTATGCATTCCTCATAAAACCTGTTAAAAGAAATATAATTTACAGATGAAGGGACTTGCTTTATAGAGTAACTTGTGATCATTTATCTACTCATAAATGCAGGGGCAAATTCTAAGACTCAAGAGTGACCTTAGATCTCAGGTCTATACTGAGCAGTGATGATGGCTGCCTCTCTGGGTCACAGGAATACGTATACAGCTTGTGTGCACTGTTGCTAACGTAGGATTCTAGAAGTCGAATGGCACAGGTGGGAAGCTCGGTCCCCAGTCCTCCACTGACCCTGTATCTTCATAAACTTCAGTCGATCGTGTTCCTGCCCCTGCTCTCAACTCCGTGGCCTCATGGGGAAAGGCTTACTCCATATCCCCACAAGCTGGCAGGGTTTAGAGACCATCAGAGCCATAGGCAATGGACTCTCTAACTCCAAATTGTCATAGGTAGCAGCATGTGGGTTTGCCATCCACGAGGCTAGCCTAACACTGAGTGTCTTACATTCCCCTGACGTCACTTGGACTTGATCTTGGATTGTTTTCTTCCCTGCTTCTGTCTCAGTCTCTGATCCTGGTTAGTGATGTCTTCCTAATTGGCTCTTGCCTCCAGTCTCCTGATACCCCTTGGTCTGGCTCAATCCACCCAGGCTACCCTACCTCCTGCTTGCTCACCTCCATGTATGCAACCATGCAGGCACATTTACCACTTTCTAGGATAAGAGGTAAATAAGAAAAGGTAAAAAACTCTTTCAAAAACAGTTCCCAGTTCATGGATGATACTGAAAATTTATGACAACTATAATTTTATTGAGGCCCAGTGATAGATGAAAGGAGTTAAACTTTCCAATATGCCTACTAGCCCTGGGGAAAGTTACACATCTCATCTGGCCCTCAGTCTGGACAACGGTCTCTTTCACACCACCTTTAGAGACTTTACCTTTTTAAAAAGGTATAGTGGGAGGAAAATCCCCAAAGTACCTGCTTGGGACTAAAATTTTCAACCAGCAGAAAAACAGAAGTGAATGTCCCAGAAAGCAGGAGGAAAGGCGGCATTGACATTCTGGAATCCTGCAGTGAAGAAATGATCTCTATTTGGGCAGAAGGTCAATTGTATAGAATAAAAAGCCAAAAGTACTCTATAAGGCCAACCATTCCCTCTGTGCATCTGTTGCAGGCAATAAACACAATTGGCAATAACTTTGTAAGTCTGCTTCCACTTTGTAATCTGCATGTCCCGTAAGATTCTGAGACTTTTCTAGAATTAAGCCTGGAAGCCCAAGTGCTGCTATTTGAGAGTCAGAGTACTTCTAGAAGTCCCTCTTTGCTTGAGGATCAGCTTCAAATAACTTTGAACCAACACACTCAGCATCACTGAGAAAATCCCTGGAGTAACGTTTTTTGGGTTGGTAAAATGCGTCAAAGCGAACGAGAGCAATAGATTACTGCTGGTAGCCAAACTTGACAAATCTGAGATCAGTAACCTGCAAAGAGTAAAGATCCCTATGACTGCATAACCACAGTGACCCTTAAATCAACACTGCCGTTGCCCCAGAAGCAGGAGGACCCCTCTCACACTGATATATTAAGATACGTTTTCCATGAGTCCAGGCTGAGCTGCTCAGCATCCTGTGTCTACTGCATCCTGCCCATGGAAATATGTATCCCTTAGGACTTTTCATTCTGCAAAAGGCTGATTCAGTCAGTTATTCTCAGAAAATTGTCAGAGATCCCTGGAAATGTCATTTCCTGGCAAACTTTTATAAGAACAAGACTTGCCAAATGTAAAATGTGGCAAAGAAGACATTGGAGATGTGTCTGCAGTCAATTCACAGCCTCGTTCTAATTCGAGCAGGACCTGTTCCGGTGAAGATTCCCAATACTTCCTGTGTCCTGGATGGCAAACACTATCTCTTTCCCTTCAGCATCTATTAGAATAGTGTCAGGGATTATAACAGGTCTGACGCTGCACTGACCCTTGAATTGGAGGGGCAAACACCATACACGCCACTGCAGGAAAATCTAAAGAAGCCTTCAGACCAAGAGGAAGGTTATGAGGCCTTGAAATAGACTTTCTGTGCCTAAAGGGAAAGAGCTGTGTCTGGACGGGGGGTAGCAAGCTAGGGCGCCTAAAGTAGGCAGCAGAAGGGGGTCCCCGTTTGAGTACAGCTGCCAACAGTTAAGAGGGCCTGACTCTGAGCACATGCCTTGACCCGGCTCCCCACACAGCTGCTTCGCACACACCTACAAGAACTGGCTCCCTATCTCCAAGGGAGGGTTGGCGACGGAACAGCTGGAGTGCCAGAGTCCTGCAGACAGCACGCACAACTACTTCCTCTAAGATGCTTTTGGGGTTCTTGTTCTAGTGGGGAGCTCCTCTCACATGGCAGGAGCAGCAGGGATAGCGAGGAGGACTGAGCAGGCACACACACAAACCCTGACACAGAGACTGCAGGACCTCACTGGCACAGGGAAGATGTAGCAAGACAGAGGCTGCATCACCAGGGACCCAAGCACAGAAAGTGAGCAGGAAGAGAGACTCCCTGGCATCACGTGACACAATATGACTATGAAGCTCTGGATTCCCCCATCACTGGCAACGTTTTGGGAAATGAGAATCACCAACAAGAAAAGGAAGTGTCCCTTCGGTTGGGAGGAGCCTGACAAAAAGTCAATCTGTCTCTGTTCCCCAGACAGAGGAGAAGGCTGCTGTGATGTTGTCCTTTTGCTGATAAGATATGACTATAATCCCCATGCTTTACTTAGAGTTCTTTTTAAAATCACTCAAAGACATAACTGTTCACACCAATAGCTCAGGAATGAGATGGAGTGATAAGCAAGTTCATGGCTGGGGTGTCTGTGAATGAAGAAGCCACTAGGTGTCTCTGGTCTACCCTGGGCCTAGGACAAACAAGAAAGTGCATCCTGAGGAAAATCACCATTAACACAGAGGGGAAATCCAAACCCTTCTGAACTTGGGTGTAACAAATTAAAAAGAAACGTGAACATACCCACATGAGGAAAACCAAAGCCAAATTCCAACTAATTGAAAAGTCAATGTTAATTACTGAAAAGTCTGAAACATACGCCTTACCTAACAATAAATTGTTGTTACTCTAACTATTCACTTCATAGCACATTGTAGCAGGAATCTTAAAAGTTCTTATTAATAAAATCAAACCTGGGCCAGTTATTGGAGTGAACACTGGAAAATCACAGAGCCAGAACAAGCCACAGCTACTTCATCTCGCTGAATCCTGAGCTGGTCTTGTTTCCTCAGACTGGAGGCTTCTGAGTCCTCATCCAGAATGGGTCTCAGCTGAACTGCTGCTCGAAAGAAAGCCTGAAGCTTAACCAGCTAAAAGCTTCTCGTTTCTGGTCCTCATGCCTTATATACCTTTCTGCTTTCTACCATCACTCCATGGGATTAAAGGCGTGTGTCACCATGCCTGTCTGTATCCTTGAACACATGGATTTCTGCCTCTGGAATGTTAGGATTAAAGACGTGTGCTGCCACTGCCTATCCTCTATGTTTAATATTGTGGCTGCTCTGTCTCTGACCCCAGATAAGTTTATTAGTGTGAACAATGTTTGGGGGAACACAATACCACAGCACATACTAACCAGCAACCTTCAATAACAAATCTCAAACCCAAACACAAGGTACAGGGATCCAGGAAGAAGATTTACTGAATCTGGGATTTTAAAACATCATAAAAAGAATTTAGTCGTAGCAGCAGCAAGAAAAGAAAACTCTCAATCCAAACCCAGATCAGCAGGAATTCAAAGAAGAACTGTCACAGACCCAGAGACACTGGGGCACACACCTCCTCCCAGCACTAGAAATACTATAAGATTCTTTTTATAAAGACATCCCATTAGTGTAGATGTGTTCATGGGATGGGTCACACATCATTTTCTTTCAAGTATGGTATGCCATAGACACTCTCCATTGCTGCCTCCTACCCCTCCCCTCCTGCCAATCCCTTCTATTTCCGTGTCATGTTTCCATGTGTGTGTGTGTGTGTGTGTGTGTGTGTGTGTGTGCGTGTGTGTGTGTGTGTGTGTGTGTGTGAGAGAGAGAGAGAGAGAGAGAGAGAGAGAGAGAGAGAGACAGACAGACAGACAGACAGAGACAGAGAGAGAAAGAGACAGACAGACAGAGAATGCATGTGTGTGCATATGTGATTGTGGGAGTGTGTAAATGTGAACATGTCTGAGTGTGCATGGCTGAGAGAGTGTGTTCCTGAGTGTGAGAATATATGTGAGTTTGGATGCTAGTGTGTGCGAGTAGGAGTGGGGTTATGTTTATGAGTATGTGGTGTATATCTATGTGTTCAAGTGTATGTGTGTGTGTGTGTGTGTGTGTGACTGTGTGTGTGTGAGTGAGAGTGTGTGAGTGAGAGTGTGTGTGTGTGAGAGAGAGAGTGTGTGTGTGTGTGACTGTGTGTGAGTGTGTGAGTGTGAGTGTGTGTGAGTGTGTGAGTGTGTGAGTGTGAGTGTGTGTGAGTGTGTGAGTGTGTGAGTGTGTGTGTGACTGTGTGTGTGTGTGTGAGAGAGAGTGTGTGTGTGTGTGACTGTGTGTGAGTGTGTGTGTGAGTGTGTGAGTGTGTGTGTGTGTATGTGTGTGTGTGTGTGTGAGAGAGAGAGAGAGAGAGAGTGTGTGTGTGTGTGTGTGTGAGAGAGAGAGAGAGAGAGAGAGAGTGTGTGTGTGTGTGTGTGTGTCAGGCCATCAGGCAGCCTAGCAGTCCTCTGGCTCAGTCTCCTCTCTGGTAAAATGGGCACACTGAAGTTTTTCTAACTGATAGGACTGGGTTACTGTGAGGTGCAGAGAGCCAGTGTACCCAGCTCTGGCCGCGGGATTCCCCTCCACTCCTATGCCAGCCAGGGCAGCTTAGACTGAACCAAGACACCCAGCCAGAGCAACAAAGTCAACCCTTCTGAGCGTTCTGCCCACAGCCGTCCTCAGCTCAACCCTAAAGCCCCAGCACAGAGATGGCCCTTCTTGTACTTTAGGGTCTTTTGTGTTGGGTTTGTCCAGATGCTCCACAAAAGCAAAGTTTAAGACAAGGTTTACACACAAAATGTCTGTTCTTGGAAGTAACCTCGGGGAACAAGAAAGAGAAACTGGCAAACATAAAACATAGGAATCAAGGAAATTGAAATTTGAATGATCCAGCTGGTCACACAGTGAGCATCTGGACTCCGTCCCACTGGGCGCCTCTGTAGAATGTGTCTTTCATCCAAAAGAAGCAACCATTCCTCCACTGACTTTGTGTTCTCATTGGCAAAGGGTTACACTCTAGCTCATTAATTCCCTTGGAAGTCTACATAGGATCAAGTGTCCTTCCTGGCAGTCAGAGAATGAAACAGACCATGAAAAATCCATAGCACCATTAAGATGGAGTGCCCTCAGGATACATCTAAGGGGATTGGTTTCTATGGGAACGATAGACTAAGGAGTGGACTGCAAGTATGTGAGGCTGGGCACAAATGTTGGTTACAGTCAATGGCTTGGACCACTCAGATGAACTTGTACTTCACTGAGCCAAGTGCGACAGAAAGCCTTCAAATAGGTGATTGACCGCACTCTGAAAAGATTGAGTGTAGGAAAATGTGTTTCTTGCCACACACCCCACTGTTGTCCCACATCCTGGGCCACAATCCATACTCAACATCTTCTACTCTGCCTCCTCCTCCAGATTCCCTCCCACCTGTCCAACACTTGAGCAATTAATTTGCTTCTTAAGACCCTCAATGTCAAGGGCCCTGAGCACCTACTTGCTGAATCAGGATCAGAACTTGATGCATTTTGCCATTTGCAATTATAATCACAACTAGAAACATTAAAACGCATGTCTCAAGTTAGTGATTGCCATTTCAGTAAAAATCCTGGGTCCTTCTAGCCAATTTAATTCATTAAAACACAAACCTTGGGACTCTACCATTGTGAGAAACCAAAAATGACCAAGAGGCACTCATATTCTCAAGTGCAGTAGCTCCCGTAATGTGTCTTAGACAGAAATACTTCTTTCCTTTTTACCACTTCTCCAAATTCTATTGAGACATTTATCCCACAGAACCCCAAACTGTGCACAGAGTAGGGCTCAGACAGGCTCTACCAGTGAATCACAAGTTCCTGGCTTTACCATTTATTAGTGGGGGCTGGCCATTGGCTGAATGATTATGTACTCATGGACCAGTTCCCAGTGCTTCAAGGCACCAGTGTTGAACAGCTCTTGATATTAACTTTTAATCAGCCATTCCTACACTCTGCTCTGGAGCAATGCAGCATGCTAAATGCACCCATCCTTTTTCTTTATCTTAACATAGGTCTTCTTCTCAGGGCTGCATTTGTGTGGGGTCTATACTGATCCATTGGGCTTCAGATGTGGGTGCTGGTAGAGACTGAGGACAGAGTAAGCAAATAATGATTGTCTCAACCAGGGCAAAGTGAGTCTCTTATAGACACATGATTGGCTGGTTCTAAAGAGACAGTCCTTTGTCCAACTTTGATGGTGAGAGGCTTGACTTACAATGGGCATTGCCAACTTTATGTGATGTCAGACAGCCTGGGCTGGGCATTGCCACCTGGCCTCTATGTTCATCACCTTGGCCACTCTATTCATAGGCTCATTGACTCAGGTGCTAGGTACCAAGAACAGAGGTTGGCTGACATCCACAGGAAGGTTGTCTTATCCAGTAGGTACCATATTTCACTCTGTCACACACTCTTGTGGTGTTAGCATTGCATCATGGTGCTCACATTGTATGACGTAATGCATATGCCCCTTCCTCAAACTTACTAGTGTCTGTACTTCCTCGGGGCTCTTCCAAACAATGCCCTCCAATGGTAAGTAGTTCTCTACCACATAATATTTAGCATTGCTCCAGAATCCCAAGGATCTGCATTGACTCTTGAACTCAAGGCTCACTAGACCTCTCTACAGCATCCTTATCCTCGCAGGCTACCTCCGGCCCCACCCGCCTTGCTGAGTCATAAGCTTTGAGCAGCAGAGCAATTTGCAATGCAGCTGGGCCTGTTCTTTAGCTCTATTTTGTTCTGAGAGTTTTCAGAACTGGAAGCACTTGGAGTCACCTGATAAATGGGTTGAAGCAATAATCCTCTTTCAAATGCCAGACTCTTCCTAAGCACTAAGCCTCTTTCTTAAAAGTGAGGGAGTGAATGCAGTAACCTGTCATTTATCTGAAAAGGAATGAGACAGTATTCTCCGAACCATGAGGACCTCAACCTTCACCAGTGGGGCAGGCCACTGGCTCTTCAAGGGACCTAGCTCCCATCTCCTAGCATCTCCTGAATGATGTCCAGATTTGTCCTTCTCGTTAGTGTTACTTTACTGGTGTTGTGAAGATGTGCCCTCTGGTGATGAATGTTCTGCTCTTCTATGCCTCTGCTGCTTTGTGCAGAGCCTTTCTCCTGAGCTCCTTCTTGATAGTTCTAAAACATGTCTAAGAACCTCTTCCTGTTTGCTGCAGTGCACCACTGTGTCTCAGCTTCAGGCAGATTTCCAGCGGCACCTGAAGACCCAATTCCCTTATCTCTTCAGGGATACTCAATCACTAGTCAGGAGAGCACGTTCCTGTTTCCAGACTCTGTTCTTCCAACAGTGATGCAACACCCTTAAGATTCCTCCCATGGGAGCTGCAAGGCTGACAATCCAAGTTCAATTGCTTAAAAGCACGGAGGAAAGAAAGAATCAACTCCCAGAAGTTGTCTTCTGACCTTACACACACACACACACACACACACACACACACACACACACACACACAGAGAGGGGGGGGAAATGCCTGCACCTGACATATACATTGACAATAATATTTTATTTTAAAATATTTTTATTATTTATTTGTATGTATGTCTTTCTGTGTGTGTGTGTATTCCATATATGCCCATGAGGACCAAAAGAGGATATTGGATTTCTTAAAGTTTGAATTACCGGAAGTTGTGAGCTGCCCAACATGGGTGCTGGATCTTCTGGGAGAACAGAAAGTGCTCTTATCTGCTTAGCCATCTCTTCAACTCTGTAAAACTAATAAATAATAGAGGGATAGATGATAGATAGATAGATAGATAGATAGATAGATAGATAGATAGATAGATAGATAGATAGATAGATAGATAAAAGATAAGATTTCACTCATGAGTATCCTCCTTGGTCTTACACCTACCACCAGATAGTTTGATATTTTCATGGCTCAATAATTTGCTCTTGGTGTAGAGACTTACTTCCTCCCTGCTGCACCATGACCTTGCATATTGTGCAAGTTCCTTATGCACATTTACCTCAGGTGATGTATTTGCAGGGTTTGTAGCTGAGTGAGAGATGTCTCCATGTTATAAGGCAGATATAGCAATTTCTATGAAACTGAAAACTTGGACTTGGTAGATAGTGTGGTTACGATTGCCATCTACTCAACAATTCCTGGCCAAAGTCTTGGAGTCTTGTATATATGTTCTTAAATAGGAGGCTACTTTAGACTCTGGGTTAAATTTTACATCTTTTTACATCTGTGCTGTACTTATTCATCTCTGGTCTCATATAGCTCAAGTACAGAAGGTCCCCAGGGAATCTTAATTTCTTTTCAGTGTTGGAATCCTGGAGGGTGGTTTAAAAATATACTGTTTGAATGCAACTTTCAGATACGAAATTTTTGGCCTGGGATATCATCTGTACCTCAGGTGATATTCTGTAATATGAAAAAAAAGTTGAAACTACTATCTCAGAAGGTTTTGAATTTTCACAGTAAGCCTCTGTGAATGCTGACCTTGCCTGAGCCTGGCATTCTTTCCAGGCTTCTCAAGAGCCATTAGCAAAACCCAGGAAGAGGAAGCTTCAGTGTCCTCTAGTTGTCATGGATCACCAGTCTTTCCAGAGTCCCTGACTCAGCATAAATAATACCTCACATTATCCTTCTCTCAAATTGTCCCAGCGGAAGTAGAAATATCAACCACCAAAAGGTACCTACAATCACAGGGCTATTGCACCCCACTTTCCACAGCACTTTGTAGGGTTTGTAGTCATTTCAATGAGTAAAGATCTGGTTTCCACCAGGCAGTAGTGGCACATGCCTTTAATCCCAGTGCTCAGGAGGCAGAGGCAGGCAGATCTCTGAGTTCGAGTCCAGCCTGGTCTACAAAGTGAGTTCCAGGACACCCAGGACTAAACAGAGAAACCCTGTCTTGAAAAACATACAAACAAAAAGTTACTTAAGCCATCTGGTGGTGGCACACACCTTTAATCCCAGCACTCAGGAGGCAGAGCCAGGCAGATCTCTGTGAGTTCAAGGCCAGCCTGGTCTACAGAGTGAGATCCAGGACAGGCCCCAAAACTATACAGAGAAACACTGTCTCAAAAAAACAAACAAACAAAAAGACCTAGTTTCCACATCCTGAGGACCAATTTTCCCTTATCTTTTCCTAAAAGCAGAGCCTGAGACAGAACTTGGGGCAGGAAATTTCTGGTGACACAACCCCAGAAGTAGAAACGAGGAAAGAAAGAGCAAAGTGGGGAAAGAAACATGGGGGCACGTCTGTGAGTCTGTAAAGTGCATCGTAAAGGCACAGTAAAACTGGGACCTTTCAAAGCCTGAATGTGCCTCACATCTGCCCAGAACAAGAAACCGTGCATTAGTCAAGATGCCAATGGTGAGCCATGCCCACCAAGAGGAGAATCACCCAACATGCCGCCAGTTTCATAAGTTGATTTCAGCGATGAGCCCCTTTCAAAGTGAGTCTAGATGTGAGCCCCTCACACTCCCAGCTGGGTCAAAGTATGAGACCTTCATACTCTAAATCCTGCACATGGGTGCAGGTTGAATCCCTTATACTGCCATGTTTGCAGGTAAGTTTCAGTGTGAGCCCCCACATAGAATTAATTACAGGTTAGAGCATTATGGAACCCTCATACTGCTGGGTTTGCAGGTAACTGAGTGCAGGTGTCGGTCTCTCACTGAGATTGGCAGGAAAAGCAAGAAATATATTTGATGAAACCACATGAAATTCAATCAGGCTACATCCCTTAAAACCTTATTCAGATAAATAAAGGGAATAACAGATGGGCAGAGGCTGGAGGGGGGCTCATACACTGTGTGTGGCAGAAACCATGAGGCTTAGAAGAGAAACCAAGGACATGAAGTTAATAACTGAAGTCTAGCCCATTCCTGTTCCTGCAGCTAAGAAGTCTGTTTGTGACATTCATCCTCACATACTAGAGAACACGTGCCTACCCTCATTCCTAATTCCATGCCTACCAAGTAATCATCTGAATATAATTTGAATTCCACGAGTCTCGGCTTCAGGAGAATGTATTAGAGAATGCATAATTTTTTTCATCACTATAGCAATTACAGTCTTCATTATAAATTAATTAGTGCAATAGGATTTCATACCTCAGGCACTCATGACTATAGGATGGTATCAGCAGTCCTGAAGCTGATGGACAGAAACAAGCTTAAGATTTAAGTCTGAAATCCTTTTGCTGTGAGTAAGTAGAGAATAAAGAACAGAAGAATTTTCATGGGATCAAATTCTTAAGGTTCTGGTGAGCAAGGAATAAATGACCAATAACAGTACATTATTGAATTTTACTTATGTCAGGGGAACTAACCTAAGTCCTGGAAAATCTCAAATTAAAAAAATCTGTATATTCAGCTACAAGTAATTTGACTTTTCACTTGCTAAACCCTCCTCAAATCTGTGGAGATAAGGACAAAGAGGCAACATTAAAAGTTAATTTTTAGATAAGAGCACTTATGAATTTAACATAGATCTATTCTCACTATGTATCAACATGTTCAAGACAGCGCACAGCTTTTAGGCACAAGAGCCTAAATGCTAGACTGTCTTTGTCTTCATAACTGAAGCTTTATGGCATTTCCCTCTCCAGCTTCTGGAAATGACCATTGTACTCTGTGTCTGTGACTATTTTAGATATATTGTGTAAGTGAATTCATGATGTCTTTATTACTCTTGATATGTCTTCCTGTGGTGATATATTGTGTCCCCCAAAATATTATATACCATAATAAAACTTATCTAGGGTCAGAGAACAGAATAGCCACTAGATTAGACATAGAGGCCAGACAGTGGTGGCACACATGCCTTTAATCCTGTCACTCAGGAGGTGAGTTCAAGGCCACACTGGTAACAGCCAGGCAGTGGTGGCACACATCTTTAATCCCAGGACTTGAGATCTCATGTCTTTGCTTGGAAAACACACATTCCTTTAATCCCAGGAAGTAATACGGCAAGAAACAGATATATATATATATATCATGAGGAAACAGGAACATGCTCTCTTGAGGTTGAGGACCAGGAACTAGAGGCTTTTGAGCAGCAGTTCAGCTGAGATCCATTCCAGTGAGGACTCAGAGGCTTTCAGTCTTAGGAAACAAAATCAGCTGAGGAATTGTCGAGGTGAGGTTGGTTGCGGCTTGTTCTGTTTCTCTGATCTTTCAGATTTCACCCCAGTATCTGGCTCTGAGTTTTTTATTAATAAAACCACTTAGCAATTCATGCTACATCTTCAAGGTTTATTTATGCTGCCATACAATGGCATGAAAATTTCAGGCTGAATTGTATATCCCATGCAATCTGTTTGTCCATTTCTCAATGGATATTTTGTTAGTTTCTTCTTTGGGGGTGGTTTTTTGTTTTTGTTTTGTTTTGAGACAGGGTTTCCTTGTGTACCATTGGCTGTCCTGGAACTCCATCTGTCGACCAAGTTGGCCTTGAACTCAGAGATCTGCCTGCGTCTGCCTCCTGAGTGTTAGGATGTGCCACCACTGCCCTGCAATAGTTTTTATTTTATAACTGTTGGGAATAGTACTACAGTAAACATGGGAATCTGATGTCAATCCAAGATTCCAGTTTCACTTCCTTTGAAGACTAAAGTAGTTTATTTTCTTATTCTTCTGATAAAAAATACCCTGACAGAAGTAACCTAAAGAGGAAAAGGATTATTCTGGCTCATAATCTGCAGATTAGTCCTTCACAAAAAAAGAAATCAAGGTGGCAGCAGCTAGAGGCAGGTGGTCGCTTCATCTCCAGATAGAAAGAAAACAGTAATGACTGTATGTGCTCAGCCACCGATTTTCTCATTTTTATGCAGCCCAGGATTCCATCCCAGGGAATGGTGCCACCCACAATGGATGAGTCTTTCTACCTCATTTAACCTAATCAATATAAATTCCCACTGGCATACCCAGAAGATTGTCTCTCCGGTAATTCTAGATCTCATCATCCAATGCAGACCAATCTTAGCACCTACACAGAGAGAAGTGGGACTATTGGAGAATAAAGTAGTTCTGAGAAGCATCCATCCTGTTTTCCATAGTTTCTGTACCATCTTAGTGTCATCAATGGTGTACAAAAAGCATTACCATTTCTCCACATCTTTGGAAACTTTTGTGTGTGTTGTTATTGTTGTCTGGGTGTTTTTGTTTGTTTGTTGTTTCTTTGTTTGTTTGTTTGAGGGAGGGTGCTGGTTTGCCATGTGCTGTTAGTGCTATATTGCAACAATAGCATTGCTAACAAGTACTGTTGTACATCTCATTGTGATTCTGACTTGCATTTCCCTGGTGATGAGTAACATTAGCAGATTTTTCATATACAGATTGGTTATTTCCATGTTTCATTGAATACATTCCTATTAAGTCCCTCACCTATGTTTTAATCAAGATTTTTACTTGTAGTTTGTCATTTTGTTCTTTTACTCTGTTTGAGGGACTTGAGGCGTTTTTTCTTTTTGTGTTTCAAAGCTTTATTGTTGTCTTTAGTTCTGCTATTGAGTTATCAATTATTAACCCATGGAAGCTATATGATTTGCAAAAATTTTCTCCCATAGGCTGTACTTTTATTCTATTGATTGTTTATTTTGCTATGTAGAAGCTTCACAATTTGATGTGATCCTGTTTGTTGACTTCCAGTATCATGAAGCCTTCTTCCAATGTTTCTTTCTAGGAATGTTACACTTTCAGTATTTTTTAGCTTTGAGTTTTCAGTTCATTTTGAGTGGTTTTCTGTGTGTGGTGTAATAAAAGGTCTAGTTCCATTCAATTGTACATGAATATTTAATTTTTCCAACAGTATTTGTTGAAAACTGATGAGGGTTTTTGAAGATGAATAAATTGTAATATTGCAATCTCAGATGAGACTACGCAAAGATAAAATCAGAAAGTAGTCAGAACTACTGGGTGCCAGCTACTCTATAATAGGGGGTAAAAGTCAAGAGCAAAGGTCAAAGGCACTGTGGGAGAAAAGCACACACTAGTGAGCAGGTTATCTGGTGCTCCTGTGACTAACATAGCCTTGGTGCACTAGCCTCAGAGCAAAGACCATGCATCTTGTGGCCTCCTCAGCCTTTGCTACTCCCCTTGTCCCCATTATGAAAGACTGGCCAGCCCAGGGCATGGAGGTCTGATTTCCCAAGCAAGCCATCACATATAAATTGAGATACTTTGGGAAGTGCCGATGCCTCAGTCTACCAAAGAAATAACCTTGTCCCTGGGCCATTTTTAAAAAGTTCAACTTGAACTTTGAGGTATTTTGGCATGAAAGGCCAGTTAAGCAATCACTTCTATTGCTTTTAGGATGCAAACTGATAAACAAGAACTGTGATTATTCAGATTCTGAAGTGGAACTAAATCAGTATAATTAATCACAAAGGACATTTACTTCAAGTAAGCTGTAGAAGTAGAGAGATTATTTTTTTTAAATAGAGGAAAATAAGAATGTTATCTTCATCTTCTTCAGTAAGGTATTTGAAATGCAGATCCACTTTTCTTGTTTGCCTTAATTCCTCAATTCATTGCTTATTTTTCAGGAACACAGCAAATGTCTTCAACAAGGAGGAAGCAGGAGTAGCAAGTGTACATCATAAACATTTTCAACCAGAGTCTCATGTCAAGTTTCACAAGACCGGAGGTGAATCCCCGGGGGTCCTGAGAAAGATGGGGTGATGTGCGAAGCTTGCAGAGTGGGAAGAGAGAACCCCGGGACTCTCGTGTAGTAAAGCTGTCCTTTAAACTGGAGGAAGTGTCTCCTCAAGTGACACGTGTGGGGATTGGCACCAGACGGAGACTGGAGAGATGGATTTCAGGTTTAGGGATCTTGTTTATTGTTTCTCTGCAATTCCAACATAAGTGGGTATCATGTGCATTTCTTCGCCATACCAGGAGCTTGTGCATGTCACTGAGTGACTAAATGATGACATTTACTGAAAAAAAAATTACCATATTTAGGAATTTCAGGAAGATGTGTCCAAACCAATACTGGTAACAGAATAGCAAGTGCTATATCACAAGTCCCACATGAAACTATGGGGTAATCAGGACCCTTGATGTCTCTTCTAAGGGGACGCTCCTAGAGCATGGTAAGAGGGCTGGTTTAAGATGTAACAATCTTGACAACTTTTTTCTGGTTCTTGGATGTTTATATTCTGAATTTATCAAAATGGAAGATATTGAAGAAAAGCTAATCTCAGAGTAGGGGGGAAAGCCTCCACCGTGGCTCATGAGCCGAGGCAAGGAAAGAAGGTGGCTTTGAGGAGCAGCGTTGTGCGGCTCTGCTCACAGGAACGACCAGGCTGCGGAGGGTAACGGGAAAAGGCAGTCTGCCGCAGAACAGTTGGCAGCAGAAGAGGGAGCAGAGACACCAGTTCTCTACCCCTTCCTGCCGAACAAAGAGGAGGAGGACTAGAGTTGATTGCTGTGGCTCTCACACAGCTGTGTGCAAAGACCCTAAGCCCCTAAATTTGAGAATTGCAGTCATAAGCCAGTGATAATTTTTATGAACCAATGAGGTGTCTAGAAGTTTGAATGACAGACAATAGACATACACCGCAAATACAACCAAAGCAGGGGTGTAGCAGGTGAAGCAGGGGCCATGTTGTTCTCTTTTTGTCACTGTGACTAAACACCTAGAAAATCAACCTAAGGGAGGAAACACTTACTTGGGCTCATAGTGGTTTCAGTGGTTTCTGTCAATGGAGCCTTGGCTTCACTGTTTCTGCTTCTGGTGAATTAGACATCATGGTGGAGATCCTGTGTGTGGCCAAGCACTGGGATCATGACAGAAAGAAGACAAAGACGGTATCTGACAGACCACCACAAGACACACTCTTTAAGGGACAGAAATGGTGGTGCACACCTGCAATCTGAGCACTTGGAAAGCTGAGGCAAGAGGAAAATGGGTGCAAGGTCAGCTGGAGCGATACAAAATACCCTATCCCAAACATCATAAGCAAACAACACCCTTCAAAGGCCACGCCCCCAGGGCTACTTCCTTACACTAACAGTGTGCACAGCTAAATCTCTGTCAACACTTTAACCCACTGATGAAGTTAGAGGCATCATAGTCTAATTATTACATTAGAAACAAATGATTCAGTTAAATAAATGCCAAACGTTAGGGTTCAAAATACAAGATGAAGAACATGCAAACCACTGTGGCCCTTTCATGCACTCTCCTAATGCATCTAAAGTGACAAACTAAACCATAAGGAAGATTGGCTTCTTAAAAAAGCCTCTGCTTGCTCCAGGGAAGAGTCCACACAGCCTGCCCATAGACAAATAAATGTGGTAAAAAATAAATTAATTGTTAATTTTTAATTGTTTTTAATTAATTTTTTTTTCATTGTTAAAACATTCAGAACAGAGTTTCACCATAAAACCCTGCACTTGTTCAGGAATCTTGCAGTCCCTAAACATGAACCCTGCTGGTTCTGACATTCTACAGCCAACACATAGTTCCCCTTGTGGATAATTTCTCTATGACTTCTTTCATATAAACATTGTCAAACGTCATAAACACCCGAAGACCGGCCCCACCCAGCCTGCTGCAGCCCTGTGCCCTCTCCCCACTCTGGAAGATCTGGGTGCCAGCGATACGTTTACTGGAACAACCAGTCTTAATAGAGTACAGTCGCAGCAGGGTGGGGAGATGAAGTGAATTCTACAAAGACAGATAGCTTGGTTTTATGTACTTGGTGGTGGGAAGCAAGCAGCACACCTGTTAGAGGAAGTGTAATGAATGACCATTCCCTTGGAAAGTTTGCAACTGAGGTCTGTAGCTTCAAATTGTAATTTATCAGAAAGATCATCTTTGACAAGCTGAGGATTCTTTAGCCCTATCCACTCCATAAAAACACATTGCTCCAACCCTTGATGCTGCCAAATTCAGTCTCCCTTCCTCTGTGTATATTGATGAATGTCTCATCTACTGATGAATGTGTATAAAGTATGCCCTCCCTCACAACCTGCACAGGTTAGTATGGTAGACTAAGCAACAGGTTCACTGGAAAGGCACCATTTTGAATTTGTAAGCGGAATTGCTCACAGGATATATATCCATCAGACCAAAGATGTTTTTATTTATTAATATAATTGATTATATTAATTGTATAATTAATTGTCTTCAAGAGACAGAAATGGTGGTACACACCTGCAATCTGAGCACTTGGAAAGCTGAGGCAAGAGGAAAATGGGTGCAAGGTCAGCTGGAGCAATACAAAATACCCTATCCCAAACATCATAAGCAAACAACACCCTTCAAAGGCCACGCCCCCAGGGCTACTTCCTTACACTAACAGTGTGCGCAGCTAAATCTCTGTCAACGGCCATATCTGATGGGAATGGCAAATGTCATAAGGCCAACACAGATGCTTGACAAAGATCCAGCAAAGCTGAGCCACATGATGGCCATCATACCTTGGTTCTCATCTCTACCTGTTACATACTTGGGGGACTTTTAGTATTTGTACAATTTAGGGATATCCGATTGATGGAAAATTTCTTATAAATCATTTTTGTTTTCTCCCAGGAGTACTGCTTCTAAGCTTCCCAAGGGAAGTCCTAAACATACTACCCCTCCTGTTTTTAGGGAGATATGCTTATCTACTTGAAGGTTGTGACACACATAAAGAAGCCAGGGGTCTCTTTATGAGGAGACATTCTTGAAACATATGTCCCTGTACCTAGCTCAGAAACAAGTTAACCAAAACAAAGTAAGCTGAAAAAGGTCAACAAGATTCAGAGTGCCACAGTTCAGATTGCAAGCCTCTTCCCACTGTACACTCAGACAATGTAGCATATACAGGATCGAAGTTAGATGAGCTGAAGTTACCTCCACCCTACACAGAGACTTATATTGTTGGGCAAAGTATGGTGTGGAAAGATGATAGAAGTATGAGACATCAGGACCTCCTTTTCTTGGAAAAGTTAACACATGCAGAGTCACTGTAATGTCATATGACCAAAGGATTAGACATATAAACAAATTCTATAAAGATATAAGATATAAACATTGTATTATGCCAAAATTTGAATAATAACTGTAGTAGCTTTGGCCTGAGTATTTTTCTTGGGCACTCTGATCATTAAGAGTTAATAATACACTGCTTGAGACATGACAATGTGCCTGGACTGGCTTGAAGATTTGTTTTGGTCTAATGTCTATATAGCCACAAAAGCTACTGGTCTGAGACGGCTCATATGCCTCTAGATTCTTAAAAATTGGGTTACAGGGTTAATGAGTAAGAATGATATTAATGATGTCAAAACTTGAGGGAAAATAATTGGAAATGATAACTCTGTTCTGTCATAGTTTATTAATAATGACTAAAAGACGAGCAAAAGAAAGTGAAACATATGCCCCAAAACAAAAATGATATGATCTATGTTTTGGAACATTTTGAGTGTATCCCTGCTTATTAAATTCTGTATAAATAAAGAGGCACTCTGGCTGCTGTTAAGTCAGGATGCAAGATTCTTGCCACCACCGTGGCCTGGCTTACCTCTGTCCCCTGCCAACTCCTTACATTTTCTGGTGAGACCTGTCCACTGCTGGGGATGGCCCCCGGTAGAATTCATAGGTAAGACATAATCCCAGACAAAATGGGTGACTATGTAGATAAGTGATCGCTTCTAGACAAGGGTCCTGTGTTTCTTCTACAAGGGGTTCCTGCAGAGGCTGTGTTTTGACAGTAGCTGACTAGGTGATCCAATCAATTATATTAATAAATATATTTACTTAATGAGTGTACATTGACCATCTATTATGCACTATAAATATTTTCAAGTTGCTCATTGCTTCCAGTACCAAGAAGACAATCTTTAACATGAAAAGTTTTAACACCCAACAGCAAAGAAACTATAGAAACCTCATGGAGAGGGATAGTTTCACCCGAACAAATGAAAAGAATAGACAATGATACTCTTAATTTCATTTTTGCCCTTAAAAACATTGAAAGTTCCCTTTAAAAATTAAACAAATCATGCCTAAGTTTAAATCAAGCTTTTCTCTTCATAATACATTTAACTAGAAATGTAATTGATTTTGTCCTAGACAGATAGGAAGCTGTCAAGATGATATTTCATTCCCAAGATCCCTACCAAAGTTGTCAGGAAAAGCAAACAGTCATTACTTTATCCACAGACCCATCAAGAGCCCATTATTTATTTCTTCAATTATTTATGAAGCAGAATACAAATACTTTCTCCGGCTGCTCCATCTAGTGGATCATACAGGCAACCTTGGCTCTGTTCCCTGAAACCAGCATCTCTGCAGCAGAGAAAGCTTTATCAGAGTAACAATTAATAGCATCATTTATTTCATTTTGATAAATATTTAATAATAAAATTTACAAGCTTAGGTTGAAATAATATCCACCAAGAAGAGTCATCTGTGTTTCCCTAGGAAAGAAGAGAGATGTTGTTGTCAAGATAGTAAGACAAAAATAAATAAACACCCTGCTTTAAGCTACTGTGGTAACCAAAGTTCCCAGAAGAATAAATCAAGCATGTCATCCGAAAGGATGAATATGAAGTAGTTGGCATGGCAACGTGGCTATGGACGCAGATCTCTGTTGTGAGTGTTCATGTTCATTCATTTTAGAGCTCACGAATCATCATTCCAAAGAGGCATGGGGGGTGCTAATTAATAAATGCCATCCACATATTATATATTACATAGCCACCATAACCATTACATAGTTGCTCGATCTAATGCTCCAAATGATGATGATTAAGTAATTGTCCCTTTTCCTAGTGATCTGTTCATGTCTGGTAGTCCATGAACAACTGTTTTCACCATTGCCTCTGAGCATCACAAAACCAGGGAGTTTCAAAAACTCAGGATGCATGGAAGAAGCAACAGGCTCCAAGTTCTAAACAGTGCCTCACAAATGAGATGCAGGCATTAAGCACACAAGCAATCAAGCATGCACAGTGGGAGTCTAATGAGTCCCATAAATGGCAGTTTAATCAAATGCTTTATTCTTGCCTGGGGTGAACTCATCTATGATTCACAAATCAACTTCACCCCAAAATATTTCTGCCTGGCACAAAGAGACCCTATTTTTTTCTGCCCGAACAAGGTAAAGCCCATTTTTGACTCAGGAATGTCACTGAAGGAAACAGAATAAACAATTGGATGAAATAAGTCTCCAAACCAACAGAGGACATAGTGAGGTTTTAAAAAGAAAAAAAATCAGGCTTAAAAACTGAGGACTAGCCGGGCGGTGGTGGCGCACGCCTTTAATCCCAGCACTCGGGAGGCAGAGGCAGGCGGATCTCTATGAGTTCGAGGCCAGCCTGGGCTACCAAGTGAGTTCCAGGAAAGGCGCAAAGCTACACAGAGAAACCCTGTCTCGAAAAACCAAAAAAAAAAAAAAAAACTGAGGACTATTTCTCCTGACGTAGCTTCTGGCACATATGAGCCTGTATCAATGTTGTGGTTGTTCACATGATCACAGCAGCTCTGATAGAAAACATTCCTGTTTTAATAAAGGAGGAAGCTCATCACATACAAAAGCTCCTTAAACCTGATCTCGCCGTGATGGCTGCAGTGTGCAGATGCTAACTGGGATGGGGGGGGGATTTCAGTGTGCTTTCTAAACCCCCACAGACCTGCTTCTACGAGGGAGACAGACAGACAGAGAGACAGACAGAGGTTGATTCTTAAAGTTCATGTATGTATACTCATCCAATAAAAGTGCTTGCTCCACAAGCCTGACAACCTGAATTGCATCCCTCAAACCCACATGAAAATGGCATGCATCTATGACCCCAGTGTTTCTGCTCCAAGATGGGAAGCTAAGACAAGAGAGTCAGCCTGAAGCTCTGCAGTGGTGGGTCAGAAACAACAGAAAACACCCTGTCTCAAAATGCGGAAAGGCAAGAACCAACTACCCAAAGTTGTCGTACCATGACACACATGTGCACCACATTCATACACATAAACATCCTTGCACGCCCAAAAAAATAAATTTGAAAGAATTTAAGAGGAAACTGAAAATTCCTTATATGATTGATAGAAATAATAAATGATTAGATTATTGTACACTACACACTTGCACAATGAAAGCACACATGCATAGGACCTCCATAAACTTGTCTAGCTCTTATATGTTAATTGAAACCATAATTAATTTTTAAAATGTACAAAAGAGCCAAACATCCCCCCAGAAAAGCCTAAGACTACAGCATCAGCCTGGCAGAATGCCATCCCAGAGGGCCACAGTCAGTGTGGCTTAAACAACAGGCCAGTCCTGGAGCCTGGATAGCTGAGATCCAGGTGTGAGTAGGACTGGTGTTTCTCTGAGGCTTCTCCCTTAGCTGGTAGGTGACCATCTTGTCTCTGCATCTCCACATGGTTTTGTCTCTGTACCTGTCTGTCCTAATTACCTTTTTATTCGGACACAAGAATTATTAGATTATGGTTCCACTAATGATGTTTTCTTAACCTTTTGAAAGACTACATTCAAATACAGTTAATTCCAGTGCTTCTAAGGGAGTTAGAACTTCAACATGTGGGGGAGAATATGCAATGAAATCCATGAAGCCATTTATGTACCCCAGAAGTTTGGGAATTGGACCACCTATAGGGATATAATCCCTCTGTAGGAAATGAATAGAGTGGGCAAAGGACATCTTTCACCACAAATCTAACACAGAAGGCCCATGCAGTGTGTCTGTAGGTCCATCTTGGTGGAGGAGAGGGAAAGAGTGTACATTTCACTGGCAGTTCACACCTGCACAGTGGAGAGGAGAAGGGACTGATGACCACGAGATCTGGGCTCCCTCTGCTCATATGACCAGGCTCTTCACACTCTCCCCACTTGTTAATATTCTAATGTGAAATGTTATCCAAAGCCTCGCGTATTCAAACCCTGGCTGTTGCACTATTTACAACCGTTGTGCCATGGGGGCTAGCTATCAGACATACCCTCCCCTGGGGCAGTCTACTCTTGGAGCCCACTGCCTTTTCCTTATTATTAACTTTTTGACCCCTACAAAGACAAATGTGAAGAGCCAGTGTCCGTGATAAGACACATTCTGTCCCAATTGTAGGCATGGAAGTCCTAAGTGCTTCCATCCCTCAACTGAGCTGCCTCTCTCTTCATCCTCCCCCATTTCTAACCCTGAGAGTCAGTGGATCCCTGGAAACAATTCTTATTATCCAAAGCCATTGAGATAACAGTGGACCTGGTTACCTTCCTAAGGCCAGCTCTCAGAATTTTCGGAGGAAACAATGCTTTGAATGACATACTCAGAAAGTCTAAATTGCTACAAATCCTACATAAGGTAAAACCTAAGAAAATCCTCTTAATGAATAGCATCCTACCCTCAGCTCCAGCAAAGAGGAGAAGGGGTGTTGAGGCCTGCCTCCGGGCTCTAAAGCTTCATGCTTTGTGCCTAAGGACCTGAAGAAACAGAACAAATATGGCAAACAAACAGTTGCAGATCCATTGATGAAAATAATTGAAGTTCTTGGTAAAGAGCCACTCAGTTTTCGAGGGACACAAAGTAACGCAAAGCCCTGGGCACAGTCATAGACTTGCTTTGTTCAGGGAGTTCTCTTATCAAAGAACATCTTGAACCTGTAACACATGAATATCAGAGAACTACAACAAAAAGATTTTTGTAGAGATCTGCTCTTGATAACATCAGTAATTACATCTCAAGGAAGAACTCAGTATGGGCCCAGGCAGGTCCATCAGCACAGGATCCTCAAACAAACAGGTTCTCATCATGGCTTTATAATCAACAGTCTGAGTCACTTCAGGAAAACTGCTTAGAGACTCTGGACCTTAGGTTCTCAAACATATCAAAACAAAAATGTATGAGCCCATGGCACCTTGCAGAGTGAAGCCTCAAAGGAAAAGAGATTTTGATAGCTTTAGGATCTCTCCCCAAATCTCCAACCAGCTGAAGCAAAAGCCATTGCAGCTCCCCAAGGGTGGGATAGCTAAAAAGAGTAAACCAGGCAAGAATACAGGGGCTTGTATTTTCCTGATGGACAGTTTCAACTTCAAAGCCAGTAGAGCTGCCCTCCACACTGGAGCTCCTCTACCGCCGCAACTTACATTAATATATTGCAACATAGTGTGTGAAGACAGAACGGCAGGAAGAGGGGAATGGAAGAAAAGAAGAGACTGGGAAAAGAAGGAAGGAGAGAAGAAACACACGAAATGGGAGATGCAACAAAAGGTCTCATTCCCATAGCCCAGCACACTCTGCTCCACTAGAGGATGTATAGGTCCCACTTAAAAAGGCCTTCAGGAGGCTATCCTTTTCTTACTTGTTCTGAACTGGTAAATTCCACTAGGGTCAACCATTTCCAGCCTGTGTGTGTGATGATTTTTGAGCCATCTTTACCTACCTTGTACAAAAGTCTTAATTCTGTTTGGTTTGTTGTTGTTTAATCTGTGATTTAACTGGGTCATGTCTTCATCAGAGAGATCATCATTTAGGAAAATCCAATACTACAAATGTGCTTTTACCAGTTGTTAAAGACTTAATGCTTGTGTGTATGCATGTATGAACATATGTGTGTGAGTATATGTGTAACATACCTCAGGTGTCATTCCTCAGGCACCTTTTAAAATCTGACTGTGCTGTTTCGTTTTGTCAAATAGATACAAACATAGAAATATTTGGGAAGAGGAAATCTTAATTGAAAAAATGCCTCCGTAAGACTGGCCTGTAGGCAAGTCTATGGCATACTGTCTTGATTAATGATTGATGTGAGAGGTACCATATCATTATGGGGAATGCCATTCCTGGGCAGATGGTCCTGGGTTCTATAAAAAGGCAAGCCATGGAAATGACACCAGGAAGCTGCTTTCTTTTATGGCCTGTGTATCAATTCTGATGTCCAAGTTCCTACCTTAGTTCCTGCCCTGACTTTCCTGGATGGTGGACCACAAGCAGTATGTTAAAAATAAAGCCCTTTCCCACCCACATTGATTTTAATCATGGTGTTTTATCACAGCAGTGGAAACAGTAATTAAGACACTGATACAGGGTCTCTCATCGGCCTGGGACTTGCCAAATGAGGTTCCGGGGATTTGAGGGTCTCCACCTCCCACTTCACCATGTGGCTGGATTTTTATAGAGGTTCTGAGGACCATACTCAGGCCTTTGCACTTGTAAAATGAGTTCTTTTCCAATTGAGCTATCTTCACAGGCCCATGAGCTTATTTTTTCAAGTGAATTAAATGATAACAAACGATCTATGTATCTTTGTATCTCAGACCCCTACTCTCTGTGCACACACGGGAATGCTGACTGCCACATCCAGGCTTTGATGACTGAAGGGCAAACAGGATCTTTTTGGCAGTGTGCTTGGGGATCCTGCAGGAGCTCAGGGACCAGCTCCTCCTGAGCTGGGATCAGTACAGCCAGGCTGCACAGGATGCAGGCAATGACCCTTGTGACCTTTAGGGTGTAAAATAAGTATACTTGAAATAATGTGAGGAAGAGGGGCTTATGAAACATTGTATTAAAGTGTTCCCAAAGCAGGTCAGTTAGAATGCCTTTGCAAGAGTTTCTTTTAAAGATCTCATATACTAAAGACAGCTAAACAAATGTGAATTCAGAGCTTATATTTAATGTGTCTGACTTTTAACATGAAATCACTTCAGATAATTTATAGAGAGTCATTTCATTTAGAAAGGCTGTACAAATTAGTTGTTTTCAAAGGCAATTCTTTTAAGTCCAAGTGATTGCAAGTTGATGTATATGATCCCCTGCACGTTTTTTCTTATGATTAATTTTCCTTAGATCCTCCCCCTGAAATTGGGTTTGAAAGATCATTAACTCTCCCAGATCAGAGACATCCTCCATTCTGAAGTGATCATCAGTCAGAAGCCAACTTTCACAGTGTAGAAATCCTGCCAGCATGCTGATTAGAAGAGAAGCCTAGCCCTGGGAGAAACGTCCACATTTCCAGGGCCTTCCAGCAAGTAAGGACACTGACAATACCAGAAGCAAGTTCTAAGCATTGTTGCACGTAAAATTGTTTTGCATCAGTGTGGATCTAGTAGAGTTCAGTTGTAGATATGGTTTCACATGGCCGTCTCAGACTCTTCAAGAGTAGACATGCCAAGTCTGTGTAATATGTTCCTGAATGTGGCTATCCCAGATTTCTTTAAAAGGGAAAAAAAAGCTTTTGAAAAAATCATATTGGGCTTCTGAAGCTTCAGAGTATAATATTATATTAATCAGACATTAAATATCAACACAGGTTTCCCAGGGAACTTTGGAGTCAACTCAAGAAGGCTGACATTTAATTTTGTTCACAAGCTTGACTCCAGATGTCTTAAAGCTCATCACAATGTCAATGCCTGGTTGTAAAGAAGATTCCAGAAGTTGCTGAGTTGTGAGACAATCCTTAGAAGCCCCCTTAGGGAACATCTGAAGCCATCACTTGCTTACATAATAATTTAGTCTATTTTGTGAAGCTATGACAAGATGAGTAACACTGGGTGATCTATAAAGAGGAAAAGTTTATTCCTCACAGTACTGGAGACTGGAAAGATCAAAAGGTCTTATCTGTAGGGGCCTTCTTGCTGTCTCACAACGCCAGAAAAGTTTCATGGCAAAAACAGGAGCTAACCAGGCCCCCTTTTCTCATCTCATAAGCCACTGAGTCTATCATGGAAACTCCATCCTTATGAGATTGTCTGACCATTATTACTTTCCAGAGTCTAAATCTACACACATCAATATCTTATCAGGGTAGAGATGAAGTTTCAAATACATGCATTCCAAAGCAAGCATTCAAACCGTATCACACAGAGTCCAAAGCTTCCACCATTACCAGCTTCTAAGAGGTACAATTCTGGAGCAGATTTGTACATTTCAGGCAAGTGAGGAAGTGTCCCCAAAGGTTGTGTCACACAGTATAGTTAGGGGAGAGGGAATCTAGGCTCCTCCTTTGTTCAGAGTACTAGAGTTTAGGTACCTGGCAGCTAAGTACAGATCAGCATGATGAATCATGAACCTGGGATTCCAGGACAAGATTCTAAGCTGCCACATGCCAAGTGAGCCTTCACATAAAGCATGAGACTCTGGATAGGGAGAAGTCAGACATGGCCAGTGAAGGAACAAAGAAAATAAGCACCTAGGCACAAGGTAGACACCCAACATGCACTGGGTCTCTCTCTCTCTCTCTCTCTCTCTCTCTCTCTCTCTCTCTCTCTCTCTTGCTCTCGCTCTCGCTCTCTCGCTCTCTCTCTCGCTCGCTCGCTCTCTCGCTCGCTCTCTCTCTCTCTCGCTCTCTCGCTCTCTCTCGCTCTCTCTCTCACACACACACACACATAAACTTATGTTCATCTAGCAAGTTGTGTGTGTGATGTGGGGGTGGGTTATGGACAAAATTTGATAAATGTCAATTAACAAAGATCTTGTCTTCAGAGGATTATGTCCAATCAGTTCACTTACATCCAGCTATGGAAAGGGGGGGTCCAATTAGCTAAGGAGGAGGGAGGTAAATACAGAAGAAGGAGAGATGAGGGTAAAATAACAGTCCAGATGTCTGAAAAGGTCCTAAGGAATCATACTATCAACTATTTACCTAAAATAATTCTATATTACATCTAACTCTGTGTATAAATATGCATACATGGTTTAAATGTAATTTTCTCATCTGGTTTGACATTGTCCTTCCAAGGGCCAAAGACGACCTAATATACTCAGTTCCAAGCATGAGAAAACCTCTTTTGAGGTGTTAGTCAAGATTGTCCAAGAGACTCCCCTAACATACAGACTAGTGCTAATGCACTTGATTGCTCCCTAGAGGTGGGAGTTAAGTCCATATTGTTGAAAACACCGTGCGCTTCAGACACAGGGCCCAGAGACACCTGAGCTGGAACTGACTTGAAAGTTCCTGAGGTCTAGCTTTAGTGGTATCAGAAGGCTCCATGCAAAATCCCAAAAGAGGGAAGCAGTCCTGCCCACCTATGATACAATATGAACCACAATATGGACCATACGCATGGCACGATAACCCTAAGGATGCAGGAGTGGCACACACACCTTGGAAGTAAACAACAGCTCTCTAACTGGGCTTGAGACCTTCTCAGCAAGAGGGAAACCATGCCTGGCTCTACTCAGTGCTAGTGAAGTCCTGGTTATTACAGGAGAATCTGCAAACTGTAATCGACTAAGCTATTCTAAGTATGTTCTTCACCACCCCCCCTTGGCTTGTTGATGCACGATTTCTCTGTGTAGCCCAGGCTGATCTGGAACTCACAGAGACCTGCCTACCTCTGTTTTCCAAGTGCTGGGATTAAAGGCATGTGTCACCACCTCTCAGCTCTAAATATTTGTTCTTATATAAACAACTACATATAGTCCTTACCCCTCATGCAGGAAAATTCTCCTTGCTATAAATGAGACCACTACAGAAAATAACCAATAAAATGCAGAGTAGTTATTTTGAAACATTCAGAAATCATCTGATGATGGAGTAGAAAGCTCTACCAAAAACCGAATCCCAGAACCCCTGGTCCTTCCTTGAGTGAAAGCCCAGGCCATGATGCAAGATTCTCCTGATTTCCTTCATTCCCTAACAGTCCCAGGCTGTAATATGACCCTCTCCCACCATCTGTCCTCCCTGCCCAGCAATCAAGCCATAGCCAGGACCCTGAATTGCAACATTAATTTAGAAAAAAATACTGTCTATAAGCCTTTAGAGGAAAATCAACTGATTCCAGTTGGGGTATAGTCTCCTGCTATGTCAAAAAAAAAAAAAAAAACTATCCAGAATTACAGTCATGTCATTTATACAGATGAACATTCCAGAAAGGTCAGAGGAAAATGTGAACTGGATAATATATATATAAAACATCCCTCAAGTCCATCATATTGCTCTTCTAAGTCCCAAATTTCCTCTGTGCTGCAAGGATCCTCTTCCTCCGTTCAGCCTCCAGGGACAGTCCTCACCGCACGCCCCATTAAACTGGACATCCGTGCACACTTCCCTCACTTGTCTCTAGTTGGGTTTTTGAAGGCTGTTATTGCAGCTTCTCCTTCTGCAGTGCCAGAGCTTCAGGCTGAAGATCTATAGCTAATAAAAATCTGTGAAGACAAAATTCCTTCGAGTGGGTACAACCTTAGTATTTTCTCTTGTTGACAGGGGCATTAGTTCAGTGCCCTCAAGTCTCTGTCTGGGGAAACATTTAGCCCTCTTGTCTCCCAATACACAATTCTAACAAAAGACGACATGGCCTGCAGCAAATGATTCCTAAGCCTAAATATGAAATTAGTATCGATCTGATACCAGAGAACTTGTGTCTTCTGTCTATGAGAGAAGAATGCTTGCTCCATGGGATAGACAGTAATCTGTCACACTCTGATGAGAGGGCGAAGCCTTGCAAGTACAAGGAAAAGGCTTCATTTTCTACTTTCAAAAGCCAGTTCAAGGGCTCTGCATTCCTTCTAGAACTGTCTTTTAGATACAAAAAAATTAAAAAAAAAAAAAAGGTTGTACCTTTGAGATTTGCTGTATTGTCTGGAGTACAAACAGTAGACACAAGCGGCAAAGAAAATAAGTACCTGGACACAGGGTAGACCAGGAGGTCTCTTAGCCAGAGGCCAATAGCACAAGCTGATTTGAATCTCCTGAAGGCAGAAGAGCAACACAAAGTCTCCACACAATGTGGTACAGCGCCACCCATCTTCCAACCCAAGGTACACCTCATACTTCCAACCCAAGGTACACCTCATACTTCCAACCCAAGGTACACCTCATACTTCCAACCCAAGGTACACCTCATACTTCCAACCCAAGGTACACCTCATACTTCCAACCCAAGGTACACCTCATACTTCCAACCCAAGGTACACCTCATACTGAGAACGGAAAAGGAGGTGGAGTTCTTTTGTCATTCTTTCTTTAGGCTCCATGTCTTATCTAAATTTATTAGGATTTCCCAATGATATGATTTTGCCAGGACTCATAAAATTGCACAAAAAAGGGTGACAAAAATGTGAAGATTGTTATAGGCCAAATCGTGTGCCTTCGCAAAGGCAAGAAGTCACCGCAGGCTAGGAAGACTTGGTAGGCCTGCAGGAGCACAAACACAGTGGAGCCAGAGGAGAAGAGAGGTGGGGGACTGGGGGGAGTAGAGGGAGGGGAAACTGTAATTGGGATATATTGTGTGAGAAAAAAATATTTTCAATAAAGGGGGGAAAAACCATCATCCCAGGAGCTGACATTCTCAATGGAGGAGATGTAGTCAAAGGAGCCACACTGCTACAGAATTAGTGTGAAGTCTCCCCAGCAGACTTATGTGTTCAATCACTTGATTTCATATTGGGCAGCTGAGAACCCTTGTGGACATGGAGCCTAGCTTGCTGACTTTGAGCCTCAGGGGGTGGGGCTGGAAGGTTACAACTGGCCCTGCGTCCAGCCTTCAGTTTCTGCTTCCTGATGGGTTGTGTGAAGTAACCAGTCACCTTGTGCTCCTGCCGGCACTACCAAGTCTTCTCTACTATGGTGGAGTCTATTCAGGAAACTGAGAGACAGGAAAAAGAAAAGAAAAGAAAACTTAAACTTCTCTCCTCCTTAAGTCACTTTATGTCAGGTATTTGGCTATGACTATGGGTAACATAACCAGTTCAGAAACCTGCTTCCCTGAAGACCTGGTTGGCATGCTAAGTCTTGGAATATGACAACAGCCAGAACAAGAGTGTGACCTCCCTGGAGCTTCCGGTCAGTTGTGGGAGTAAATATGGAGGATCTCCTGCACACTGGGAGACGGGCAGAACTGAAGACCCTGAGGCAATGTGCTGCTGAGGTGCTGCTCTAAGATTCTGTTTGCTCACCTTGAATGGCTTCCCACTCTCTTCATACACCACCTCCCTCTCCATATGCTTCCAGGCCATCAACGTCCTCTGAGTTCAGAGCTGCCAACCTTCCATATGAGTTACTCAAAGGTGAGTCTTTGCTTCTTCATTTGATTTTCTGGATTAAAGAAAAAGAAGGGGCCAATGTAGCTTACTTTGACTCTCCTTTGCTTGACTCCAGGAGGAAGGAGGAGGAGTGGAATCAGGCAGACTGTCTCCTTTATTCAAACATTGAAGTTGTCAGCTTGGAACATACCCAGAGCATTTCTATATCCCAACCTATGTGTGCTCATGTCCTATTCTAGGCATTTTATCTGCTCAAATGCTCAATGAGTCTTGGTCAGCTGTGGGTTTGGAACTAGGGACACAAAGAATAACAACACACACCTCCCTCTGAAAACACAGTCTGGTGAGTGAAAGCAGTTGAATAAACTAGGATTTGCTATGCAGTACAACAGCTGATAAGATGAAGAGAAGAAAGAGGTGCCGTGGGGGTAGAAGAAAGCCACCTCCCCATGCCAGGTCAACCATGAAGCCATGTCTACTCCAGACTCTGGAGGACAAGGAGAGAGTACAGTGCCCAGAAGTGCCACCTCCAGATACTTTCACTCAGCACCCTCTTCCCTGGCCATTATTGCACCAGGACTTACTCAGACTCCAGGTCTTACACGGTTTAAGAATAATTAGGCAGAATGGCCTTGTTGGAGGAAGTGTGTCACTGGGGGTGAGCTTTGAGGTTTCAAAAAGCTTGTGTCAGGCCCAGTCTGTCTCTCTCTGCCTCCAACTTGTAGATAAGATATAACCTCTCAGCAAATGTTCCAAGTGCCATGCCTGCATCCCTACTGCCATGCTCCTCATGATGATGGTCATAAAGAACTCAACCTCTGAAATGGTAAGCAAGCACCCAATTAAATGCTTTATTTTATAACTTGTCTTGGTCATGGTTTCTCTTCACAACAAAGTAAGACAGCTTTGCACATATGTATATGCAGTAGATGCACACCTGGTACCTTCGAAGGTCAGAAAAAGGTGTTGAATTCCCGTGGACAGGAATTACCGATAGTTGTGAGCTTATATGTGGGTGGACCATCTGAAAGAGCAACAGGTGTTCTTAACCACTGGACACTCTCTCTCCTCTCAGTGACTTAATATCAGACTCCTTCAGTCCTCCATAATTGTGAGAAAACAGAGGAATATCATTGTCCTCCACATTAATGATTCCTTATATGTTTTTGGAGTTGCACTATAGACAGTTTGTTTGCTATGCCTCGTGGCCTTTCTCTTTCAATCTGTGGTCATCTCCAGGAGGGCACAGCTCTCACTGCATCCCAAATGCTGTATGTTAACACCCTGTCCCACACGAGTTTTCTCAATGGTTTGGGAAGTTCTATTAAAAATCTAAACAATTGGACGAAGAAATACAACATAAAAATCCACACTTTTCCCAGAAAGGTTCTTTATGAAGCTTGAGCCATCTTCAGAAGCCCCAAGTTCACAGTGAAAACTGCCAGGTTCCCTGTGCTCCTATTGAATGTAAATCGTGGAGATGGTTATTTCAGGATTTAAATATAAATTTTCTCTGAAGCACATGCCAGTCACTCTTTAGCCCTATAATTTCAAGCAATCAGAAGTTATAATTAAATGTCTGTACTTCCAATTCCATGGGAGAAAAGTACACAGAGTTCCTGACTGAGTAGTGGAAACCAGTGAAAGGAACCCTGGGTCCACATTCAAAAGAAAAGGAAGGAGCACCAAGAGAAACAGTCTATAAATCTGAAGAACAAAACATCTTGCTTCCACCTTCAGAGCCCCTAGACTATAAGCAAAGTAGCTCATCTTTGAAGACTCGGCATTCACATTCTTATATACAAAAATTAATATCTAGAGGTCTGGAGAGACAGCTCTGTCAGTAAAATACTTGAAACACAAGTGTGAAGACCTGAATTCTGTCCTGAGAACTCACATGAAAAAAAAAAAAGAGTTATGTCCTCAGCATCTGTAAGCCCAGGACTGTGAGAGAGGACAGAACTAAGATGCTTGGGGCCCTCTGCCAGCCAGTCTAGATCAGTCAGAGTCAGTGAGCTCCGGCATCAAAGAGAAACTTTACTTAAGAAACCCCTGCTGAGAGTGGTCGAGTGACCCAGGGCCAATCTCTGTCCTCTGTACATAGATTCACACATATGTATGCATCACACACACACACACACACACACACACACACAGAGAGAGAGAGAGAGAGAGACAGAGACAGAGAGACAGAGAGACAGAGAGACAGAGAGACAGAGAGACAGAGAGACAGAGAGACAGAGAGAGAGAGGGAGAGAGAGAGATTATTTTAAAGATTAAATTCTCAAGACATGGGTGGATTTCTTCTTTGCAAAATCAGTTGCACTTGAATCCATGCTTTAATTTTACTTTATTTAAAAATGAAGAGTTTATACAACATCTTCAGAGTGCTAAATGCATCTAGTCCTCTTGGTCACCATATGAGAACAGAAGCCTTGTGAATTCCAAGAAAACAAACGCTAGGACAATTAACATCATCTACCTAATGCCCATATCAAACGGATCATAGAGTCAGAGAGGGAATCAAATGTAACTGTCCCGCTTCACATTTCAAGTTGCTCCACCCCCATGCCTCTTATGTCTGATCAAGTGCTTTCGCTGTGTATTTTCTTCTTTTTCGTTGCTTCTTTGGGAATGTTTTACAATATTTTTCTAGTCATCCCTTGCCCCCAACGCTTCCCAGATGTATCCCTTTCCCACCCACCAAACTTCGTGTGTGTGTGTGTGTGTGTGTGTGTGTGTGTGTGTGTGTGTGTGTGTGTGTTTAACATGCAAAGTCCGGTTTGTGCTGCAGCCCATAAGCTCTTGTACATGTGGCCGTCCACCGGAACCTAGTTGACTTACCAAGGGCCACACCCTTAAAAAATTGGTGCTTCCCCTCTCAGAAGCCATCAACTTCCTCTCCCAGAAGTTCCTCAGGCAAGGGTGGGACTTTGTGCCCACCTCCCCTCTCCTCGCTGAGATGCTGTCTGGCTTGTGTTTGTGCAGATCCTGTGCATGCTGTCACCACCACTGAGAATTCACATGCACAACTACATTTCTGTGTCCAGCAACAACAACAAAAACCCACGGTTTTCTTGTTGTTACCTGCTGACCCTGGTTCTTACAATCTTTTCACAGCAAACCCAAGAGGTGCGTGTCTGTGGCTGTGCTATCCCCTACTTCCTGAGTCCACACAGCAAATGCGCTGAACTAAACCACTGCAAGTGCTCAAGTTCTGTCCCCTCCAGACCATCGCACATACTCCTCCCTCTGCTGGGAACTGCTTCTCTGCTCTCCTTCCACAAACACCTCTCAACAAGGAACTCACTGCAACTTCTCTAAAACATCACCGAGTCTCCATTCCCTCAGGAAGGCTGGGCCAGGAACAGAGGTTCCCAGAGCACATTAACTTAACTCTGGCAGTGAACTTCTAATAACGCTTTTTCTTTGGCCTTCCCTCTAACCAGAATGAGAATGACTTGAGGCAGGAGGGTCATTTCCTATGTAGCGGCTGTGATAGTTTGCCCTTCATACACAGCAGTTCTATTAATATTTGATAATGAGTGAAAGAATAAAGCTCCAGACTGTGAGCACGCAACTCCCCACTGTTTTTGGACAATCCATCTCAATGTCCCAGACCCTGGTCTCTGATGCCATACTTTTGGCATTTCGTAATGTAGTGGTAGTGGTGACTTGAAAATCTTTTGGTACCCTGGCTAAGACAGCTGCACAGAATGTGAAGCCTGTCCAAGGCACATGGATGAGATTGTAAGTAAAACTATGACAAGTTAAAAACATAGAAGTTAAAAACATGGAAGCCACAGCTGTCAGAAGCCTCTGAACCGGAGCTGCAAGATGGCATTCAAAGTGAAAATAACTCAGGTGAAGACAGGATGGCAGGGAGCAAAGAGAATTCAGTTTTCATGGGTCCTGGCTCCTGCTCAGTGTCTTGTGGGTTCATGGCAGGGAGCAAAGAGAGAATTCAGAGTTTTCATGGGTCCTGGCTCCTGTCTGATGTCTTGAGGGCTCATGGCAGGGAACAAAGGGAGAATTCGGAGTTCTCGTGGGCTCTGGCTCCTGCTCCGTGTCTTGTGGTTTCATGACTCTGAGCAGCAGCTTTCCTGTGTGAATGACAACAGGATCAACCCCCACAACTGAGTCACTGTGCCAGGAGAAGAGCTCTAGGGCCTCAACCAACCTTTCCACCAAGTGAATTCAGCACACCTCTTCCATTGAAGTTTGTGGGCAGCGAAATGATGGATTCTTTGCTCTGTAATATGTCTTTTTAGGTTGAAGTACTGGTGTAACTTAAAACTTACCTCAGCTACGCTGCTGCTCCAACAGACTTCCTCCAAACCCAAAATAAAAAATAAACACTTTCTATTCCTTTAAAGCATTCTCTAACACTGGGGAAGATCATACGCCATGTGGAAAATAGAAAAAAATAAGAGTAATTGCTAGAACTTAATAAATAATAATTTACTCAGTGCTTACTTTACATGTGGCATTTGGCAATGGATTCTGGGTCATTGCTTCATCTAGTCTCCTTAGCAACACAGCATGGACAGCAATATCATTACTCAACTTGACAGGTGAAGAATCACAGTTTAGAGAGGTTAATTGTCCTCCCAGGGCCATGGAGCTGGTAAGCGGGATGCAAGCCCAACACATAGAAAAATAGACCCTACCACGTTGACATCTGCCATTCATTGTGGGGCCATTACCTCTGAAGTGATGCTTCAGAGCCGACATTCTTCCTGGTTTATCAAATGGAGAACTTATTAAACATCACAAGAGAAATACCTGAGGGTAAATCCAAAAGTAGCCTTCACTCAAAGACTCCAGCTCTCCAAAACACTGTAGAACATCTGCTTTTGGCTCTCTGCCATCCCCACTCACTTTGAACCAAGTCCCTATTGACTCTCCACCTCTTGGGTTACCCAATTTGTACTGACATGCGGCATCACTGGTACCCAGATACTCATGGAGGGGCCACAAGCAACCCTGTCCTCCCTAGACATCTTTCTGCCTAACCCAGTGTCTCAGTGGCTGTTACACCACATGTGCATGCAGAGAAAAATGCCCTGTGTCACTTCTTCCCCAAACCTTATTCTTTTTGAGTGTGTACATATACACACATGCATGCATAATTTACATCTATGAGTAAAAATGTGTATACATGCATGCATTGCTTTTTTGTTTCATATATATCAAAATGAATTTGCATTTATTATATGGGTACCATAGTAAATTTGCATTTACTGCATTTTTGCCTTCACTATATTATGCATTTACTGTAAATGCATAAATATAATTGCATTATTCATTTACTGCATATTTGCATTTATTATAAGTGCAGGCATAATATAATGTATACAGAAAGGATGCAATATTTTAACTATATTAAATATCATATGTAACTACAAAAGGCTCAGGTAAGAAGGTGTTTTGGAGTGAAGCCATCTTCATGCTCAAGGTGAGTCTGTAATGTAAAGATGACATTGAGAGGGCAATGGTAGAAATATGACATGCACAAAACAAAAATGGACTCCAGAACAACCTGAGCTTGCCAGAGGCACCCCAAGAATCTATGCTAGATGTCACCACACACCAAAGACTGGAGGAAGAGGCACAAATTGACAACATCTGGGGCTTGCCATAACAAAGACAACGTGTCCAGAAGCCATTTCTAAGGAAGAAACTGATTATAGGGGAAACAAGCTCATGTTGACAAGTCAGTGGGGACTTTATTAAAATAGATAATTGCAAGGATATCATGTGTGTGTGTTGGTTCAGTGGGGAGAAAAGAGTACTAATGTAAGTTTGCCAACACTGGGAACTGTCAGTGGAAATAAGTTTAACCAAACTCCCTGTTTAGAAAATTCTCCCTCCAGAAAAGACTTATCTAATATTAGACCTTTTAAGAAGATTAACTCATAAAACATCTGCATCCCAAGCACTCTGAGGTTGGAACAGCATAATCATTGATGTAAACAACAGTACTAAAACATTACTGCAAGCTCCCACACCAAAGTGTCTGTGCTGCCTAGAGCATCCACACGTTCGAGGAAGTGTGTGGGCATCCCAGATGGTGCATGGGAGGTCCATTAAAAAAAAACTACTTTTCACAGGGACCTGTCACAGAAACTGAAACTGAATTATTTGGATATAACTTGTTTCTTCTCAAGCAAAAGCAGTGTGGTGTTAGTATTTGTTTAGTGTGTGTGTGTGTGTGTGTGTGTGTGTGTGTGTGTGTGTGTGTTTGTGCATGTGTGTTTGTGCATGTATGTATGTATGACAGAAAGACACTGTATACAAACAAGGATGGTCTGAATTCCCCATCTCTTCCTCAAGATTCATGTTCTTTACATTTTCCTATTGTGGAGGAGAAATGTACCCATCTAACATCCCTGGTGAGACATAAACATGGCCAGTATTGATCTTTCCGTTGTCCTTATTACCCGATAGCAAGCCAGTTATCAGTCTCTCCTGATTCCCCCTCATGAATCCCATCCTACCATGATCCCTTAAACCTACATTGCCAGGCCCTTTGATTTTGTAACACTGCTTCCTTGGATCCCTTGAGTGACCTGCTCAGTGGTCTCTGACTTTCAATATAAGGACTTAACAGTCCTTCTTGCCACCAAAGAAATTCTTCTAAAGGACTAATCCATTATCTTGGTTACTTCTCCTGTTGTTCTGGTGAAACACAGAAATACCCTCACAAAAGCAATTTTAGAGAGAAAGGCCTTATTTCAGTTCACAGTTCAAGGGTACATTTCTATTGTAGTAGGAAGGTTATGGCCCAGGAGCTTGAGGTGACTGTTGCCTCTGGAGTCAGGAGCAGAGAACAATGACTACTCCTACTCAGCTAGCTCCAGGACCCAAGCCCAGAGGACGATTCTACTATTTGACACTCAACTAACCTAATCAAGAAAATTCCTCACAGACATCCGGTCATGAGTAGCTGAAGACTTTGGTTGAGTCTTAGTTCAGAGCTTGGAACTAAAAGGTTAGAGATGTGGGTGTGTGTAGAAACACAAAATTACTCTTTTAAAAAGAAAGTCTTAGAAAAGAGAGATCTGGAGATAGTTAGAAGAGGGTGTGAGGCAAACTATTGTGGGATGCCTACATCCTACAAAATATGTGGGAAGGCAGCAGCACTGGAGCTCTTTTATGGGTTGGGTTAGATGTGGAGTGAGAACCGCTACTCTTGGAAGTCATGAACTCCAGAAGTTCGCTCCAGCAGTAGAGGTAGCATTTTCCACTCTTCTTGGAAGTACTACAAGGAATATCCTTCGAGATCTTCATCCCAACCATTTCTCACTGTTACTGAAACCACTGTCAAAATAAATTGTCAAAAAGACATTTTTTTTTTCAAATATATCATGACTAGAAAAAAAACTGTCTCCTTTGACTCTAAAAGGCATAACTTGGGACAGTTGACTGAAAGATGGTTTTAGCAGACACCAAGATTATATAAAACGGTCCTTATTGCAGAGAAATCTGTTTATTCTCTGCCACTGAAATATTAATAGCTTCCTGACAATTTCTTGAGCTGCTCTTTCCCCACTGGGCTACTGTCTATATTAGTACACAAGTTTCAGCCTTTTCATGTCCTTTAAAGAAATTCTAATCCAATTTTCAAGCCACGTGTTCCATGGTTTGAATTCACATCTCTATTGCAAAATTCCCAACTCTTCGGTCACTTTCTGTTAGACGCTTCTTTCATCCCATATGTTTCTACACACAGGGCAACCAGTCTCTCAGGTTTCTGCCTCTTCTCAATGGTAGTGAATAGCACCTTTTAAATAATTTTCAGAGTGGCACAGCCACCGGCTTCCTGGACCTGTCTCTAGCTAATTTTGCAGCAGTAATTTAAAGCATAGTACCTTTTTAATGAGTTTGAATTGCCAAAAACGTGTGTCTTAGATTTCTACCACTGGCTCCCTGAGGATGCTAGCACATATGGTCCTGTGAGTCATGTGGTCCTGGAGGGACATATGGTCTTGCTGGACAGCTCCTCGTGCGCTGTGGAAAGGGGTCATCAGACATCTTTCTTAGGAAGTGTCCTTACACCAGTACCAAATGCTTCCCCTTCACTTCCTTTCCTTTCCTCATGCCTGGCTTCTGTCCTTTAAACTCTGCTCTTCAGCTGTTCCTCTGTCACAGAAGCTGATGGTCTATGGCCCACATTCTATAATCCTAACTCATTACTCTGCTTTTTCTAGGGCCCCTCATATCCTCTCCCACTGTTTCATGACCTGCAGTGCCCCCACCATCCCAAGCTTTTTTGACAAGATACTCTCTCCTCCATGCCACTTGGAAGATTTTTTCAGTCACAGAGCAGAAGGGCTACTACTATTCCAGGCTCATGCTCCCTTTCTCAGGATCAGCTCTCCTGGACTGACTGTCTGACTTTCGGAACTCACGACCCAGCTCACTTTTACAGATCTTAAACTGAACTCTCAGGATTTTTTTCCTAGATGCTGCCAAAGTTGCCTGTGGAAATGAGTTTCTTTAAAAACTGTTTTAAATTCAGAGTTTTCTCCAGATTGTTGTTTATTGCCTCCAACTATTTTTCAGCAAAGCCATTTTTCTTACATGAATAAAAATTTCAAGCACTTTAATGGGGACATTAAATTTGGCTTCACTTGGTTCTCCCAACTGCCACAGGTCTCTCATCGAAAGCCTGACAGCACAGCCCTTTTCTTGGCCTTTTTTATAAACAACTCATTCATAGAAATCTATTAAGTAATCCTTTTACTCCTTTATATCATATGGCTAATAGTTGTTTGTATTTGACTATTTTATTCAGGTTAAAGGAATAAGGGATTCCAGAATCATCCAGTCCACTCATAGTTATCAGTATGGATAGTCCCGGCTCATCTCATTGTGAGCGCTCTGGGTGGGAGACTTTTGTCTAGAAAATGAATGCTCTTATATGCTTTTTTGATTAGCTAGCTTATTATTTTTCTTTTGGAGTTTACACAATAACCATCAACATCTCCTAATTCCAAAGTGTTAATAACACTACTACATGATTCAGTATTAGGTAGTAGTTATATTTGCTACAAGGAGATATGACTTCTTATTGGGTTTTTTTTTATGCATAAGAATGATGTGAGAGTTTCCTGAAAAGATTTTTGTGGAAACAAGCAGCCACACATCACTCCTCACACAGTCTCAAAGCACAAGACCTCTTAGTTTCAGCTTCATACAGCATTCTCACATGAAGGAGCCTCCTGCCCCAAAGACTTCCAGGGTCCGCACTGAAGCTTAAGCTACTCTTGTCTCTCCAGGACCACAGGTGATTGATAGGCTTTTCCTTGAGGTGGTAATGGCAGGTGCAGTCACAGACACAAAGAGTTACTGAGGAAACAGATGCCACTGTCCTCTGAAAACCATGGGTTGTCAACTTCACTAAGATACCAGTCAGCTAAAAGAAACAAAAAACTTGCAACAGAATTTCATCTCCCAATTCAGACTTCTTCAGAAATGGTGTTTAGGCTTGGATGACTGCCTCACCTCAAGCAACATCTTCTCACCTTCTGTAATCTTCATGGTTCCCACTTCCTCTTATCTGAGCCCTGACAACATCCTCTCTGAAGCTAACTTCTTCTAGCACAAAAGCTCATTGTACAGTGACTGACAGTGTTGCCAATGAAAAAGTGCCTTGAGCTTCTCTCCTTGGAGAGCTGATACTCCTGGAACAATGGTCCCAAGGGACTTCCACAGTCCATTAGAATTGATCTACAGCCACTAGGTAAAGAAAACTCATCAAGGAATCACCATGACAACATTCGTTTACCTTGGGGCACTACTTTTTTTTATTGAACCATGGGAAAAGAGTGGGTCCACACATCTTGAAGCCTTTAGATTGTGAAAGGGGAGAACTTGTTTCCTCATTTCCCCTCTGCTGCTTTGCCAGCTCAACGTGATGGTTAGAGTAAACCTGCCCACTAAATCTTGATGTGAGGCAAGAATAAATGGATGTGACTTTTACAGCTGTCAGAATTTAATGTTGTGCAGGAAATGCAGCCTGGTTTTCAGGTATACTGGTGGTTACTGAATGCCTTGAAATATTGCTCCTCTCATCCCTTTTACCTCCATCAGGGCCTCTTCTTTTTCTGCACTGAAGTTTAGAAGCTTCTAGGCAAATGCACATAAATAAATGAACCTTTCTGTGGCCTCCTATTAAGACACTAATGCAGAAAAGCTTCCACCCGAGCCTTAGAATTATGCATTCCCCATTAGAGAATAAACGACAACTGTTGATAACACTAAAAATAAATCAGAGTGTGCAGAGTATGGAAGGGCTTATGCCACAAGCAGGCAGATGGCAGCCATCCATCTTAAGGAAATTCTCAGGGATTCATTAATTGACTGGAAAAAAGATACAGGGAGGGAATGTCATAATGGGACTAGAATCTTGTTTGAAATAGGGTTAAGGGAATATTTAAGGCAGATCTTGCAGTACCAACATATCTGGGTTATTGAGGTAGATGATATTAAGTTGATCACATGCAATAGTCATACTTAGCAGTTCTCAGAGATTTGTTCTAGATGTTTGCTTTGCAACTGAATATCCATGCTACTTGCTCCCAGAAACTAAGGAAGGGTCAAGGACAAAAGGTCAGTGTGGACACTTGACATTATGATATGTCTGGGAGTTGAACTTTCCCTCAAGGGAAAGGTGAGCCATCACTCCATGGTTCGTTTCTTCTCTCACTCCCTCTGTCTGCAGATGTCGCTTTACCAGAATCGCTGGCTCACTTGCCGGCCAGCAAGTGATGACAGTTAGATGTGACAAAAGAGTAGAGAGTGGGGGAAGTCAGTGGGGTGAGCATGGAAGGGGAGGATTCGGGGAGCTCCCTTCCCTGACACCGTCAAGGTGTTTCACTGATCTATTAGGAGTTGCAGAGCATCCGTTCTAACTTAACAATCATGTCACTATTCTAGCCCAGCCCCTCCAATTTAACATTGAAGCCCATTTCAACATTACTTGAGAACTAAGCGTTTTAACAGTCACCCTAACAATGTTGTACAGCAACTATTTGCCTTCTAATTTAAGAAGTCTCTATGACACATAACACAAGATGAAGGGGCAGAACTCATAAATTCAAGTTACTACCTGCTCCTTTAGAAGCCATATGACTTCGACCCAGTCATAACTTCACTCAGTCTCTGTTGGTGTGTGTGTGTGTGTGTGTGTGTGTGTGTGTGTGTGTGTGTGTGGTGTGTGTGTGTGTGTGTGTGTGTGTGTATGTGTGTGTGGATATACCAAGTTGAAATTATCTTAGATCATATGAAAGAACTGTTGTGACAACCAGTGTCTGAAACTGTAAATATTATACTCAGTAAAATACAAAGTGCTATAAAGTGTGCAAGCCAATCACTGTGCTTGCCACATGTAGGTGCAGGAACTTGCTTTTCCTGCACAGGAAGAAGAGGTTGTTTACTGGTGCCATCATGTACAAGGGAAGTATCTGTTTCCGGATGGGAGGTGGGAGTGGAAGGAACATATCATAGACCTGCACATGATGGTTATGCCAGCAATGAGCTTGGCCTCTGAGAAAGGTGTAGGACTGCTGTAGTTTCAGTAGTGAGCACTGAGGAGTATTTATGGAAGACAGGAAATTTATTTCAGAATTTTTCATTTTTTGGAATTTGCAAAATATGTGAAAAAGAGGTGTGTGAGGGAGAAATAGGGTGTGAATGGGGAAGATTGTCTGGAACAAAGGGGAGAGAAAGAAACAGGAAGTGAATAAAAAGGAAGCAGGAAGACAGAATGATGATTTAAAGGCCCAGGATTAAAAGTTTATAGATAGAAATATATAAAAGGATCACAACCAAAAATGTGCAAAGTAGGTCTCCAGAGATGAGCAGTACTTAAAAAAAATCAAAGGAGCTAAGGAGAAGGCTAATTCAGTGAAGTGTTTACCACAGACACATGAAGACCTGAGTTCAGTCCACACAACTCATTTAAAAAAGCCAGGTGTAATGCCACAGGCCTGAAATCCTGTCACTAGGTGGAGAGGGCAGAGAAATGAGGATCCCTGGAGCTGGCTGGCCATGCCAGCAGAGCTGAATTGGTGAACTTAAGGTTCAGTGAGAGAACTTGTCTAAAAACTTAAAGTGGAGAGTAATTGAGGAAGACATCTGAAATTAACCTCAGGCCTCTACATGGATGTGCACCACAGGAATACACACACACACACACACACACACACACACACACCAGCACATGCTCACACACATATGCATGCACACACTCATGCATACATGCTTTCAGCAGGAACAGAACAGAATGTGGAAAGAATGAAAGATGCTCCTGTATTTTCATTGCTCCTCATAGATTTCAAAATGATAGCTAGTCAATCAACTCATAGTACCCTAGCCAATGGCATCACATTTCTGTTTTGATTTTATAATATTGAATGCAATGCTTGCAAGTTACTGACTTGTTCAAGGTCACATGTATAGCACATGACACTCAAGTTCAATGTTCCCTGACAACAGTGTGGAAAACAGAGGACATGACTTCGGGGAAGGAGGAGGCTTTGCCTTTATCCTCTTCTTTTTATAACACATACAAAAAAAAAATGACAACGTCTAACAACTAAAGGAAATTATGTATGCTTTCTCTAAAAGGAATTGACATTAGAAGATAAAATAAACATAGAATGAAAAGGGGAAAACCAAAGTTGTCAGTGATCTATATGTGTTCCTAATCTTTCTGAAGTTCAGTGTGTTCTGTGGTGATGAAGAAGATCAGCCGTTGGGAAAGCACATTAAATATGCTAAGAGCTTGCCTGTGCATAATCGTTGCTACTGTCTGCTGGGGCTCAAATGAGATGTTGAATAATGATGCCACCTCGTGCCATGTACCCATGCTGAAAATAAATCACTACTCACAGTCCTAATCAGAGGAGTGTCATACAAGACTGTGACAAAACAGTATTGGCATTCATAATTTGGAAGCCATTAAGATGCTTCTAACACATCACAAGTAAGTACTCATCAACTGGAAATGGGTGAGACGTAGTTTACATTTTAGTGGGGTTCTTGAGAGATACCCCCAAATGTAGCATCTTTTATTTGAAATGATTGTCATAAACTTTTAATAGAAGATGAGGACAAAGACTATTTTGCAGGGCGTTTACCCACCAACCCCATAGCTCCCCAGAGTTTTCTTGAGTGTGAGCAGCATGAAATATTATATAGAAGGATTTAGATTGTGGAAATAAACAGATAGAAAATAAAGGATAGCCTCGAGAGGGCCTGGAACCTATTCCAATGAGCCCTGACTGTCTCTGCCCTAAGGTATTTATAGAAATGCCAAGGGGTGGAGCAAAAGACCTCCCCCCCTACCCCCAAAGCATAGCAAAATGCAGACCATCTCAGACACCTGTACTCAGGCCTGTGGTGCAATCATCCTCTCTGTGCAGACCTGCTGGGTAAAGCCACAAGGAACCTGAAAATGGGCTTCCACACTATCTCAAAAAGGGACAAGCAATTCTGTGCATATCCAATAGTCTACAATTATTCCAAACAAGGGAAATAAATATCTAACAATGTGTACATTATGATATTGACTGCTTCTTCTCTCAATGCTATTCAGTGATTTCTTGACTAAAACCATGAGCACAAGAAAATCAACTGGTGTTTCCATAGGTTTGAATTTTCTACTTAGAAACAAGTCTCTGGGAACCCCATTTCTGTGCTATGAGCTAAATGTTTCTACTAAAAGTGTATCCCTGTCATGACAGAAGCATATTGCTTTGATTTACAAGTATAGTTTCCAAGTAAAATTAAGAGCTATTTATCGTGCTCTGCCATACTAGCTGAAGGCTGGATTCTGGGAGTTCACATGTGACTCTAAGTGACATGCCAGTGTTAAGACCTAAGCAGTACCAGTAACAAATTAGGAATGTCCACAGTATTCTTTGAATACATAGTTCTCAAGAGACCGAGAACATGAAGGCAGGAGATAAGAGCCTCAGTTGAGACCCTTGCTTTCAAACGTCTATTCTCACCCTGTTTGTGGGATGTATGTGATCAAGAGTAGGAGGATATGATTAAAGGAGCTCTGGCATCATATGGAAACTGCCCATCCCTAAACCCAGGAGCACTGGACCAGTGGAGCAAAGCATGAATCATGTATGTTCACTCTTCTTTCAAAGTTGTGATGCATCATGAGAAATCATCCTTCATATCCTCAACCTCATCACTGTTTCCATCTATGCCATGACCATTCAATACAGAGCCACCAAGACTCTCAAGGGGGAAATCCCTGGAAATTATCATCTTTGTGTCCATAATGTATGGGTACAAATGGAAAAAGAGAACCTGTTGTCCACTGTTCCTCACTGTAGATGACCCTACTTATGGGTGTGCTGGTGCTGACTCTGACAATCCAAACTTGGAAGGAAGATCAAGAAACGCATGAAAGATCTGGTACCAACCACATGCCTACTGCCCAGATGCAGAAACCAAGTCTTAATTTAAAAACTTCACTCTCAATTACATACCAAATTGACTCTCGCTCTGGAATGTACAAATGGCTGCTGGAAAATTAGATACCTTGGAAGAATCCCATACATTATATGCACATTTTTATGAACAAGCATACTTCATGCATATAGAGCCATAGGCTTTCCAGGAACAAATACTCTGGAAATAATTTACTTAAGGTATGGACACTTTACTACATTTTTAATTTTGTGCTTTCTAATCATGTGTCACCTCTCTCTCTCTCTGGGTAATTACTGCTTTGTTTGTCTATCATTACCAGCAAAATCCTCTATTCCCTAATTGGATATTATACACAGTCACAGTCCATAGCATGCAGAAATGCTTTTCATATTGCTGGTCAGCTGGAGCCATGGTGTATTAACTCCAGGCACAGTATCTGAGGTCTGATGAAATTGTGGAAGTGGCATTTTCATTTCTTCAGTGTGAGGAATTTGTAGGCCTGAGGACATTTGAAGTTTGCCTTCAGTGATGAGAATTCAGTTGCCTCTCCAAGACTGAATGCAGCTACCCATACTGTGAGAGGCCTATACTACAGACCATTGCAGCAGCACAAGGTCCTATGGTGGCTTCCTTTGCAGCTTCCTATATCTCCATATGCAATTATGGTAGAGTACAGGACATAGCATAAAGCATTAAAATAAGTAAATAAGTTGGCTTGGATGTGGTTGCAGTGCCCAAAGGAAGGTGTGAGCTTATATCTAGTAAACTGGTAACACGAAAATAACTTTAAGATCGTATCATGTGAACCAAAAGGAAACTGAACAATTCTCAATTACCACATAGTTTAGTGAACAGTGAAATTCAATGGAGATAAAACAGCCCCACAAAATTAATAAAGCAAAAAGGATCATTTCACAATAGTCAGGCCTACTTGAGACTTTATCCTCTGCTGAGAGTGAGTGTGTTGCACTATGAGAAACTGCCTCGGGTTTATAGGAGACTAGAAGGAGATTTTCCTAAAGCTTCCTGACAGACATATGCAAGGGCTTCACAAGGTCATCTCATTGTGCCTCTATGAATGAGCTGACGATTGAAAGAGAATGGACGTTAATCTCTGCTCTGCCCTGTTTCACTGGGTTGACATGAATTCTCACATCATTCACTCTCTAGATTCTTATTCTAATTTTTCATATCCCCATGGCTGGAAACATTATACTAAAAATAAAAATATTGTGGTGAGCTCATGAACTTTCAGCCCTGAGTCATGAGGTGGGTATCCTGGGATAATGATTGCTATTAGACGCAGATACCAAGGTTACATGGGTATCAACTTATAAAGCAAAGAACGGTGTTGCTCACAGCAGAATACCCACTCTCGATATGGCTTTGTCTGGTTCAGCTTTCCCATGCTGGCTGATGAGAGGAATGGAAACAAAGCATATCTGCCACTGACGATGGAAAGGTCACTGTTGGCTGCTCAGGAAAAGTCATGCTGGGACTCAAGTTACCTTTCAGACAGAGTCAAGGTGCGCAAACAAAATGTAAACTCTGGTGAAAGTCTCTGGGTTTTATGAAAGGTGTTTTGAGTTAGTTTTGTTTCCCCATGACAAATACCCAATGAAGCAACTCAGAAGGGAGGTTTCTTTGTGTTCACACTTTCAGAGGAAACTATTTTCACGGCTGTGAAGACACATCGGCTGGAATACCTAGATTAACGATGATACCGTCTCAGAAAACAAGATCTCAGGCCAGCACCATAAGTGAATATGACCTCCATGACCATGCCTGGTGTAGTGCTGCCCATCAGGTCACATGTCACAAAAGCATCACCAGCTGAAGGCCAAATGAGCCTTTAGGGGACTCAAGCGATGACAAGAGGCACCTAAACCCACATAACTGGTGCCTGACGATGGCTGGAGAATGAATACACTATGACAAGTTCACATCATATCTTGAGAACAACTGAGCCAAATCCGTATCATGAGAAGAGTTGCTCCCAGCCCCTCCATGTTGGCTTGGCTACAGTGTCTCTTCTACATTTGTTCTTTACCAAGGACTTGATGTTTGCACCCCCACTAAATTCATATGGTAAAATCTTAACTGCTCAAGGTGGGGGGTGAGGCCTGGAGAGGTGGCTATAGATCATGACAGTGAAGCTTTTGTGAACTATGTTATTATAAAAGAGATTCGAAGAACATTCCTCAAGTTCCTATCATGCAAGGACACAATGAAATGGCGTCATTCTGCCTTACAAACTCTCTGAGGGGATTCTCTACATCCCATGCCTACATCAAACAGTAGAGTATCAGAAAGCTACCAAGTAAAGCTACTTCCCGCTTGAGCATTTGCTCTGGCTCCCTACATAGCCAAGGAACTGCTCAGAGTTCCAGCTCCTCTCTCACTACCTACAGAAATGGAGACTTCCAAAGACTTAGAGCCCTAATGATTGCCCACCACATTTGCTCATTGGATGAAGTAACCAAGCCAAGTGATTTATATGAGAAGGTAAAAGACACTAGATGTTGGATCAAAACATATACTATCAATTCAAAAAGTCTGTTTATATGAATTTTCTGGGAGAATAAAATTTAGACAAGGGTTACCCTTTCACATCAGCATAAGAGCAAAAGTCATGTTTAGCTTAAAGAACAAGTTCCATGGGTCATGACTACAGCTTCTACTGAAGGCAGCAGAGGAGCCTAGGGCTTCCACACAACACCAGTCAGGCCAAGCAGAGTCTCAAGCTGACTCGACACACAGGTTATGTGATAGAAGGCAAAATCAATGACTCTCCTTTGCCTCTACTACTTTATCATTAAAATGAAAGAACTAATTCTCCTTTCATATACAGGAAATGAGAAAGACAGCATGCAAAATGTGCTTCATCTTTAGCAAGGTTTCTTTTCTGTTAGAATGCTTTATAATAAATATTAAATAATGTACCTGAAGTGTCTTGTTAGGCAAGTATTTAAAAGTCAATATAAAAATCATGTCGGTTCAAAGGGCAATTATATCCTCTATGCTTGATGAAGACATAAAAGAATTAAATTAGCAAAGGGACATTTATTCAGACCTAGAGAATAGCAACTGAGATTCATTAAGAGAAAGCAGAGCCTCAGGGAAAGTCATACTGAAAGATGGTACAAGAAGCTGTGGCCATCTACATGTGAGCCATAGGGAAACCAGAGGAAGCTTGAAAGGGGTTGCAGAGACAAAGTTCAGTGAAGACGACCCATGAGAATCTGGGCTGACACTGAACGCTTGCTATGCCATAATAAGAACAAGAACACTGTAGCAGTACAGCACACTAATTGCACAGGTCAGCCCCATTCTGAGAATGAGGAAGTCGGTAGCTTACCCCAAGTCCCAATACCACCACATTGTCTTCCGGTCATGCATTGATCTCTGTGAGATATCTTTTCTACAAGCCTTTTCTTATTATGACTATTGCATATGTTCCCTGACATACTTGGGTCTCCCTTAAACTCATATGGTGAAATCTTATCCTGTCGATGTGATTATATTAAGAGACAAGGCTTGAGGAGATGGTTATAGGTCATGATGGTGGTGTTCTCCTTAAGAGGAATTCTGTAATTTTAAAAAGAGCCTCACTTGCCTTCCTAACCAAGTGGAGACACAGAGAAAGTGTCCATGAATCAGGAAGCTGAGTTCACTAAACGTCAACACATCAAGGTACCTTGTCTTGAACATAAGAAGAAAGAAAGGTGAACTTTGATTAAAGTATTTTATTTATTCCAATGATAGAAATTAAAAGAATCTATTTGTGGAGGACTTCTCTAAGTCCTTTCTCCAAAACTTATAAGTGAAATCTTCACAGAATTTTGGGGATTCTGAACTGACACAAATGGGGGCAGGTGTTTTACGGTTGAGCAGAAACAGCCTCTGTCCAGGTAGGTTCAGATGTTGAAGGAATCGACACCAACATGTATGAGCCAGTTGTTATTCAAATAGTTTGGCTTTCTGGAAAGCATAGAGAAGGCTCCTACCCATCCCATAAAACGGCTTGGTTGTTCAGGAGTTCTACAGGACTAAAGTCAAGATGGAGGTCCCTAGTCCCCTACTCACTGGATTGAGTCATCCCAAAGCATATGCAGGGCAGTTATGGACATACCTTATTTTTTTTTTTTGAGACAGGGTCTCACTATGTATTTCTGGCTAGCATGGAGCTTTCAGTATGGACAAAGCTGGCTTCAAACTCACAGAGGTCCACCCGCCCCTGCCTTACCAATGCTGAGATTAAAGGACTATGCAAGCATATCCAGCATCTATGGATTTTTTAATGTACCCAAATATGAGGCAGACAGGTATGGTGAGGCTGAGAGCTTTCAACAGTAAAGCATCAAGATTAGAGCTGTATGTTTTGTCTTCTGTGGCTCTTGGTAAATAGATATTTTTTACTCAGTTCAGTTATGTGGATTAGTGAGACATGTTACTTGACAAATAAGAGTTGCTGAAACAATTCTACCTTCGCTATGTGCCATTCACACCAAGTGTGGGCTGTACACTGAGCACCAGAGCAACCATATAGAATAAAGACCTTGATCAATCACGAATTGTGAACCCATCAGGGACAGAATACCAAACATCAGACTCAATGAAGTGTATGTACTGTCCAGGGCTGTGGTTAGAGCCATAGGCCATAAGCAACTTCTGGGACACTCTAGCTTTATGGCGATTTTATTTGTGAGTTCACTGGAATAATGTAATTTTTGTGTTAAAATTTTTACTTGTAACTGAACAAAAATTTTCTTACAGTAGATTCTGATCATAGTTTCACCCCCTCATCTCTTCCCAGATCATTCCCATCTCCCCACACACCCAACTTCATTCCTTCTCTCCCCTCTTCCTTGTCTTGAACATAAGAAGAGAGAAAGGTGAACTTTGATTAAAGTATTTTATTTATTCCAAAGATAGAAATTAAAAGAATCTATTTGTGGAGGCCTTCTCTAAGGGCCAAGGGCAGATACAAAGGGATGGGGAAATGAATGGGATGGAAACACATGATGTGAAAGACACAAAGAATAAATATAAAAGAAAGTTTAAAAGAAAGAAAAAAAGATGACCAAAATGTGTTGTATGGAAGAATGTAATTCCCAAACAATAAGACAATAAATTTTATACAATAAAAAAAAAAGACAACAAAAAATACTAGAAATGAACTTTCTGGGCCATATCATTTTAAAAAGTAGACAAGGGGGTGTGAGAGTGGGGTAGTTGGCCATACCCCCCTTGTCTGCTATGTGGTGGGGAGGACAAGGGAAAGATAGCCTTCCCCTCTTGCCCCTGCTACCTGAGGTGGGGAAGGGAGCTGATCCTGCAGCACCTTGGAGAGTGGCCCCTGAACTTCATCTGGGCAACACAGTAGAGCGGTCCCTGATGGTCCCCATGTTATATAGATATAGCTATATATACACACATATATTCTCAAATACATTAATACGACCTTCCCCGTCTTTATAATGTTCCTTGTATGTGTATGGTAGTCAGCAGACATGGCCTTTACAAAAACAAGCAAAATTAGTAAAAGGGCACAGCAACAAGTAAAAGCCATAGTCCCCCCACTTTGGTTCTTAGCTAGTGTGTGTATTTTGGATGGCCTTGTTGATGTAAAAAGAACAACTTAGTATATGCTTTACTGCTGCTTTATGATCTTTCTACATTACCAATGATGGCAGAGATAAAATTCAAAACTATAAATGTACAAACCAATAAAAAACAAAACTAAATCAAAATCATAAATATCTTATACAAAATACTGTCATTCTAATATTAGTTCTCTTTAATATTTAAACATTCATATACCATTTACACAACATACAAAATATATTATGTACACAAAGATGAAACATACGAACAGTCAGTTGAAAGAAATATGATGAAATGTTTCAAATTTGAGGGAAATTTCTCTTCTTTTACTTGTCCTTTTTTTTCTAAGTTTATCTCAAACAGGACAAGTTGTCTCAATGAAGAGGGAATTCATTTTAAACATCATGTCTCGATTACTGCCTTTGTTCACATGAGACCTTTCTATGGATTCTCTCACTCACATCATTAAGCTTGTTCTCATCTAATAGGGTCAATTATACAGCTGATAAGAAACTAAAGATTGCCTCGTGGTGGCACATGCCTTTAATCCCAGCACTGGGGAGGCAGAGCCAGGTGGGTCTCTGTGAGTTTGAGGCCAGCCTGGTCTACAGAGCGAGATCCAGGACAGGCACCAAAATCTACACAGAGAAACCCTGTCTCAAAAAACCAAAAAAAGAAGAGAAGAGAAGAGAAGAGAAGAGAAGAGAAGAGAAGAGAAGAGAAGAGAGAGAGAGAGAGAGAGAGAGAGAGAGAGAGAGAGAGAGAGAGAGAGAGAGAGAGACTGAGGATCTAGCAGAACATTTCCCTGGGTTCGATTCCCAGCCTCACATAAGCCAAGCACAGTGGCGTAAGTGTCAAATCCCAGCACCTGGGAAGTGAATAGGAAGTCAAAGGCTATCCTTGGCTACACAGCCTCTAAGTGAGCATGGGCCTGAGACCCTGTCTTTTAGGAAAAACATGTATATACAACAAGTGGAAAATAGATTTCCTAATTGAATTTGAATTTCAGACAAAAATATTTTAATAAAAATAAACCACAAAATATTGCTATATTTAGTGTATACTTAAGTTAAATGATTACTTATCTGAAATTGAAATTTAATAGGCTCTCTGCATTTCATTTGTCAGCTCTATACCCAGATCTCCACAGGTTCCACGCTTCTAAGTGTATACATCCTGGGAGTGTTCATACCCCTGGCTGTCATATAGTTATGGACCCAACATGCAGAAACTGGTTTCCATGGTACCATGTCACCTGGTCTTCCTTATGTCACCCTGAAAGGCTCAGAATCCTCACGGGTATTGTATCTCTCCCTCCCTGCATTAGGATTCTTCTGACTTCTGTCCTGATTTCCTTGACCTTCCCTTGGTAGAGCTCTCAATGTGGCAGCATGCTTTTCCTTGAGAGTTTTTAACTTTATACCATCTTTGTATAAGCTAGTGACCCTGCAAGGTGAATTGACTGCTCCAAACTCCATGAACTGAGACATTTGCTGAGGAAGTGAGAAAAGAGGAGAGATGGATGAGACATGAGGAGGTAGACTTGATAGAACTTGGTAGACAGCTTGAGGAGAGGGCCTAAAGAGCAGGAAGAGGGGACTGACAGAAGATAGACTTCAGTGCCCTGCACCTAGTAAGTAAAAAGGAAAAGCCATGGCTTGCTATTCTTGGGACAGTAGCTTTGACCATGAAGACCCCTGAAAGTGTCATCAGCAACAATGATCATAGCTACTGCTCTGTGTCATGAGGTCCTGAGGGCAACAATTAGGTCCAGTTTGACTCTGTGTTCTTGAGCTAATAAATTCCCAGAGTAATAAGCAATAAGTGCTCCCAGGTAACTGGTTCTATGACTAGTTCTAGCAGTTAAAAGAATCTGAGATAAAAAAAAAAAGACAAGCAAAATCTTTTAAAGTTTTAGCACCAAAATTATAGGTCCAGTGTTCCATAATGGCATTGTGATTTTTCTGTTTCACTCTATTGTCTTTAAAAAGCCGTTAGCAAAGTGTATCATGACCATTGATAAGTAGTGATTAGAGGTGGATTTATTGATGATATTGACCAAGGGGGGGGGCACTGAGTATTGAGTGACAGAGAGAAAGCTTCATTACGGCTGTAGCCTAAAGAAGCTGACCCACATGACTCTGAACCATTTGACTCGCTGTTCTCTGGTTCTGAGTGCTGCCCTCTAAGTGAGGGGTGGCATCTACAGTTAGTTATGGCTATGCCCCTTAACCTTCCAGAAAGCCTTCTCTCACCTGCACCAAGAATCTACACAGCCAATTAAATACCAATAAAATTCCAAGGCCATTCTCCATGGATATGGAAAAGGCAATCATAAATTCTACATGGAAGCAGGAAAGACCAGTTATATGCAAAAGAGCACTGAAAAGAATGTGGCAGGAGGTATCATCGTGCCTGATTTCAAGTTATACCACATATACCGCACAGACATAATAATAAAAACAGCCTGGCACTGGAACACAGACAGGCACATCAATCGATGAAGCAGAGTAGAGGGTCCGGGTGTAAGTCTACAAAGCTGCAGCTACGGTGACATGATCTTTTTAACGTTTTAATATATTTTATTTAATTTTTTTCTGCTTGAGCATACAAGGGTATTTATTTTTAACTATTAGACTAGAATTGATTTTTTTAAAGTTAACACATGAGGTGAAAAGAAACTGCCCTTTAGTCTTCATGACATACTGCTATGCCCATAGATCAGTGCCTCCCTCAACCCTCCTCAGAGAGACTTCTTACAGTAAACGGAAATTAACACAGAAGCCCACACCTGGGCAATGTACAGAGAATGAGAGGCTTAGGAGTGCTCAGCTCTAAATGGGATGTCTTCATCAGACCCCTCTCCTCGAGGCTCAGGGATGTATGTGGGAGAGGAAGCAAAAAGATCGTAAGACCCAGAGGCGATAGATGCCTCTTAAGGAACAGTGTCTTCCAGACACCACAGGACTGAGGCACACATGACCTCACAGAGACTGTGGCAGCATGCACAGGGTCTGTTCAGGCTCCAGTCAGACAGGGTTCCAGCACAGAGAAGGGGAAGGAGACACAGGGTCCACCCCTAACCAAGAAGCTATTTTCAACTGCAGCCCTTTGGCAAAAGGAGACACAAAACAAACTGTGTAAGATTTGGGAGGGCTTTGGGCGGGAGTTATTTGGTTTGGGTTTGTCATTTTTTTGTTTCATTGGTCTTTTGCTTGCACTGATTTGTGTGTGTGTGTGTGTGTGTGTGTGTGTGTGTGTGTGTGTGTGTGTGTGTGTGTTTTAAGAGAGAGAGAAAGAAAGAACATGAATTTGAGTGGGTAGGGAGGAGGGGAGGGGTTGAGTGATGGGAGAATACAATCTAAATGTATTATACGAAAAAAAAGGGTACAGTACATCTCTCTCAGCAAATTTTAAAAGCCAGTCTTTCACTCCAACATTCAATGACAAAATACTATTTACATACAGTGTTATGAATCTCTACAGAGGCATTCAAGGAATGCAAAATCAGGCTTTGATGTACCTTTTTAGTAATCTTCCCTGTTATTCATTCTTAATTCTTAGAGAAGTTCATACATGAAGACTACATCAACATCACTACATCACTCAGGCCCATCCTCTCCCATTCCCCCCCTCATCTTCCTTGGGTCAATGGCCTCTTCTCTTTTAATTATTATTGTTTCAAATGTATTATATATAGATTATATATAATTTTATACTAAGATGCCAAAAATAAACACTGGGGGAAATGGAGCATCTTCAACAAATGGTACAGGAGAACCTAGATATCAGTACATAGAAGAAAGAAATGAGATCCCTGTCTCCAGCTCGCAGCCTGTAAAAATTCCAAGTGGATCAAGGACCCAAGGATAGTCTAGAACTGACAGAGAACAGGGTAGGATGTGCACATCAGCATACAGGCATAGGTAAAGACTCCAGAAGAACTGGAAATAAGACCAACAACTGACAAATGGGATCTCATGGAACATGAAAGCTTACGTACAGCAAAAGAAGCTTTAATTAGTGGAGAGTTAGCCCACAGAATGGAAGAAAGTCTTCACCAGTTCTACATCTAACAGGAATTGGGTGTCTAGAATATACAAAGAACTCAAAAAGCTATGCACCAAGAAAACAACCCAATTTTTTAAAGTGGGCTATAAACCTAAAGAAAAAAATTGTCAAAGGAGATATACACATGATTAGGAGACACTTTAAAAAGTGTTCAACAGTCTTAGCCATTAGGGAAATGTACATTAAAATCACATTAAGACCCTATCTCACCCCAGTTGGAATGGCTGTCATCAAGAGTACCAGTAACAACAGTACCAACATGGGGAAATGGGAACTCTTCCACACTCTTGATGAGAATGTAAGTTAGTGCAGTCACTTTGGAAATCAATTTGGAGATTTCTCAAAAACTAAAAATAAAAGTACCATATTACCTAGCTAACCCACACCTGGATGTACACCCAAAGGACCCCCTACTCTACTGCAAGGATACTGTGCATTCGCATTCATTACTGCCTGTTTCAACAGCGGGAATTTTCTAATGGAGGCGACCCAGATGCCCAACAAGTGATGACTGGTTGATGAAGATGTGGTATATGTACATAATGAAATATTACTTAGCTGCAATGAAAAATGAAATTTGTAGAAAAAAATGGATGAAATTGGGGGAAATATTCTAAGTGAGGTAGCACAGGCCTAAGGACAATATTACTTTTTTAATATTAGGATCCTAGTCTCAACTGTTTAGTAAGGTGCGTCTAACATGGAGAATCTTTTCAAGCCAGGAAGCAAGGAAGGAAATTAGGAGGAAGGGCTGCCTGAAGGGGTAGTAGACAGAAGAACATAGATTTAAAGGAAATAAAATATTATGGGTGAAATGGTTTAGGCAGAGAGAGGTAGGAAAATTGGGGAATGAGGGTGTAGGTTCAGGGAGGGGCTATCTAGGATAAGGGAAGCATAAGGAAGTTAGTTGGAAAGCTAAACTGACCCATCTCTGTGACAGCAGATTGACTGTTGAGGGTGGTGGTATCCAACTGCCCTCTGAACTATTCAAGACCCACTCCATGAACGGTGGGAGAACCAATACTTGGTACTTGTAGACAGGGATAGTAACTCAGATATGGAAGCAGTGGATCCATGCATTAATTAAATGGGCATAGCATCAAAGTGCCTTCTAAATACCTGATGCTTATACCCATAGACAAAAGCAGCTTCCAGCCTTAATCGCAGAAGCCTCTCCTGGCAATGAATAGTGGTGAATGCAGAGATTAATGGGTATCAAAGGTGCAAAAAATAAATAGACATGATCCAGACCTTAAAAAGTATTTATACCACCCCCCTTAGGCTCATAACATTTTAGAAGAAGAGATGAGACATATATAAGGACCAGAAGACACAAAAAAGGACTATTAGATATCCTTCCCTAGACTCCATATATCTACTATAATCATTAAGTCATCAACTGTGGTTACCTGTAACTGATAAACAGAAGACAAGTTCTATCAACAATCAGCCAAGAGAGGGAGAGGGGCTCAAGGGGCCCTACTCTTTACCTCTGAACTATTGGCTCTGGAAAAGATTCCAGGAGAGAGAGAATCACTGTCTTCAGTTGCATGCCCTCTACTGAGCCAACCAGTATCCAATGAACAAATCAATGGCCACACAGATTCGGTGGATCACAGAACAAAATGAGTAGACATGAGCATCAGAAAGGTATTGCAAGGATAGAGAAGGATGGACAAGGGTGTTAGGGAAGCAGAAGGTGCAAGTATACGAGACATACATGTATGAAGTAATAAAATAATTTAAATGATCTTACAGAAAATAAATTTGACCTCTTGCAAAAATACCTTTATCAAAAAGAAAATGAAAAGCATTTCTTTGGTAGAGCTATAAGCTAATGTGAGTATATCTCAAGAACATCCTGGTTAGAAATCTAGGAAATAACAGTCTTCCCTCTTGATAAACTCAAATGCCATTGTAAAGAGAAAAAAGTTATGACGTCCATTTTTCCTTAGGAAAAGCTATCTGTTTAAAAAAAAACAAAATATCTCCTGTTACTTCAAGTTTATAGGACCTACAAGTTCATGCTTTTGAAAACTACAACAAAGTCTAAGAGGAGGAATATTCATGTAAATTTCAATGATCATAACACAATCGTTTCATAGACCACCTTGAGCACTGAATACAACACACCAGCCTTGACCTCAAGAGCCAGAAGACACATCAGGCACCAGCTAGTTTCTACATGAACAAAAGCTTCGAGATTATTGGGAGGCACTGTCCAGGTACCACTGTACTCTCAGGTCATACCTTACCAACCCTTGACTTGCTCTTGTACTGGCCTTACTATATGCCTGACTCTAACTTCAACATCTACCAAAATCTGGTACCAAGTAACTTACTGAGACATTTATTTGGCCCATAGTTGTGGAGGCTGGGAATATCAAGAGCATGGTGCTGGCCTCTGCTCATGTCTGGTGAAGGATCACAACCTTGGGGTACATCACACATGCCACACAAAGTCACATGACAAGAAGCATCAAGCACCCATTTCATCTCAGCTCTTGCTCTCAGCTCAAAAGCACTAATGTTTTCATGGGGGTCAACACTTTCATGACATCGTCTGTCCCACCAAGGACCTCTAATATGAACTTGAGGATAAGCTCTTGGGAGGTGCATTCAAAACTATTTCAGCACCTGACATAGGGACCTCACCTTCTGTGTCACCAGATTTGTGCATGTATGTAGACTCCCTCACACTGAGAACACGCTCTGCCCCCTCTCTCTTCTGTTTTTTGCTTCACACTCTGTCTGAGATGTCTATCCTTTTTATCTACCTTTCATCCCTGAAAGCTGGTCTAATACCCAATCTTCTGAACCAGGGAGTCGTTGGTGCATCCTCAGAGGTCAGAGGAAATCTGTTTTCAATCCTCTTTTCCCCATTCAGCTATTTGGTAAGTCACAGCCTAGTATTTACCCATGTCATCAGTGAAGTATGAACAAAAGCAGACCGAAGGCTCATGATGGCCAATTGCCAAGGTGACTTTGCAGTAGATAGAAAACACTAGCAAACTCAATGAATTGTTCTCTTCCAGAATATGTTTCCTCATTCCTTAAAGAATGTTAACCCTCTCACCCCAGAATCTTGAAGCAGTCTGGTCTTTTGCTGACTCCTGAGGGGGCTATGGCACTTTTCTTCCCAACACAAAGCCAGGTGAAGGACCTGGGTGAAGTTGAGCACAATTCCAACAGCCTTGAAAAACAGGCAACTGCAAGGTCTCCAGGGGCCTTGCTGACAGCCTCCAATGAGTGGGAAAGTGATAGTGGTTTATGCTCCCCAACCAATCACATGGCTGGAGTCACTGAGGACAAGGCCCAGTAACAAGATCTCAGCAAAACCTCTGCTCCATAGCTGGAAACTCTGGCTACAGCAGCACCAGAGTCCTCAACTATGAGGAATTTTGCCCTTGCCTGGGGCCCATCCTGGCTGATTAAGAAGCAGACAATTTACTCTGCATAAGAGAAAGATTGCTTTATAGTCTGGGAAGACAACCCCATAGAGTCAACTAATTCTCCATTGATGCCTCTCTGAGGGCTTTTAGGACTCCATGATGCTGTTGGTACACACTGATTGTTGTTCTCCATCTCTGTTAGACAAGGTGAATTAACTCATTTGCTGAGTTTTATGGAAAGAGACTGCAGATTTGCTACAGTAAAGTGCCAGGATCAAAACTGTTAGGAGTCTAATGCTGGAGCTCCTAAACTCTGCTTGAAAACCTGGGCTTTGGGACCCATCCCTAAGTGCACTGTCTGATTTTTAAGAGAATCTATAAAACTACCACCTTCCAGACTTTAAAATCTCTGGCTACTGAGCTAACACCAGGAGATAAAGGACTTTCTGCATGACTGAAAGGGGAATAACTCAGTCTGTAAATGTCAACCCTACAATTGGTCAAGGAGACTGGGGTCTTTACATTGCTTTCTGAACCTGCAATGTGTAAAGCTTCTACTGAAAAGAAATTTTGGAATCAATGCTTGTGCAATACCAGTATTTTTCAAACTTCTCCCAGCTTCCCAATAGACTTCTCCCAGCAATAAATCCTACCGTCCCTGATGGTATGCATATTCAGAGATCAAGGACTGCCATAGCTTTGAGCTATGTGTAAGATTACAGATTTTATACTTGTTCATCCTGACCCAGGAATTACAAGCTATTCAAGGTGAGCCTCATTCTCTCCTCCTCCAGGCAATACAGAATGAAATTTTGTATTTCAGCTCTAATTTGGTAGGAGTTGTTGTTGCTGTTGCTGTTGTTGTTTGGTGAATCATTCTACTCTGAAGTTTGGGAAGATGTATAAGAGAAAGAAAAGATGTGTCATGTTTAAATGCTTTCTATTCCAATGGAGTCTCTCTCAGCTTCATTTTAGTTACTATGATAAAATACCTGACAAGAAGTACCTAGAATAGGGGTTTCTTGGCATGCAGTTTCAGAGTACAGTCCATCATGTGGGTAAGACATTGTGTCAGGGGCTAGAGACATCTAGTCACATCCTATCCAGTCAAGGACAGAGGGGAACAAATGCATCCAACTGCCTGTGTTCTAGCCTTCTTCACTCTTACACAGTTCAGGACCTGTTCTGCCTTACACGGCCTAGGTAATGGTACCACCCATAGTACAATGGACCTTATTATGTCAATTAACAAACAAGACAGGCTTCCACAGACATGCCCATGGGCCAAGCTGGTCTAGATAATTACTCATTATCTATCTCTCTTCCTGGGTGATTCTAGACAGTGTCAAATTTACAGTTTAGCACAATATCTGAGCATAAAACTTATTGGTGATAAGAAAGGAATGTGAATATAGTTGCACACTCTCACAATCCATGGAAGGAATGTAGTTTTAGAAAAAAATAGAAGAGTAAACAGAGTAAAGAAACAATACTAAGTTAAGCATCACCTGCTATATGAAACACAACTAATTAAAATAACTTCATTAATTATGATGTCATTTAAATGGGTAATATTTTGATATGGCATAGAGAAGAGCCCTAATCTGTATATGTTTGCTACATATTTCTACAAAAACATAATCAATGTCATAGTTCTTCTGGCAAGTGGAAGGTGGGCTTTTATTGAGTCCTTCCCTAAAGTAAGATATCATTCTGAGCATTCCAGGGAATACAGAGATGGTGGAGACCTGAGCCTTGACTATGAGGACACTCTAGACTTGGAGGAGACAGATAGGCACCGATGAGAAACAAAGTGTTGTGTCCTGAACTAACAGGAATAATTAAAGTGTACTCCAATGAGATCAGAAAATGTTTCAAGCAAGGGAGAAACTTTGAAATGGACCTGGTGTGGAGAAAAGGAAGAGAGGAATGAATGTATAAACCACATTTACAGTCCTGGGTGAATATACCAGACACTTGGTGTCTACTCAGCGGGAGCTCCGACTGAGTGTGAGGATGGCCACAGATTGAAGGACTGATACCTTTACACGTGATAAACCAGCACAGTGGTTATGAGTAACAAGTAAACATTAAACAACAAGATGGGTTAATTAAGCTAAAATGCTCTGCCATGTGCACAGAAAGAATCCTCTCTTCTGTCTCTGAAAGGGCCATGTACATTTTTTCATAGCAATTCCTGTAAGGAGTAGGTAGTTACCCCCAACCTGCCTCTCCACACTAGCTTTGCTTGTGGCGATGAGCTAACACTGGCATTGGAAGAGTTCCTCTAGCCTTGACTTGGTTTTGGGGAGATGAGACAAGAACACGTCCCCACTCTTCCTCCATCTGCCCCAGGAGGTGGAGGGCACTTTCAGATCAATGCATTGCTGCACCTATTGTGCTTTTCCCTTTACAGAGAGGAAGGTCTGACAGTTGCTTCTTACGTGCCTCTTACAGAAGAGCACTCCTTCACCCCCACTTTGGTTCTAACAAGCCAGTTCTGAAATGCAATGCTCTACTTGAAAGATTGGTGTTCCTTTCATCAGAAGGGAATCTGAATGCAAGGTTCTATCATGCTGGTTCCACAAGCCATTCCTCCACTCATTATCCCACACGCCCCAAGTAGCATTTCAAATTCAGAGCTAACACAGGGGCCCTGAGTTATTGCTTTGTGCTTTGTACTTAGCTGCATATATTCACAAGTGTCCATGGATGAACATCACACACTACTGAGAAATTTGGGCCAAGAAACTCCTATGGTATCTTAAAGTTCAAGGATATGTTATCAGAGATACATATCCCCCAGGAATTCCCTGTGCTTCCTTTTCAACTGAAAAAAAAAAACAGATATTTAATGATAGGCAAGAAAGAAAGAGTATTTTAGGCACAGCTAGACCAAATATACAATCAAAAAGGATTCTATAATTTTAAACCCAAGGTACAAGAAAACAAACAATGTTATTTTCAGACATTGCAAGATACTACTGCATTTAGTACTTGGAAATAGCATTCTATAATTACTTGATTTGAAACCATCCAGGAGAGTAATGTGCATCTGCACACGGTAACTCCTCTCCACAGCTTTCCAAGAATAACAAGCCCAGGATCCACAGCTGTGAGCTCCAACCCCACAGAGAGGCCAGCTAAGTAGCAAACAACATTTTGTAGGGCAGAAGGCAGATATACCATGATGTCTACACTTTAGGGAACAAAGTCAAAAGAATTATGAACCTCTGTCTCAAGATGTAAAAATGCTGTGCACCCCACGGCCCATGGTCCCTTACTTGGGCTAACATCTCTTTCAGAGCATCTAGTAGGTTCACCTACTGTTTCTTATTTCAAGGAAAGCTTGATCTTCAAATTTCTGAAGGTCTACAAAGTATAAAATGTTGCAAAAAATGAGCCATTGACTATGTTTAATCTTCATTGTAACTATATGTGAAGAAAAACTATGAGGGAGAAAGATGAGAAGGGAACACATGAATGGAACAAGAAGGATTGAGTGTGAACTGGGGTGAAAATAGAAGAGCCGATATACACACATGCATGTCAGGGAAAGAGAATCATCCCGTTAACTGATTTGAAAGTAGTACAAAAGTCAAAAATTCTGCAATTCTAAATCATAGAATAATGTTAGGGGAGGAAAAACAAAGATAATTGAGTTCTCTGTCGATTGAAACACCTCCATCACCCTCACCAAGAAACAGGTCTTAACAATGACCTTCCAATGATGAGCAGCAACAAGAGCACTCAGTTTCCAGAGATGTAGAACCATGACCACATCATTTTCTCCGGTGGAGGAAGAAACAGTGACTGTGACAGGAGCTCCAGAGGTCGCCTTCATTCACTTATTCTCAGCTCCCCTTGGAATCTCAGGGTTAGATTTTCCCACAGTCTTTCAGGAAGTCCTACAGAGAGCTTGTGCTCGGCATGGGTTTGGTGACTGGTGAAAGAGCTGGAGTTGGAGCCCAGGTCTATCAGGCCGAATGCCATTGCTTTACAACATTTTGCGAGGCTAAACATGTAATTTAGAAAATCACATTAACTTTCCAAAAGTACAGAGCAAGTGTGTGTTTATGCATACATATGTATATACAAGGGATTATTATTCAACCTAAAAAAAAAAAAAACAGGAAATCCTGTGACATGCACAGCCACAACACAGCCTTGTGCTGAATATGCCAGACACAGGACACAATATGTGAGCACACCAAATGAGGCTGCTAAAGCTATCTCTAGTCACTTGGTAAGGCAAAGTCGGGCTGACCTTCCCTCCTCCTTCTGTCCACTACACAGGGTCCACTTCTACTCCTGAGAACACTTTCTACAACAAACCAGCTGGGTGCCACCTCGGTCCACTGGTTCTCTGTGAAGAACACAGACTGAGCCAATCATGAAGCTATGAGCTGAGCCTTCCCAGGAGTTCACACGGATAGGTGCAACTTCCCAGGACCTTTTGTTTTACTTGGAAGAGAGAGAGAGAGAGAGAGAGAGAGAGAGAGAGAGAGAGAGAGAGAGAGAGAGAGAGAGAATGTAGGAGAGAAAGAAACAATCCATGTGGGTGCAAATACACATGCAAGTGTGCATGCACTTATTTGCATGCATCTCTGTGAAGGTCAGAGGTCAACAAAAATATTTTCCTTAATCATTCTTTCCCTAATAGTTTTTATTCAAGGTCATCAATTGTTAGCTAAATTTGCCCAGTAGACCAGAGGCATCTGCTTGTCTCTGCCTCTCCAGTGCAGGCACCAATGTTTGACACTCTTAAGGTTTCTGGGAATGGAATTCAGGTACCTATGTTTGCACAGCAAGTACTTTATCAACAGAGGTACTCCCAACCCAGCTGTCTTTACTTAGAACTTTGAAAGCAATTTTTCTAAATAAAATTTTATTATGAACATCATTAAGGTGGTTTCTTAGAGAAGAGGGATCTTTTCCTTTTTCATATATCTGAACTTTTACATCAATTATTTATGACAAAGAGAAAGAACTATATTCCTATTAAATAAGAAAATGAAGCATCCAGAAGAAAGTATGCTTACTAAATGGTAGAGTAGATCTTGTGATTTAGACTTAGAAAAGTAAAAGAAATTCAGGATTTAAAAGAAATTACAGTGGCACTTCATGACCTGATTCCTTTGTGGGGAAGAAAGGACAATGAATATATTTAAGGAATACAAGATAATGCAAAAACTAATCCAAAATATTGCTCCAAGTACAGCTCTATAGGATGAGCATCCTATGGTCCTCCATACCAGGAAAGAACTTAGAAGGTCCTGTTAGAATGCTGAAGTTATTTATTCCTAGTTAAGAAACCTCAACATCACCCCAAAATGCATCTCCTCATGTAGCTCTGTACCTCCAAACTTTGGCTCATAAGAGAGGGGAAACTAAGGCAGATGATCAAGAAAAAAGTTGAGATTGTCTCAAATGAAATGAATATAAAGTCACATGTAAAAATGATGTAAAGTCACCAACATGGGTAACTACAGTTAATCTGAGAAGAGTGAAAATTGAAGTGATCCAAAATGTTCCCATCTCAAATTCTTCCATATACTTGATCATTTTCTGGGATTCTCAGAGTCCACATAGATCTGATGAAGGCTTCACAATAAACACAGAAGCTTGGAGTCTTGACTGGAGCAGTGAGGAAGTCCTGCAGTACTGTGAGCAGAGGCTGCAACCCAATCCAGGAGCAGCCTGAATTGTTGGATCATCCACCCAAAGATCATCCTGGGCTTGTCAGCACTGATGCAAAATGATGGCTGTTGTTAATAGCCACTGTGGAGGCAAATTCTCAAAGTCAGGAATTCAAAACCTGTCCCCTCCATGGGAAGAAAGCCATATACGTGGTCAGTGTCTGAGCCTGAAAGACTCAAGTCTCAAGGAAAATAATTAATGAGGCATTTTTACAAAAGCTGATATTTTCTTTCTTCTTACATCATTCAATAAGTACATATTCTCCATTTTTTGTCAAACATTTACTTGAAACAAGGCCAACAGATGTGGCCTTATTGTTCACTAAACAATCATTTACATTAAACATAAAATACAGATGACAATTAAGATGGAAAATTAACAGAAATATCTATAAGTGACCCTGTTCTCTTTACTCAACTCAGGCTTCAAAGGGATGAGAAAAAGGAGAGGGAGGATGCAGGGGAGAAGAGAAGGAGGAGCCGAAGGGTGAAAAGAGGAGGAAGGGATGAGGAGAGTGAAGAAGAGTAATTAGAAGGGAGGAGGAAGATGAAGAGGAGAGAAGGAATGAGGTGGAACTGATGCAACATTAGCCATCAGGTACAATCCTGATGTTCATCTACAGGTCTAAGGAAAAATGAGAAATTACGTTGTTTGCAGGAAAACTGATGCAAATAAACAAAGCAAGACTCAGAAAAAGAAATGTCACAGATCTTTCCTCTTGTTCATTTCTAAATTCCAGCTTATCTACAGGTTCATAAAGCCATATATGGACATACACATACATATGTAAGACATGAAATTATAAGCAAGGCTGAGGGGATGAAGAGGGCGGCCCATGGAAGCAGGGAAATGGGGATATAGCCAAAGTCCAGGATATGCTTAAAGGAAACTGTCCATGAGACCCACCACTATATATAGTGAACTATATAGAATTCAAATGAGAAAACTTTCTATTTATCACCACTTTCCTGAGTTGGCAATCAGACAGTAAGGCTATTGTTGCACATTTTCATTTTACTTCATTGCCAGTTTTGTGTAGACAATAAAGAAAGTCTCATGTGACCTTCAAAGTGCTTTCCACAACAGGCCTGGGGCTGTACATTTGTACAGGAGCAATTGGGGGTTTATAAGGCGCTCCCCATATACTCTGCCTCTTCTGGTTGATAGTGTTTGTCAGTTGTATCTCTGTAGGACCAAAAGGGTAATGTAGAAAACCAAGCTTTCTAAATGGCAGTCTGATTTCAACACTCAAACTCTGGTATTTTAACTGAAGTGCCGGAAACATAAACTTCTTTGTACAAGAAAACAACAGCCACAAGTTCTTCAGCAGTGCCCAGCCAATGACTAAGATTTACTGCACACCAGCATGGGCCAAACACTGCACTCAGAGGGCTGCGGTGGAACTGAGTGAGTCCTGTAGCCGCACAGCAGGGGAAAAGAGAACCATCAAGTAGGTCAAATGTTATGAGCATTATGTAACAGACATCCCCCCTTCTCATGCTGGGTAGCTTATATAACTGACTTAAGTGCTTAGACACAAACTTCCAGGTGCTGATAGACAAAACGGGGTGCTAAATACTGGTACCCAAAATAAGATCACATGGACCGTCAGCATGTGGGGAAACCCAGAGCAGATTCCTCCTCAGAGTTAACGAACAATTCTCTCATCAGGAGTGCTGCCTAGTTACACAAGCAGTCTTCCTTCCTTGAGAGCAAGCAGTCATACATCCCCTGGTATCTGATACCTTGCTATCACTGGGGGATTAGTCTGGAATGTAGCTGCTATGGAAAAGGGGACGTGATAACATGGAAGCAAAACGATGAAGGGAATACAACCAGCCACGGGCCCAATAGGATAACGATCCTCACAATTTCATCACTGAGAGAGAAATCTGGTCACAATTTCACCCACAGCCATGAAGCAAAGGCAGACAGATGCTCTTGCTCGGCTTGGTTCTCCTTTTTATTCAGCCCAGAGCTCGGTCTATGTCATGGTGCTGCCCACAGTTATCGTGGGTCTTCTCATAGTCTAGATAATCTCTCACACAGGAGCTCAGAGATTTGTTATCTTCAATGATTCTAGATCCCATCAAATTGACAATAGAAATCATCATATGATTTAGTAATCATATGACTGATGTCTTCCGATGATTAAAAAAAAAAAACTTCCATCTTTACACCTACATATGTGTATATACATAAAGTCATGCCTGGAAAAACATCTGCAAGTCTTGGAGGCTAGAGAGATGTCTCAGCAGTTAAAAGAGCTGGCTGCTTTCCTAGAGGACCAGAGTTCTGTTCACAAGGGCAGCTCACAAACTCCAGAAATTCTAGTTCAAGAGGATCTAACGCCCTCTTCAGGTCTCTGTCAATACTGACATACATGTGTCATACACTCACAAAGACATATAATTATAATAAATCTTCAATATCTCCCCCACCATCACCACCATCACCATGTCTATTGTGTCTCTAGCTAAATCATTTCCTTTGGTCTCTGATTTAGCCATTTCTGAGAATTTGGGGAACAAAGACTAAAGTCAGCTGTGAAGGCTGGCATGGCAGATGAACAGTGCCTCTCTGCAATTCTGAATTTGAAGACTCAATTCATTTCTGAAGACTCTCTAATGCAAAAAGGAAAAATGAAGCACCTAAATTAGCATGTGGTTGCAAAGGCTTGTTTTGAAAACTCCAAGTTAGGACTTTTAAACGTCTCTGTTTTTAAGATCAGGCATGGGAGAGGCAAAAATCAAGCTGCCCCAGGTCCACATTTCCTGGGATGGTGCACGACTCCAGGCACAGATCGTCGGCTGACCTTCATGGAACATCCTGAAGCCCAGGGACATCAGCTTAAGACCTGGTGATGAAATTTCAATGAAGACCTTAGATACTGAAATCAGCTTATGTCCAGGACAGGAAAATATAAGAACAAAATGTCCTTCCCTGTCTTAGCATTGCAGAATGGGGCAAAATGATGGACTTGCTGTCATGTTGTTAACTAAAGCAGGAAAAGGAAAGCCATTTTCTTTCTAAGCAGTTATTTGCTCCTGCAGGGCAGCTGGGTTCTTTCAACATCCAAAAAATTAAATGACAGAACACTTTTCATGCTATTACTGGAATCTGTCCCTTAGTCCTGTGATTCATGTGTTCGTAAGCTAGATGCCCCAGGAATTCGACAAGCATCAACAAGGGAGGAGATATGGTTGCCATCAGCAAGGGGAGAAGAAAAGACACAAACAGGAAAGTCAAAGCCCTGAGAGGAGGGCACTGCCAGGCTCATCACGCTTCTGCCTAGAGGCTGCTGTCTGAAAATCAATTCCAGACTGATCACAGGGTTAAAGTAGGAAAGTATTTTCAGAGATGACAAGTTATATAGGTTGTGTGTGCATGCATGTGTGAGTGTGAGTGTGTGTGTGTGTGTGAGTTAACCAGAGACAATTTCATGCAAATATCAGAATGTCAGAAGTTTGATGGTCTAATATTGAATCATTTTTTAAATTAAAAAGAGTTTTTCTTGAGTATCTAATTTGAAAATACTATTATAAGGTTTTAATAGGATATTTTTATTAATTCTTTGAGATGATCATATGTGCATAAGTATTTAATAGTGTCCACCACGTACTCTTCCCTCTAATTCTTCCTGGATCCATCCCCAGCATTCCCATCTCCCTCCCAACATCATGTCCTCTACATTTTATCAATTATATGATACAACACTTTATTGATCACATAAAATGAAAGTTTCTGCAGTGAAAATGGCAAGTTGTGTTCAGAAAAGATGGCATCCACATTCACCTAGAAAACAACAAAATAGATCACTGAGTCCAGTTTGTGCTGACTGCATGCACGTTGGTGTGGGACCATGCACTGGGATATGGTCCACCTACCACAGGCTACACCTGACTCCTTCTCTCCCTCAGAAGCCATCAACTACAGCTACTCAGTCTGGGGTTGGGGGTTCATGATTCCCTGCCCACTCTATGCTGGAATACTGATCTTCATCATACGCAGGTTCCTGGGCAGACAACCACAGCTGTTGTGAGTTCATGAGCCTAGTAGTCCTGTCCTGTCCAGAAGAGATTTCTCACTCCCCTCCTCTGGAACCTCTCTTACAATTGCTATACATTACAAAAATGTTGACTAATACATAAAAACTTAGATAACAAGTTACTGAAAATATGATTTGAAAATAAACACATTAATATTTGCTAGGTGTATTTTATGTACTCCTTTATAAATGTGGGTGTGTGTGCACACACATATACACAATTATATTGCATATAACAATTTTATTTATAATGCTTCCCTCCTCCCCCCGCCAGCTGCATTATGTTGAGAAAAAATGTAGAGTATGAATGCACTGTAGGTCTTCTAACCATCATTCGCCTGCTTATGTTGCTTATGTGATATCTTTCCCAGCTCTAGAGCACTTGTCTTCCCTTAGGAAGGTGCCCTTAATTAACTTCCCAAATTAAGTACTTATTTTAAGTTTTAGAATTTATTTAAAAATTTTTTTGTAAAATAAGAGCATAATTTTATTTCCTTCCTGACAAATTTCTAGTTGTGCCTCCAATATTTACTGTGTCTTGTGACTAAATTAAAATACTAACAGTTGTTACAAGATGAATTTCAATAGATCTGGAATATTAACACCACTTGGTAACTTTGATTCTCTTTGGGGATAATTGATACATTTTAGTAACAGGCATTATTTCTGATTTATTCTCAAATACACGACTTCCATACAGAATTTGTAAGCTAATTACAATATGATTCTAATTATAATTTGATTATAGAAAATACATACATTTTTCAAGATCTGATTTATGGTTTTTACCAAACATTTCTATATGAGGTGCCCTAGGAACCATGGAGTCTAACCTGAAAACCCTATAATGCATGCCTCTCAAGGCAGCTAGACCAGGCCAACTCCATGATTCCCCATACCTCACAGATGTACCCAGCCTCTTAGGTTTTAGTTAACTCTAGATGTAGTCAAGAATAGTCATCACAATCCACTCCTTATTAACTCCATATTCAATCACATTTCCTTATGTCATGATTAATTTCTAAATTAAAATAACAAAACAGGTCATAATTATGCCTAATGTGATATAACTATCCCACATACAACCACAAATTCATTATAAGCTTTAGAAAAGGTGACAATGTTTCTTGAGGGACATTTATTTGGTATCCCAAAACTTAAATATGATAACCACTGCTATTCTCTTAATTCATATTACAACAATTACATGAGAAAGAAATTGAGGAAGGACCACACAAATATCTGTACAGACACACATTAACAAAATATGACGGAAACACTCTTGTCAATTATAATCCTTATTTCTGCAGCTTGTCACGTGGTCTTCGCCGCTCTTCATAACTACTTTCCTATTCTGTATTTCCTCCATTTCAGCAGGCACCTCAGCAGGTCTTGGTTCTTTCCCTGGAAGAGTGATCCATACCTGCATTCCTAAAGGGTCTGTGCCCTTTGTCATCCTGCCTGGATTAGATTGTTGTAGTTTCCCATTTAATCACAGAGCACAATAGCTCCAAGAGATGTCCTAAAGGATCTCCTGCACTCCAGACATTATCCTTCTTACCTCCATTGTGGAGAAGCAATCCAATTTCCCCATGGAAATCTGGATATATCACCCCTCCTAATGATGTAAATCCTTCCTTAGTCTGCTGATTTGAGGGCATCAAAAGCCCCAAGTGGCCAGGGGAAAGTCTGAGTTTACAGTTCCATGGAATACTTGTTGTGTCTCCTGGCAGGAGTATTTTACACTCTGGAACCAAAATATCTAGTCTAGCAGAATGTAAGGTTGCATGAACAGGAAGCAAAATTTTTCCTAGTGGTTCACCAGGGGTGATAGTGAGGGGAACTATTCCTTTTTTTCACCCCCTGATTCCTGGGCCTGTGGAGTCTGGCTATGGGAGAAACCACACCATATACTGATTCAGAGAATATACTACCTTTTGAAGAACCCTACTCCCCAGCCCTCCAAGATGCTGCTCCCCAAATGGCTCTGTAACTGTATCTTCAAAAGATCATTCCATCTTTCTATCAGGCCAGTTGCCTCAGGATAGTGGAGAACATGGTAAGACCACCAGCAGATTCCATAACTGTGGGCCCACTCTCTCACTTCTCTGGCTCTAAAGTGAGTTCCTTGGTCAGAAGCAATACTGTGGGGAATACCAGGCAGGTGGATAAGGCACTCTCTAAGTCCTCATGTGGTAGTTTTGACAGAAGCATTATGTGTAGCAAAGGCAATTTCATAACCACACTGTACCTACACCTATCAGAACGAAGCATTATCCTTTCTATGGAGGAAGTGATCTAACCTAGTCAACCTGCCCACTGGGTCACCGGCTGGTCACTGCTGGGAATGGTGCCATAATTAGGGCTCAGTGTTGCTCTCTGCTGCTGGAAGATCTGGCCCTGAGCAGCAGCTGTTACTAGGTCAGCTTTGGTGAGTGCAAGTCCACGTTGTTGACCCTATGTATAATCACCATGGCCCCTTTGTTCATGGGGCCACTTGGCATTGCCTGGGATGGCAAGCAAAAGAGGCTACCTGTCCACAGAACGGGCATCCTAATGACTTGAGTATTGAGCTCCTCCTCCGATGGAGTCACCTGCTGATGATCACTTACATGGGACAAAAGTGTCTTCACATTCTTTTCCCATCTGGAGAGATCTATCTGCATATATCTCCCCAGATGTCCCAGAGATGCATACATCTCACCAATTTTCCAATCATGCTCTTTCCAAGTCCCTAACTCTCCAGCCAATCCATTGGCTACAGTGCATGAATCAGTAAACAATTGCACATCTGGCAATTTCTCCTTCCAAACAAAATGTATGACCATGCATATTCCCTAAAGTTCTGCCCCTGTTTTCCCCTTGCCAGTGTCTTCAACAGTTGTCCCAGAAAGAAGCTACAATGCTGCAGCTGTCCACTTCTGGGTGCAGCCTTCATAATATGGACCGCCATCAGTAAACCACGCTCTAGTAGTCTCTTTCTCAATCAACCAAGCACAGGACACATCCCATGAAGCTATAGGTGCATGCTTGGCAGAAGATGGCATTGTAATAGGAGTAGAAACAATAGGCAGTTAGGCACCTTCTTCATGTAAACTTCCTGGTGCCTTCAGGACCTGTTTGGGCCCAGTCTCATATGCACCACTTCTGTTTGATAATAGATTGCCACTGTAAATGTCTTATTTTGCGGTTTGGTGGGTCAAAGAATACCCAACTCATGACAGACAGCTCAGGTCATATGGTAACTGGGTGGCATATTGTCAAACGTTCAGGTTCCATTAAGGCCCAATAGCAGGCCCAAAGGCTATCTCTCAAATGGAGAATAGTTGTCTGCAGAAGATGGCAGGGCCTTGCTCAAAAGTCCCAAAAGTCTCTTCTGTGATTCACCAATAGGGGCCTGACAAAGGCTACAAAAACATCCCTGTTTTCCACTGTGTGTTTACCTCAAGTGCCATGTGTCTGCTGGAACGTGGGGTCCAAGTGGTATAGCAGCCTGCACAGCAGGCTGGACTTGTTGAGGATCCTTCTCCTATTCCAGGCCCCACTCAAAGTTAGCAGCTTTCTGAGTCACTTAGTATTTGGAGCACAGTAACAGACCTGAGAGGAATGTACTATCTTCAGAATCCAAGTAGACCCACAAAATGTTGTGCTTCTGACTTGGTCATGGGGGCGGGGGCAGGTGCAATAATTTATTCTTTACCATAAAAGGAATATCCCTGAACGTCCCACACCACTAGGCTCCTAAGAATTTCACTGAGGTAGAAGACCCATAAATTTTGATTTATTTCCCATCCTCTAATACATATGTGTTACCAACAAGCTGAAAGTAGTTGCTACCTCCTGCTCACTTTGTCCAACCAGCATCATGTCATCAAGACAGTGGACTGATGTGATATTTTCTGAAAGAGACAAATGATTAAGATTCCCTTTGAACTAAGTTATTGACTCAGGCTAGATAATATAACCTTGAGGTAAAACTTTAAAGGTATACTGCTAGTCTTGACAACTGAAAGCAATTGTTTCTGGTGGTCCTTGTGGACAGGTACCAAGAAAAAGGCATCTGCTAGATCAATAGCTATATACCATGAAACAGGAGATGTGTTAATCTGCTCAAGTAAGGACACCACATCTGGTCCAGCAGATGCAATTGGAATCACTTCTTGAGTTTTTGATTGTCAACCATTATTCTCCATGATCTGTCTTCTGGACTGGTAGAAAGGAGAATTAAAGGGAGATGTGGTGGGAACCACCACCCCTGCATCTTTCAAGTCCTTGATAATAGCACTAATTTCTGCAATTCACTATTTTCCTTGGCAGAGGCAACTCTAAAGGCTTCTCTTTAGCCTTTCCATAATAATTCTCACCCCACACACAGGTCAGGGAACCAATGTGGGAATTTTGCCATCTTCTACGTGTATCTTATCCCAATTATACATTCTGAGACTGAGGAAATAACCATAGGATGAATTCAGGGACCAACTGGACCTACTATGAGTCAAGCTTCAGACAAAACTCCATTAATCACCTGACCCTCTTAAGCTCCTACCTTAAATGGAGGGTCACAGTGTCTTTTGGGGTATCAAGGGATTGGTATCAGAAGAACCAGTGTCCAACAGACTCTGAAAATCCATTTGTTTCCTTTCCACCACTTTACAGTTACCCTTGTATAAGGCCATAGGTCCCTCTGAGAAAGAACTGGAGAAAGGCTGACAATAAAACTTAGTATTTTATCAAGTTCCTTACTCAGGGTGACCTGACTGTCCTTTCACTCAAGGGGTTCTGGGTCTATAGACTGGCTCATCTGGAAATTGGTTCATGGGACAAGATTCCCTTTTTCCATGATCTAATGTAGTTTTTCCTTCATTTTTTTGAGAATCAGCTGTCACACTTATTTTGGAATTTGAAGTACAAGTGGCTTTTAATTTAGACCTACAAAGTCACTTTGTTTCTAAAAATGCTAAAATCTGACTGGTAAGTGCTAACACAGCATTTTTAGAGGATTTGTTTGTTTTTATTTTTATGTATGAGTGTGTTTATGTTTGTGCATCATGTGTGTGTGTGCTTGGTGCCCACAGAGGCCAGAAGACAGGATTAGATCCCCTGGAACTGGAGTCACAAAGGGCTATGAGCTCTAGACCTCATTTTCTCTTTAGCTTCATCCATCACTTCTAAGTGCTTTTTTTATGACATGGAAGAGTCAACATTTACCTGGAATTACCTAACACACATTGATTTTCATCAGGAATTGAAAGAAGTCATTTGTCATGAAGAGCACGTAGAAATATAAATAGTGTGAGATTTCTCACTCTTCTGAAGTCTCAAACTGACACTTCTAGATATTTGCAAAATAAAAGCCTGCAATATTTCCTGCAAATTATATTTTATGACTTTGAATCAAATAGGTTGCAGCCCTAGAGGGAAACAGGTTGCAAAAGTGGCTTGCCTCAAGTCCTGTTATTACAAGAATGGGGAGAGCTGCCTTTCTGCCCCTAGCAATCAAATTGCCTGAGAGTTTCCGTCATTCGTTTAAATTTGAAAAGGCTGGAACATTTTAATTGTTCCCAAAAGAACATGTCTCCCTTTTGGCTAGAAGAAAATTCTGAAGGCATTCAGTGGAGACTGAAGCAAGAGAATGAAATCTGCAAGTTTATCTACAGGGAAAGATTCAGTTAGAGTAGGGAAAGTGAAGTCCATCAAGAGAATGACTGAATAGGAAAGGGCTGCCATTTAGTTGAGCATCATTGGCTTGACCAGTGTGAAGGGATCCTGGGCAAGGATGAAAGCAAGACAGCTTGCAGTTCTGGTGAGAGCCTGGACCCAGGAAGAGCCCAATGAGCTGACACTGTTGTAAGAACCATGGACAGTGCTCACCAAGCTCCCTTTCAGAGAGCTCACTGTCTTCTCCAAACTGTCTTCTCCAGAGAAGCTGTTGAGAATCCATTCAATGACCTTCCAAGACCAGCTTCTGGCCCACAATGAGGGCTCTGATTCTATTAATTGTCTTGTTGGATTACCAAATAACAAACAAGAAATATTCTAAGGAAAGAAAGGTTTATTGGGGCTCAGTTTGAGGAGACACATTTCCTCCTGGCAGGGAAAATATGGTGGCAGGAACATAAAACATCTGGTCACATTGTATCTCAAGTGAGGAAGCACAGAAAGGTGAATGCAGAACTCAGCTTGCTATTTCTTTTTTTATATATAGCCAGAATCCCAGTCCAGAGGATGGTGCTGCCCAAATTGAGGGCCAGTCTTTCCATCTCAAATAATCTGTTCTAGAAACTCCCTCACGGTCATGCTCAGAGGTTCATCTCCTGAGTAATTCTAGCTTACGCCAAGCTGACAGAATTAACCACCACACTGATCCTCCACTAGGCACCCACAGATAATAACTTGAATGACTATTATTGAGGCCTCAGCAAGGCCAAGTGCTCCTTTTTCCCAGGACCTGCAGTTACAGAGCATATGGAATGTTGGATAAACCACAATGACAAGCAACACACAAAAGTACTCAGAAAGGAAAACACTTAGAAATATGTTTCCTCACTAAACGTCTCCAAGGTAAAGTGGTTCTCCGTTCTTCTCCTTATAATATAGACCTTCTTATTGGGCTTTTTGGTGAAGCAGCAACAAATTTTAGCAGAGGCACTGGGAAATTCAAGTGCTTTTCCTAGAAATGTGAGCTACTGTCAAAGTCCCACACACCTCAGTCTGCTAAAACCATGACATTTGAACTCTGTGCCATGGGGAGATTTCTCCTAATCCTGACTTCTTCCCTGATGTATTCTGTATATTACAGTTAGTACTTATCACTCACTAGAGACCACCATACTCCAAGACCTTAATGTACCCTGCATCTGTGAGAGTAAGATTTGCTCAGTCTCCTGTCTATCTTTTCCTAGCTGAATCTAACTCAGTTAAGGAAACGTTTCCTCCAAGAAGGCTCAGCAATGTTGTATAGGCTTATGTGTCCTATATTTGAATATAGGATCCTATTATATATGTGATTGCTGTTTTAATGACCTATCTCCCATATAAGACTATTAAAATTCTTCAAAGTAAGGAGTATGCCTTGGTTATCACCTTCTTCCCAGCACCTCTTATTGAATATGCTCAGTAAATATGCGTGTTTATTGAAAAAAAATCAAGGTCTCTGACCGTGTCGTGTTGCCTTTTCTTCCAACAACACTTTTTTTAATTATTAAGTTATACACTGCCAATATTCCCAACAGAGAATAACCAAACATGGCATTCAATTAGAAGAATGATAGATATTTCAGGGTGTCACCATAATAGACAAGTAGATAAAACATGTTACAATGGTAGCTGGAATAATCATAAACAGGAGTCCTTAAACTGTGGTACATTTTATTGATGAGAAAAGCCCTGCTGCATAGCCCTCTCTCACTGTGTCATCTTGACCCTTCAATGTTCTCAGAATGTCCTTTGGAACTCTACAATATCTTTAATAAAACCAAAAGAGTCCTGAAAAAAGTCTCCAAATCTATCACCCATGGACTTGGAGAAAGGTGAAGCTTTGTGCACAGAGGGGGCTGTGTGTAAAAGAAGGCTCTTTCACTTTAGATTTGGTTGTAGCACAAATGAGTGTCTTCATTCAAACATGTACTTGGGGTACTTTGCTAGAGCCCTTGTTTCCTGGAGATGCTCTGTGGTATGCTGCATTATCTCATTCATCAAAGGACTTGTCTTGAATTGTGACTTCCTTTCCATTGCTGTTGAAGACCCATAAGATTCCTGGGACTGAGCTCAGAGATAAGAGAACATCCATCTGTCCAGGATTTCACTTCGTTAAGTGGTATACATGGAGATGGTCATAGTTACTGAAAGTGTATTTTAGAACCATGCCTATAAAGACAATTCCAAAGTGGAGTAAGACTGAATGAACTTAAAATGAAAGTCATGTAAGCTTACATGAAGTTTATCCAAATGGTAAGCAAGTGGCCTTGTTTCCCTCACTTATACAGTGAATCTATTGCCTATAAGTGAGATCTCCTATTTGTCAAAATAATCAGCTTTGGTGAGGCTTTTGTACTACTGAGAATCTAATTAAGAAATATAGCATTGTCTTTCTTGTCTGACTCTGCCTATACTTTGTTACTTCAAAGACATATGGGAGAAAAAATTCCCAAATGTCTCTCTGGCTTTTCACAAGCATTATCACGAATGACATTCTTACAACAAAAGATGTACTCATAACAAAAGCACATAACAAATTAATTTAGTCATAGATCGACATGACACAGGAGTCTTAAAATATAAAGAACCAAAAATCCAAGGAATACTATTTGATTTTGCTTGTTTGATGAGGAATAAACACCCAAAGTATAGTTGGTCAAAGGGGCATGATCTAAGGAAATAAACTCCAGGCTAGGTAGCAAAATCTTGTCAAAATTCTTCTTGGATTCCATATATGGGCAGGGAAGCTATCATACCCATTTTATCACTTATTTCAGGGGAAGTTAATTAGAGCATTCTGTTATGGATAATCCTGTACATGAAAGTGGGTAAGCAATAATGACATCTAGTTTCAGCAATTTTCTCAGTCTCTGAAAATATCTCAAGGTGCTATAACTTAGGGTACCATGTTCTAAGCTCGGGTATGAATAAGATGCTCTGTAATAATGAGAGAATCCAAAGCTTAATGTGCTCCTCTTAGTCACATACATTGGGATATGTCTTGAAGTCACTAAAGTCAACAAACCCATGCATTTACCCTTCAACTGATTTGTGCAGATATGTCTTGATTTCTAACCAAATCATTTTTTCCTCAAAATAGAGGTCTATACCACCATGAAACTGCCTACTATGTCCTTTGCAGGCCTTCCTGTGATGGCTTCGAATCTTTATCTTGCATCATCTCGCTTTGCTTCTCCTGTGCCTGCATATACTCATAGAGCCTTCTCAGTCACTAGTATTTATACAGATCTGACTGATGTCCCTGGGCTACTGTTCAAGCACTTTTTTTCCTAAGGTTTTTTTCCTCAAATACCTGTGCCCAACACCAATTCATGGCGTTTTCCTGGGGATCCTGCCCTGCCCTTCCCAACTACACAGATTATATCTGACATAAGATCTTATGGAATCATTTATCTACACTGTGATACTTGTCATAATTACTATTTACTGGGTTTATAAAGCTGTGTCATTGTCTGTCTTGATATTAAACCATTGGTCATCATGGTAAGTCAATCTCAGTCTCTGGAACCTAACTATTCCTAAAACGATCTATCAGGACTTCCTCTACACTGAGTGTTGATGCTTTTATAGCTTGTTGACCAAACTCCTGTCAATACTACTGACTACTTTTACCCAGTATCAGGCCACCTAGACGCCACAGAGGGGATGTTGTATGTAGTGGTTCAAACTGCACAACTAATGCCCTCATTTACAAACCATGGTGAGCAACAGTACATGTTGCATTAAGTGATAATGTATCATGCTATTGTAATGAAAATAAATTAATGTATGCATTAGAGCAGGGTCTAGTGTGCAGTGATGCTCAATAAGTGTCACATGAACATTGGAGGTTTTGCCTTTGCCAAAGTTCCTGCTTCTCATATGGACTCTGAGTTCTTTTCTCTGCTCAGACAGGAACTCACTGAAATATGCACAATGTATTCATTAGACTGTTCTGAGTGTGGATTTTCCATTCTATGGCTAGTATCACACAGGATAAAAAATGTTCCCTCTCATATAACCTCCTCAGGAAATAAAACAAATTGAAAGACATTTCAAAAGAATCTACTGAGCTGAAGATTTGCAAGGAAGTTTAATGCTAGAAAACAAACTAACCAGATTTAGCATATGTAGAGATCCTCTACCCACAAAGAGAATTCACATTCTTCTCATGTGCATAGGAAATGGTCTTCAAAACCAACTACGCACTGACCACAAAGTAATTCTCAAAACACTTAAGGATATAAATCACATAAACTATGTTCTCTGACTACACAGAAGGACATTAGAAATGAGAGAAACGAAAGGAAGCAAATTCACAAATATATGCAAATTCACAAACACATTCTTTGTGATTATTTTACAAGTCTGAGAATGTACTAAAACTGACCTCTTACACAAGACAGGTGAGTATAGGGTACATTAATTGTGTCTTAATGGGGCTCCAGGGTTTAAAAGATTATATCCATCATGAACACACACACACACACACACACACACACACACACACACACACACACACACAAGTGCATACACACTGCCAGCAATACTTTAAGTAAATCTGGAAAAAATAATTTTTATAAAACAAATTAGAAAATGTTTCTGGGTTAGTAAGCTCCTCTGAATATTTAAAATGATTATTTTATATAATTCCTTTGTCCGATGTATGTTTCCTGGATGGTTTAAGGCATTCCATTAAGAATAAGGTCATTATGTTTTATGAGATATATTTAGAGGGGCAGGGGATGAATACTGGCAGTGCTAGGGATTGAACCCAGGGCCTTGACACATGCTATATAAATGTCCCACTACTGAACTATATACTCATCCCTAGAGTAAGACTCTCTAAAATATTATTTAATCACCTTTGACAGAAAATCCCCCTGGCAATGTACTCATTCCAAGAGTAAGACTCTCTTAAATAATATTCAATCTCCTTTGACAGAACAGCCCATTGGGAACATCAGTATCCAGTTAAGGTGTCCCTATCAACTTTCAAAGAATGAAGAAAGCATTTTAAATTGCATGATGCAAGACATTCTGTTCATGAGAGAAATACTTAATATGTGAGCCTCTGACTACTTAGTTTGGGTAATAACGAGACATAAAATTAAAGCATCATTGCTGCATTTCTCCTCTCAGTGTGTTTAAGACCTTTGTAAAATTTAAGCAGAAACCTATGTCCAAATAAAATCTAAACAGCAATGCTGAATCTTTTCCACCAATAAGCTCAATAAGGACCAAACTGTTTCTCTTTACAATATCAATTACACCAGACAAAAAACAGAAATAAAATAATGCATCTGCCATTGGCTGGGCACTTTCTGCTCTTCCAGTACTGACTGGACTTGGTACTGTTCGTGAATTATCTTGTGAGATTCTGAAGGCAACTTGACAGAGCAGGGGTTATCAACACTCCGGCTTTCCAGATGAAGGCATCAAAAGTCAGAGAGGAAAAACAATTTATCTAAAGCCAATAGTTTGGCCAAGATAAGAAAATTAGTTTTTTTCCACGGGACCAGCAACACCAGTTGTTAAATATCAAAATAAGTGTATGCTCTTAGTAAATAGCTACTTCTTAGCCCTCCCCAGTATTCTATCAATCCCTCTTCCTGCCACCGGGGTCATTCTATTACATCCTTGCACTCCAGAATTCATGGCTTGAACCCTGTTCCATCCTAATGGCCTCGCTGTACCAATGTCCTCACATTACCAGCTTTCAGTGTTTGTTTTTAGTGTATGTATATGTGTATGCATTACCTTACATTTACCACTTGCACAGAGTATACACAGAGGCCAAAAGAGGACACCAGATCCCATGGAACTGGAGATTCAAGAAGTTATGAGCTATCATATGGGTGCCTAGAATGAAACCTGGGTGTTCTGAAAGAATAGCAATTACTCTTAACCATTGAGCCATATGTTCAGGCCCATATCAAATATTTTAATGTCATTCTCAGATGTTGGTCTCCAAATTTCATGCATGTGCCTACATTTCACAAAAGGTGGTGAGAGAATACAGTCAACAATGGAGCTGGACAAATGGTTGTATAGGCTGAAACCCTAGGCAAATTCTCCCTCACAGGTCACCAGTGCTGATAAGCAATTGTAACATGATCCTGAATCTTATTTCTATGCTTAAAAAAATCAATGTACCACTTAATACAGTAGCCTCTTTTTCTGCTGCAAGAATGCCCCTGTGCAGCCAAGAAAAGAGATGTTATAATTCCATCAGAAAAACTACTTTCTGCGAAGGTTATCGTCAAAGTTGCCACCATCACCAGATACCTACAAAACTTTTCACTTACGATGCAGCAATAGAGACTTTTCTCATTTGCTTACAGGCTCATGTGAAATCAGTCTAACTTTGCCTTCATTGTAAAAAATAAAGACCTGAGCACAGTATGTTGCAAAAGCATTTTCAGAGACCCTGGAGGGTCAGAAGAAATGAATAATAAGATGTAAATTCTGTCTCTGACCGGACTATAGCAGGAATGTGAAGTCATCAAATATTTGAGCACAAGAGTTAATTTGGTTTGAACTAAATGGTCAAAAAATGGCCAGTTTGGGCATAATGTATTATACTATCTCTCTTACTTCCACTTGTTTAATAAATTTAGTGCCGTAAAAGTGTAAAATGGAGATGCAGAATCAGAATAGTAGGAAGCAAAGGCTGAACATTACCAAATACACTTAGTGGTTCTTCTACAGATACACAAGCCCAGAACAAGTCTCAGAGTCATTAAAAGGCCAATGACTTACCATGAGCACCTTCACAAGCCCTACGGCTACTCCATGCCTTGGATGGAACATGTAGCAGTGTAGCTAAGTGGATGGTGATGCTGAAGATGGCAATAGCTCAGGAACACACCACCCATGGAGGTAGAGCAGGGACCAGTGGTGCTTGCATTGGGCACTGATAGGAGGGGATGCAGGAGATTAGTTTTTTAACTTTGGTTTTGTGTGTCAAAAAACATTTGACACTTCACTCTGACCTATTCACTCAACCAACACCCCTGTATAATGAAAGTTCTCCTCTGGATAAAGCATCATTCCAGGCCTCTCTGTCAGGATATCTATCCTCTTCTGACAGGGAGCTTCAATTATAACTGGTAGAAGTACATTGTCTGAGGCTCCACCCATGATACCAAGAAGCCAGAACTAATTGCAGTCCAGGCTGTGACACCTCCTTTTTAGCAGCCTTTAAGTGCATGTTAATTGTACAGATAATGGATTGTAATGTGACATCTTTATACATGAACATAGCACACTTTGACCATATTCATCCCATTGCACACTCTTATCAACTGTGCTCTCTTATCCCTTTTCTACACACTGAATAGTCCTTTGTTTTCATATCCTGTCGCCCCAAATTCCACACATGAGAGAAAACATATGACACCCAACCTTTCATGCCTCACTTATTTCACTAAATATAACCTCCAGTTCCATCCATTTTCCCTTATTCACCTATTTAAATAATTTTTTAATTTAAATTATGTGAATGTGTAGGGGTATGTGCACATGAGTGCAGATGTCTATGGATGAGATATGACAGATCCCCCTGGAAACAGTTACAATTAGCTATGAGCTGCCTGATGTGGGCGCTGGTAACTGAATTTAGATCCCCTACAAGAGCACTTTGTGCTCTGAACCACTGATCCATCCCTCTAGCACCCTTTTCCTTTAAACAATAGAATGTATTGATGTTGTGGCTGAACAACACCCCATTGTATGTATGCCACGTTCTCTCCATTCGTCCACTGATGAGCACCTGGGCTGACTCAATAACTGTCTTCAGTAGGGTTTCTACTGCTGCAACAAAACACCATGACAGAAAAGCAAGCTGAGGAGGAGAGGCTTTATTTGGCTTACACTTCAACACTGCTGTTCATCACTGAAGGAAGTCAGGACAGGAACTCAAACAGGGCAGGATGCTGGAGGCAGGAGCTGATGCAGAGGCCATGGAGGGGTGCTGCTTACTGGCTTGCTTCCCATGGCTTGCTCATCCCACCTTCTTATAGAACCCAGGACCATCAGTCCAGGGATGGCACCACCCACCATGAGCTGGGCCCTCCCCCTTTGATCACTAGTTGGGAAAATTCCTAACAGCTGGATCTCATGGAGGCATTTCCTCAGCTGAGTCTCCTTCTCTGATGACTCTGGCTTGTGTCAAGTTGACCCACAAACACATCACTTTAAGCCACAACCCTCCTTTTCTTATTCCTCCCCAAGATCTCACATTAAAATCATAAGTAGTTTTAAAAGTCCTACAGTCTTTTATAAATTTAGATACACTAAAATTTCAGTCTCTTTAGAATATCCAATCTCTTTCAAAAGTTCAAGTATTTCAGCTGTGGCCTCCTGTAAAAATCAAAATTAAATTAAATACCGTCTTCAAGAGGGAAGGACCAGGGCACCATCACAATCTGAACCAAGAAAAATCAAACTCCAACAGTATAAATAACTCAATGTCCATTTACCCGGGATTCACTCATGATCTTCTGAGCTCCTCCAAGAAGCTTCAGTCACTTTTCCAGCTCTGCGCTCTGCAGGACACACAGCTCATCATCTAGCTCTGGCTGTCTCCACTCCACTGCTGTTGCTGTTCTTGGTGGTCATCCCATGGTACTGGCACCTCTAAAACACTGGGGTCTTCTCCTAAAAGTGGGCTGTGCTTTTACCAATAGATTCTCATAGACTCCCCTCATGGTACCAAGCCTCAATTCCTTTGCATGATCCCTTCAGTCCTGAACCATCAACTGCCACTGAGGCTGCACCTTCACCAATGGCCTCTCCTGGCCTCTCAGTGCCAAACCTCAGCTGCTCTCCATGACCCCTTCATGCCTTCAAAACCAGTACCATCTGGGTGACTCTAACACATTACCAAGTCCAGCTGTTAGCAGGAGGTACAACCTTGGTCAGCTCTGGAATACAGCTTCTTTGTGGTCCCAGGAAACACTTCCCAGAAGATTTCACAGGTCATGTTGGACTCACTCACTGCTAATTTCTTAGCCCCAGCTGACCAGCATCAAGTATCCCACAAAACAAGGTTTTGCTTTAGTGGTTCTGATACCTTGTTAATCACAGCTGATTCTTCAGTCACAGCTAACCAGAACCACAGAACTTTAACTCAAAGTAACAAATGGCCCTGAGAGTCTTTAAACTTCCCTCTGAAACTTCACAAATTATCTTCCAAATTTCCACAGACCATCCCACAGAGCTCTTAGCACTCAGTGGCTCTTCTAGTCCAAAGTTCCAAAATCCTTCCACAATCCTCCCCAAAACAGTCAGGTCTGTCACTAGACTGTCAATACCTCACTACACTGGAACCAATTTGTCTTAATCAGGGTTTCTATTACTGCAACAAAACACTATGACCAAAAAACAAGTTGGGGAGGAAAGGATTTCTTTGACTTACACTTCCACATTGCTGTGTCACTGAAGAAAGTCAGGACAGGAACTCAAACAAGGCAGGATCCTGGAGGCAGGAGCTGATACAGAGGCCATGAACAGGAGCTGCTTACTCGCTTGCTCCCTTTGGCTTGCTCAGCCTGCTTTCTTATAAAACCCAGGACCACCAGCCCAGGGTTGGAACCACCCACCAGGGTCTGGGCCCTCCCACATTGATTGACTAATTGAGAAAATGTCTTACAGCTGGATCTCATGGAGGCATTTCCTCAACTGAGGCTTCTTCCTCTCTAAAAAAGGATAGCTTGTGTCAAGTTGACACCCAAAATCAGCCAGTATAACAACTTAGCTATTGTATAGAGTACAGTGATAATCATGGATCTGCAGGGATCGCTGTAGTATGTATGTTGGCTTTGATTCCTTCAGAAATATACCCACAAGTGATACAGTTGGATTATTTGGTAGTTCTGATCCTAATCTTTGAGAAAACTGGACACAGACTTTCCTAGTGGCTGGACTAATTTGCATCCTATAAGCAGTGTATAAGAGTTTGTTTTTCCCACATCCTCACCAGAATTTTTTTATTTTTTGATGATAATTATTCTAATTTGGGACCAGGTAAAATGTCAATATAATTTTGACTTCCGTGTCCTAATGACTAAGGACATCAAACATTTATTTTATGTATTTCCTAGCCATTTCTATTTCATTTGTAAGAGAATGGTTTCCAATTCTGCCAGCTGTTAAGATTTTAAGATGAAGGCCTTGTCCCTCCTCAAATTCTCTAAATCTGTTAGAAATCACTAAGCTGTTTAAACCTTTAAGTCAAAACATTGCTGACTTTAAACAGGAAATGACTGAACAAGCTCTGAAGAATTTAGAAAAACCTCTGCAGTCCATGGTGTGGGCTTAGTTTTCATTGAATCTTCTGAGTTGTTTCCCTAAATTATCAACTTTTTCTTTCTCCAGAATCTTTGTAATACATTTTCTGGATTAAAGCCCAGGCCATAAATTCATGTTTATCAAATCTTGTACACAAATTGCCAACAAACAGACACACAGGAAGTCTACACTCATCTTTAAAGTCTTGGCTTGTGATTGTAAAGGAAAACATCCACTGTGAATCCTCTGCTGCGCTCACTTTACATTTCATGTCTTCACGTGTTATGGAATACGCTCAACAGCAGGCAGCGAGAACCACTGTCACCATTGTCTCCAGTATCTTGATCAAAATAACATTTAAAATGTAATGTTTCCTTTCCCTGATAATCTTTGTTGGTACAAGTATATTATTTAATACTTTCAATCATTCGTTCCTAGCCATCTGGACTAAAATACTTCTTTGATAATATAAATATTTTTCTATTGTGCTAAACATCTTTCTGTGTCTAAAGGCTTAGAGTAAATGCACAAGAAATAAATACAAAATGAGCAAAATTTTACAGAAATCTAGTTTGGGGAAAAAATGAAGCTCTTTCAACCAAGTGCTTCAGCTAATGTTTCTGATATAAAGACTATGCACTACATTTTATTGAAAATAATTTTTAATACAACATATTTTGATCATGTTTTTCCCTCCCTCAATTTTGCCTGGATCCTCCCCACCTCCCTACCCACCCAATTTTAATGTGGGTTTTTTTTCTTCTCACTCTTAAAAAAAGACAAAGAACAAAACCAAAACAGCAACAAAATGAGCCAAGAAACATACACACAAAAAAACCACATAACATGAAAATGAAAATCAAAATGAACAAGCAAAAGACCAATGAAACAAAAATGCCCAGATAACGCAATATGAAACAAAGTCTACAAAATACCATTGAGTTTGTCTTGTATTGCTCAACTTCCCCTAGGCATGGGACTGGACCTGGGGTATAGTTAATAAAACTCAATGAAACTCCATTAGAGAAAACTACTATTTTTCTCTTTACCAAAAGGCATCAATTGCAGATAACTTCTTGGTTAGAGACTGGAACTCATGTCTACTTCCCTGACTCAGTGCTGAGGCCCTATCTGGCTTAAACCTGTCCAGGCCTGTGCATGCTGCCATTGTCTCTGTGAGTTCGTATATGCATCAGTCCTGTTGTGTCTGAAAGACACTTTTCTGGAAGTCATCATCCTCTTTGGCTCTTACAATCTTATGCCTCCTCTTCTATCTCTGAGCCCTGAGGGGAAGGGTTTGATGAAGACATTCTATTTAGGACTGGGTGTTCCAAAGTTCCTCACCATTTGCACATTTGGTACAGTACTTTTCAAAACAGATCTTATTGTGTATATGTAACATTTAGAATATGACATGGTAAGATTATAAAGATAGTAAAACGGTTACTATCACGAAGCAGAAAATATTGGCATATAAATTAATATTAATAGAAAATACCTAGTATGAAAATATCTTTATGATTTTTAGATATAGCCCTTGCTTTAAAATTTTCAGTGGTCAAACCCTGTAAGTGTATGTCATCCAGGAGCCAGGAGTTGGTGGGCTTGGGGTAAAGGAATAATTACATTTTAGCAATGAAGCTGTGTCCTCCAGAGACAGCTAGCAGCACTGACTTTCTGAAGTGGGGACTGTCCATAGACTATTTGCCATTTGTAGTTTTTGCTTTAGTATTTACAAAATGATCATTCTCGAGTCTGTTCACATGACACATTCCCTGGTCTGGGAACACTGTAGTGGGTTCTTCCATTAGTTGGGGAAGGACTTTGAAACATTCATGATAGCCCCAAGGAAAATGAAGTATACTTTAGAGCACACTGCTCAAATGTGCAATCGGGTGGGCTCCTTCAACTTAAGATTAGATGTGCAGTGGGGTGGGCATGCAGTGAGGTGACCCCTCCTTGTGGATGGTTGCTGAGGATGATTGTGTTGAAGAATTGTTTTCAAAAGTCTATTCATTGTCAGTTATGGCATGAAATTACTGCTGGGTATTAATCATCTAATTCAGTCATACAAATTTGTGATTAGTCCACTATTGGTCTCTCATTTCCATTACTAAGCTCAGATCCCACAAGTGCAGGAAGAGTCTTTATTGCTTTCTTGTATCCAAGAGGAGGAAGATGAGCCAGGGAGAGCTGCTGGTCCTCCCACAGTGACGAGCTAAGTCTAAGCAAGTCACTTGGATGCCATACTTCTTGAAACCCCCGACCTGGTCATCACACAGCACCCTACCCTTCTTCGTGTAAAGAAACACAGAATAGTAAGGACTGTGGAATGGCCTCTACATGCCAGACACAGCTCTCAGCTTCAGGGCCACAATGCCTGCACAGACCCATCAAGCCCTGTTCTCAGCAGTCCACTGGAGCATCCTCCACAGGAATGAGTACTCAGTACCTGGGGCATATCAGTGATAACGGTTAGGTTTGACTTCCCAGTACAGCACCTGGGACAACATACATGTGCATCAATGATGCTTATTATTTCTGGCAGTGAGTCAAACAAAACAAAATTTGAATTTGTGGAAAAATAGGGTTTAAAAATGTCACCATCTCTTTTGCTGTTTCAGTGACAGGTTTGCAGCAATGTTAAGAGAGAGAGGAACTAGAGTTGTCAGGCTGGCTGAGCACAGGAAGAGGGGATTCAGTCAGCAGGTACAGGGTTGTAGTCAGTATCTCTCTGTCTCTCTCTGTCTCTCCCTCCCTTCCTCCATCCCTCCCTTCCTCCCTCTTCCCCTTTCTTTCACTACCTGCCCACACTTACCTTAAATCACTTCTGAAAGCTACAGGGTCCTGAGCATGGCCATTGTCTTACTTAGGGTTTCCCCCTCTGCCATGAGAAATGTGGAGAGTCTCAGTGCCGCAGCTGGAGCTCTGGCAACTGCTATGTTCTATGTAGGAAAGGAAACCACAGGATGTAGAGAGGACAGGAGTTCCTCTTAAGAACTTTATCTGTGTGTCTAAGTCTAAGCATTGGAAGGCTGGTGAGATGGCTCCATGAGGAAAGGCGCTGGTTTTCAAGTCTGATGTTCTAAATTCAGTCCTCAGAACCCACATGGTTAGAGGAAAGAACTGATTCCCACAAGTTTTCCTCTGACTTACGCACAAGTGCCATGGGATACAGATACACATACATACATACACACACACACACACACACACACACACACACACACACCACAAATAAATAAATAAGTAAATAAATAAATAAAATATAGATAAATGAATGAATGCAAAAAAAGTTTTGAAGAATAATATTCAAGATTCACCAAGGAAGGGCTGCTTATAAAGGCTAAGTGTAGCTGTCACACTAGGGTGGGGAGTGAATGTCATGACCAAGGCCCAGTGCTGCAGCTGACAGCCAGCATCCTGTCTGCAGCTTGTGGGCAAACACCTGGCATTCACAGAATTAGATTCAAATTCCCCTCTGTTACTGGCAAGACAAAGCCTCACATTGACTTTATCGCGGAGGATGATATTGTTGTGAATGAGACTGACAAACAGGAGGGAGAGACATCAAGATGTCATGTAGCCACAGTAAAGCAAATGACTGTGGGGAAATGATTGTACGCACACATTTCTTTCACACAGGTTGAAGGAGACAGCCTGGGGCGCTGCCATAAATGCAGCAATCACACAGAATACATCCTAAAAGGAAGCAAAGAAACTGTTCCCTTAAACTACTGGTGTTCTTTTTGAAAGTGGCTATTTTACAAAAACACAAATGTCTGAAAACCCCTGCACAAAACACAGAAATCAGCATCTTTGGATACAGAACGGCAGGTCTTTCAAAGCCTCCTCAGCCCCAACTCCATGACTGTAAAGTGAAACCTGGGTTGACAATCACTCCTCCGCTCACCTCTCCAGCTGTCACAGAGTCTCAGTGTCAACAAGACACAGGCCTAGCATACCCCCCAAGTAAGAAGGTGTTAGTGCTTAAGTCAGCAGTGCATGAGTAGCTGGGATTGGTAGCATCACTGGCTACAATGTCTGAACTGATTATTCTGTCCTAGCCCACATGCTCACACTTGATGACAGTAACTAATGACTGTTGGCAACATTTCCATTATCAGTTGGGGGCCTGGAAAGAGAAGGGAGGCAAAGAAAGCTTCCAACTCCGGAGAAGCAGGATTCACCTCTCTGTGTGATTTCTGCATAAATTTCTTAACCTTCATTTGGTAAAATAAGCATGAAGTCAGCCACAATATTGGATTATGATGAGTAAGTGAAAGAATGTGTGTGAGTGACCAGAACATTTCCATAAATAAACTGATTAGTTTCCAGCAAGAAAACACCTATTCCTGTTTTATTGGAATAAGACTCAAAGTCAATGTAGTTTGTCTTTGCTGAAAATTTATCTCAACTCAACCCAATTTTCTTACGTTATATGCAGCAAAGACCAATTCCATTATACTCCATGAAAAGAAACTGAGGCCCAATGCAAGATCAGAAGAATTCCCCACATCCTTTATTGACCTTTATTCAAAATCACTCATAGAACAGTCCTAATGGGAATTTCATCCTGACTCACGTGTTGTTTACATTGCTAGATAATCACAGATACCCGAAGTACGATATACTATGATTTCCACAACACAGTTACTCGGGATAGAAGAAAAAGATAAAAGTAAAGACAGTGTTGAAAACCTGCAGCTTCATACTTTTCATGTGTAGATTTATTTCATTATGACTTAGAGCAAAATAATCCCTTCAAAAGGCAAACGATTTTCTTTAACTATATCTGTATGTAATGAGATATATTTTCACATAGGCTAGAGAAAACAGCCTGGGGTACAACCATAATAAATGCAGCATATATTTATGTATCTGTTTGTAATGAGAACATGAAAGAACAAAACTAAAAGTTTTCTTCTTTGAAATGAAATGCTAATTGAGAAATATATAATTTACATAGCTTAAGATGGTAACACGAAATAGTTAATAGTTATTCTGAATTTTAATGCTAATTATGTTAGTAAGAAGGAGAAATCTCTTCAGTGGTTCTTTCCATCATCAACCCGATAAGAAAACAATAAGTGAAGAAATAAACCGAAGATGCTGAGCTAGAAACAGGAGTAACAATTGTACCACAAAGCACCTGTTCATCATATGCCTGCAAGAATGTGAAGGTGTTATAGAGATTATGCTAATTACTCCATTAGTAAGGATTAGATGGTGAGCAGTCAATGATTGAAGAATTTTATTTCAATTACTTGTTTTTATACAAATTATTCCAAAACTTGGTGATTTAAAATAGTCATTTTACTTCATCCATGATTTAATAAACAGGAGCTGTTTGTGTCTGATCCATGGGGCTTCTCATCAGAGGCACGGAAAGCTGACAGGTCCATTTCTGAGATGGAGTATCCCCCTCCCCCTGTCTCTCTCTCTCTCTCTCTCTCTCTCTCTCTCTCTCTCTCTCTCTCTCTCTCTCTCTCTCTCTCTCTCTCTTTCTCTTTCACACACACACACACACACACACACACACACACACCTGTGGTTTCTCCATGTGCTTTCACTCTCATTGTCTGGCAGTCTCAGGAGAATCAGACCTCTTGCATGGTGACCTTGGGGTCCTGTGGTCCAAGGTCAACTGTTTAAGACCTGAGTTCAGAAGCCAGGATTGCATCACTGTTGTAATTTCCTTTCAGTTAAGATGATCTGAGGGCCACCTAGATCTGAAAGATCAAGGACTCACATGTGACTCAATGAAGGGATGAGCACACAACTCACAATGATATTTAATCTTGCTCACACCTTTAAGGCAATGATTCCAACAGCAAAGGTGTAACCCAGAGTAGAGTAACTAACATTAGAGTCATATTCGGTACCCACAACTTGTTAAGGGGTATTGGGAAAAGACCAAGAATTCTACGAAATAGCGTAGTTTCCAGCGCAACAGCGAAGAGTGATTGGGCCCAAGTGCCAACTGTGATCATGTTCAGAGACATAATGCCAGCGCTTCCTTCAGCAGAACCAAAGGATTGCTGCTTGTTACTTTCTCCACACATCCCTTGGAGCCGCACTGGATTTCAGAAGAAAGTGGAATCCATAAGAAAAGCAGTATTATGTAATGATTTTTAAGTCAAGAGGAATAATGAGAGCCTGATGTGTGCTGTGTGTCATAGGCAGATCAGAGACCTATATATAATACATGATGTTTGTCCTTGGGAGAGGAGAAGTTCAGTAGAAACAGTGACTGCACCAAAGAACAGGTGAGTAAATCCCTGCTGTAAGAGGAGAGAGCAGAGCTAGAGTAGTTGTTAAGAACATCCATTACTCTTCCAGAGGACCTCAGGTTAGCTCCCACCTGTAACTTCAACTCCACAGATCCAACACACTCTTCTGACCTCCAAGAGTACATACACATGGAACTACATGCATGAACACATATATGCATAATTTAAAATAAACATTAAAACATAAAAGAAGTAAAAGAAACATCGGACAGGCTCTTCAACAGCTCTGGCTTGTGCTACATAAGTTCCAGGCACATCGCAGTCGCTCAGTAAGTAGTTGTTGAAAGAATAAATGGAACTGAGTTACTGAATGAGTGGAGTGTTTAAGGTGATACCCAGATTGGCACCTCATGGAAAAGGACAGAGATAACACTCAATGTACCACCATCTAGAGGACCGGCTAGCTTACACCTTACACTCAAGCAGATTTAAATGAGTTCAGATATGGTGGATGAGAAGGTTACAAGTGAAACTCTATGGCTGAGCTGAGGCCATGGTTACTGCCTCGACATTTGTGTGGCTTCTCTGTCTTTTGTTCAGGTGCTCCTGTTTCTCCACAGTGCAAAACAGCGGGACACTCAGTGTTCTAGTTAATTCTCTGTTGCTGTGATAAACACTGTAAGCAAGAACAACTTCCAGCGAGAAAAGGGTTTCCTTCAGCCTACCTTTCCAGGTCAAAGCCCATTGTTGAGAGAAGTCAGGGCAAGCATGGCAGGAACGGGAGCAGGAACCATGGGAATCCTCATGACTGGCTTGCTGTCTGCCTCAGTCTCAGCCAGCTTTCTTTTACAGCAAAAGCCCAACAGCCTAGGGATGCTCTCACCCACAGAGGGCTGGACCTTTCCATAGCATCATCAATCAAGATGCCCTCTCACAGGTATGGTCAAAGACCAACCTGACGTAGGCAGCTCTTTGATTGAACTTCTCTCTTCCCAGTGTCAAGTTGACAATAAAAACTAACCAGTGCACTCACTAAAGAAAACAAAAGGCAGAAAGGTCCAGAAGTCTTTCTCCGGAGTAACCTAAATGGTCAGAAGAAAGCACCGTCACTATCTAAATTAGAGGAATCGGATTGGAAAGGAAGTTGTTTCACCTCACAAGGGGATTGAGACCTGAGACCTTGTACCAGGGGCCAAAAAGTTCCATGTGAGGCTCCCAAAAAGCGTGGGAGCCATGTGAGGCAGTGGAATGGACTCCAGCAAGGTGCATAGGTCTCAGACCTGATGTAGAGCTATTGTCTCACTCAGTACAGAAATGTTGGACATAATTACCATCATTGGGGTAAATCTAATCCGTCATTACGTTACATTAATTTAAATGGTCATTATAAAATGTAAATCCTTATATAGCCCAGCAAATGTAGATGAATATTCTCATAACTTGGTGGGAGAGTGTTTAAGTTTTCACAAAAGTCAACTACTCCACAAAAAAAGGGGGCTGAAAGCTTCAAAACTTATTACATGTCACAAGAAGTATGACTCTCGTACTTAAAATCTGAATAATTAGAAATTAAAAACCCAACCTCCCATAAAAGTAATTGAAGCAAACCTAAACTGGGAACATGCTTAGTGAAAGATGTATTATTCAGGTGGTCAATGGGCTTACTGTTATTTTTTAACCATAGAAAGGAAACATGGCCATCCTGGGAACAGAGAAAGGGGTACAAATAGGCTAATTAGTCTATGAAGGAATTCCCAACAAACCTGTGCAATAGTGCTCTTCACTGATAAAAAAGACAAGCCCATATCAAGTATAAATTCAATTCTCTCTGTGCAAAAATAATTTCTTAAAGCACTGGATATAAATTATTAAAAGAAATTTAGGAACATTTAGCAAAGAGTTTAACAATACACTAACATTTGAGCTAAAAATTCTATTTCTAGAAATTCATCCTAAAAAAATTAGTGAAAAATAATCAAAGAGCATAACAAAAGATGTTTCTAACTGCATTTGTGAGGAAATTGATAAGCAATCTAAATTTATTGAATTGATTAAATGTTGATTGGATTAATTAATAAATCTAATTAATTAAATTATTAAATTAATTATTAAATGTTGAATGAAATCAAGATAATGTTTTTATTCACAGTGGAATGTGTGTAGCTATTGACATGGAAAATGTTTGTGATATTTAAGTGAGAAGGGTTGGATGCCAGGATGTATTTAAAATATGATCCATTTTTAATTCTGAATTGATAGTTGCAGAGAGAAATAAAAAGTTTAAAATGTGCAGAAAGTATTATTCTGTGATTGTTGAGAGATATTGTGGGTGAATTTTCACCAATGAACATTTTAAAAGTAAAAAGTAAGGAAATGCAATTTTGATGAAAGTATCAGAATTCTGCCAGTATATTTTAAGATTCTAAATGCATATGAAAGAGGAATCTTGAATAAAATTCATCATTGATTTTGATTTCCCATTCCACAGACAAGACCAAAACAGATTATTAGGTTACCAGTAAATTGAGTCCCCTACCATGAGAACTGCTGACAGTTTTAATTTTTTAATATTAGCTTAGCTAATATTAAATAAAAATGTCACTGTCTCAAAATAAACATTTGGTTTTGACAGTCTAAGGCATTTGTTGATTCAAAGTTAAGTACAGAAAGAAATATTTAGCCACTGCCTCCAAAGACATTGTAGAAACATCCAGAAGAAAAGAAAGGCCTAGGTTTTGTCTGCAGAGGGCATCAATTGATTCATTTAATTTGAAAAATCTCTCCTATGGTTTATTCAGCATTATCTATAGCACCATACTGAAAAATCAGTTGGGGTCATTCTGGCCCCCTTTCCTTTTCAATGAGCCTAATAAAAGCTAAGTAAAATTCACATATTAGCAGCAGTAATATCTTAGCATTGGAAAATAGTTCTCTCCCTAGGTCTACAGATAATTCACCTGGGTGTTTGCTGCCCTTCATTTCTAATTAGGTACAGCATTCAAGAACTCATGTATCCACTGCCTCAAAATTATAAAACCACCTTTAAAATTATAAAAACCAGTGGCACGGGGATGGTCCTCCCTCCTTGTTGAAGATAGTGCTCCCTAACAGACAGGTGGCTACAAGGAAAGACTGGAGTGGTGAGAGTTCATTCAGAGTTCTCTTGATTCTGCACTTGACTTTAACTTTGTGCTGATCCATTTGGAAGGTGGGAGAAATAATGTCCTCTCTTACCTGCCTCTTAAAACTCATGGGTAACTAATTGTGCAGCCACAGGAACAGAGGGTCCAGACTTTGCAGAACTGGCTTTGGATGCACATTAAATGAGTAGGCTGAATTAAAAGAACAATTTCATGTGTACAGAAGATGCCTTGGGGGTGCTGCCAGTGAGGAAATTCATGGGTAAGAAGCCCCCTTGAGTCCTTACCTCTTGTCAAAGCTGTTGAACTACCTGAATAAATGAAGTAAGGCTGGCTACCCTCCCAAGACCAGTTCTAACTTAAAGTCAGCCTAGCTACAGGTCATGTTTTACAGCTTGAATACCATTTATCCACTGCTCATGGTTTTGTTGGTACCAAGGACTCCAACCATGCTTCTGACATAGTGAACACCAACAACGGACAATGACAAAAGGAAAGTGCCCATGAAAAGAAGCCAACTTGGCAAAATCTGAAGCCAAAATACTTACCAAACCTTCCTAGCAACAGCTTAAGACTGATGTATCATCTTCAAGCAGCTTGCCAAAATGATGTAACTAGGGAAGACAAAGAGACAGACAGAGATGAGGAGAGAGATGCCAATACCTAAACCAAGTGGATGAAGACACCGTATTAGCGTCCCTTCTGCTCCACAGGTGTGAGGCTTTGAATGTAGATAACTTCACAGTGCAAATATTGAATGCTTTGGGGAGTTGATGGGAACTTTAAGAAGCAGGACCTGGCTCGATGAAGTGGGACACTTCTGGATGCTATGAATTAACCAGGCCTGCTTCATCACGCCCAGCCCCTTCTGTTGTGATGGACTGAACTGTGGAAATCAACCCTCATTCCCTTTCTTATTTTGTATTATTTAATATTTTTGGAATTCATTGAGAATTTCATGCAATGTATTTTAATCATAGTCACAGCCCACCCAACTTTGTGTTCTCTCTTCAGATGTTCTGTGATTGAGTAAGTAAAATACTAGGTGTAAGAAAAATAAACAAGATTAAATGTTCTGCCTTCCCCTAAATAAAGAACTCATTTCATACATATACATGAAGATGTACATAAATATATAACCTTTCCTGAAGTGTGTGAATATATCTTTGAGAGAGAGAGAGAGAGAGAGAGAGAGAGAGAGAGAGAGAGAGAGAGAGAGAATGCACTACACAAAAACAATCAGGTATTATCTGCTGTCCCTATTTTATCAATGATTGTGACACGCCAAATGCAAATATATGAAAAGGGGCCATGTATTTGAGAAAGGATGATTATAAAGAAAAACAAGGAAACCAAACACTTCTGATGTCAGTCTAGCCTGCATAGCATATGAATAACCAGAAACCCACCTAAACCATTTGGATATTAATACAATTGTGTGCCCTCTCTCCATATTATTATCTACCCACCCAATCAAATGCCTTCATTGCCTACGTAGAGACAGGCCGACTGGACAGAAGAACAGCAGCTGCTAGAAATGCCTCCGGAGAAGAAAAGATGCAGACCTTATGCTGGATGGTTTATTGTAGTGTTCACTGCCCACCTGGGGATTGAGTTTTATTAGCTGCCTGCACTGGCCGAAAGCACACTAAATGGTCACGAATCAATCTGTGTGAAGGAGGCATTTAATTTGTATCTTGGCTGAGAAGGTCCTGTTATTTGCAAAATTAGCTTGATCCAAGTAAAAAGCTAGGGATTGGCTGCAAAGGAGCCATTTCTTAATCAAGGAGGACCAATTCCCCAAAGCAAAGGAGTGGAATGTATTTTATTTTCACCACATTACCTGGGAAACTGCTGTGAAGCAGAGAGGCTAAGGGATGTAGGAAACACTGAGACCAAGATGAAATCAAATGGCCAAATGAAAATGCCAAGTTCAATTCAAAAAATAGAAAGAATATTGAATTTCTGAAAATGATCACACAGCATTTCCTGAAAACACTGGAGCAGCAATTCTTATACTCGTGGAGATCATTTCAAGATGCTAAAAGCCACAAGCATACTCTCCTAGCAGTTCAAGGACACCTTGAAGGCTGCACAGACCATGCCGTGCGTGACAGGAAAACAGTCACTTCTGGGCATCTGTGGATCTGCTCTGCCATCCTCTTAAGCCCATGCAGAGAAGAAACACTTCATCAAAGTGGTCCTGATGAGCCAGAAATGTGCATCTCTGCATCTTGAAAGCAATCCTCACAAGGAGTAGACGAATTGTCACTCCAGTTCCAAACTGGTCGTGGAAAGAAGTTGGGGACAGAGCTGTTGGGGGAGGGGGCGTGCCTGGGAAAGGATAGCCTGCCACTCTGAGTTTGTGGAATGTCCAAGAAGATGGAGAACAAAATTGCGGAGCTATGTACGCAGGAACCTTGGACCTCTAGACCACTGTAGCAAAAACCATTCCTGTTGATGCGATGTGCCCTCTCCAGAGGGTCTATCATCCAATATGTGTGTGCCAGATCACTAAACAGAAAGCTGAGCATGTGTGCTACCAACAGTCAACATTTCCTGTCATGTTTAAAACCTGTGCTTCCCCTCTAGGCTGCAACTTTAAAGGCAAGATGGAAGAGAGAAGCAAGGTTTAGCATTAACATGATATTTAATTACTGGTTACTTTGAACAAATAACCAAATTCATTGTTGAAAATATTTATATATAACATATATATATAATTATATTTTTAAAACATATATATAAATTATATATGTACACAAATACATATCCTGTCATAGCCCAGAAATAACTGGAGATACTTGTCTAGCCTAACTTAGGTACCTGGAAAGAATGTGGGGTCGGGGAGGGTGTTTAAGTGTATGCGTGCATGCATGTGTGACAGAGCACATAGGATGATCAGAGGACAATTTTCTCAAGTCCTTTCTCCCTTTCCACTGGGAACTGGGTAGTTCTCGGGTCACCAGGGCTATACAGCAAATGCCGTTATCAACCATGTGCCATCTTGCCAACCCTATTTCACTCATTTTTACTAGCCAGTTTAGCATCCTCTAGAGCATAAGTTTGGAACACAACTTTTACATGTCCTCTTTGGTTATACAGTGTAAGCCCTACCAGCGAAAAATAAAATAAGTAGGTAAGTCATTAGGGCAGTGAAAAGGAGAGGCTGCATTAGTGTGAGGTGAGATGTAAGAAGAGAGCAGGCTCTTCAGTGCCTGAGCAAAAGTAAAGCACAAAGGAAGAGTCCAGATTGTGTGTGTGTGTGTGTGTGTGTGTGTGTGTGTGTGTGTGTGTGTGTGTGTGTAAGCCTCTATAAATCTGTGGTAACAGGAGACAAGAATCTCCATCCGCTCATGGAACTTTTGGAAAACATACAGGAAAAGAAAAGAACACAGGAAAGTCGTGACAGGTGGAAAAAGTCCCTAGAGAGACGTCTCCTCAGGGCACAGCTCCTGCTGCTCTGTGTGCTTCCTGCTTTTGTCTTGACTGACTCCATCTCTTCCTGCAAACTCTGTGTCAGTGTGTTTGGGTCACTCTCCTGCCTCCTGACCCTCCACCGCCAACTAGATCTGTCACCTGATGCCAAGCCCTGGTAATGGGCAGACTCTCCAGCCCAGCACTCAACAGAACCTTTGCTGTGTGACATGAGTAGCAAGTTTGGTTTAAAAGGCAATGGTTCCAGAATCAAGCAAAGGCTGTCAGGGGCCTGCTGCCCCAAAAGTCCATGTGCTAGAAATAAAGTCCAAGGCCCAGCAGCACCACACGAGGAAAACACAGACAAAGTGAGAGTAAATTGGCAAGGCAGATTTTTCTTCTGCAAAAAGGGGTGTTGCTTCTTCATTCTATTCCCAAGGACACTGAGCAGGAAAAGTGATAGGTTTTGTCCTAACTCCAGGGTGCTGTGTTTTCCCCCCATTGGCTGGAGTCTGACCAGTCTTTTGCAATTGACTAAAAATTGGCACAAAAAAATTAAATAAATAGTGCTCGCTTCGGCAGCACAAATACTAAAAAAATTGGAACAATACAGAGAAGATTAGCATGGCCCCTGAACAAGGATGACACGCAAATTCGTGAAGCGTTCCATTTAATAAATAAATAAATAAATAAATAAATAAATAAATAAATAAATAAATAAATAAATAAAGGAAATAGTAGAAGGGGTTGCCTGCTCTGGGCCATCAAGTTTGGGGATACAGGAATGGAGGTGGCTTTCATAAACAGAAAGTTTTACAAAGTGAGGGAAGTGACAAACTGAGATTTCAATAGTTAACATTCCTGCCATCATGCCTTTAGTAGAAAAGATCTGGATTCCCTGTAATTACTCGGCTCACATACAAGTTGGTGTCTGTGATACCCAGACATTCACGAGGCTACTGGAGACAAAGCAGCTGGTTACAAGAAATCAGAAGGCAAGTCTCACTCCTTTAGCCTCTGACATTCTGCTGACCCCAGCTGTTTGTGATGTCCAGGTCAGGTTCCAGAGGTCCTGGTTCATATTGGGCTGGGGAGCAGAGAGCTCTCTTCACCAGCCAGCCTGGAAAACAAAACAAAACAAAACAAAACAAAACAAAACAAAACAAAACAAAACAAAAAAAAAAAAACTAGATAAATACAAGAGGAATTTCCTATTTTATTATTTTATTATTAGCATGGCATCACCATGCTCTTCCACAGCTAAGGGCTATTTCCTATAATCTTATTATAGGAAAACTATGCAGTCACAGGCTAAGATGGCAACACAGACTGTCGACTATGGTTTAGCAATTCCATTCCTAGCTATGTACCTAAAAGAAGGAAAAGCAGGTGGCTACATGCCAGGAGGCATTGCACTCACAGTAGCCAAGCACTAGAGACAAACCAAGTGCTCATGGGCAGATGGATGGAGAAACAAAGTTGTTGTGCCCCTGAAATGGAATATTATTAAGATTAAAAGTAATGAAGTCCTGACATGTGCTACAGTGTGGATGAACTTTGAAAATGTCACACCAGGTGACAGGAGCCAAATATAAAAATTGTAGATCCTACAAGTCTATTCCTATTAAATATCCAGGCAAATTCATAGATTGTAGGTGAGATCAGGCTGGACTGTATGGTGCGTACAGAGCTTGAGTTTGGGGGATGAAAAGATTTTGAAAACCGACAGTACCTCATGAATGCAATCAATGCCAGCCTGTAACATACACTGAGAATGGGTGAAAACAGCAATTATTTTATTTTGTGAATAATTTACTGTAATCAGGGAAGAAAGCAGGTGAAGAAACACTTACTGGAGATCAAAAGACAACAGACTAGCAAACCTGTCACTACATGCTTCACTTCGGATACTCAAAAGGACTGTATGTTGAGGGCCTACTCCCTAACCTGTGGCATTACTGGGAGGCAGTAGAACCTATAGGAGATGAGAGGCTATTGAAAGGAAGCTAGATCATTGGGGAAAAGCCCTCGAAAGAGACCACAGAGTAGGGCCCTGTCCTCTTCTCTCTATTTGACTCCAAACTACTATGAACTGAGGAGGGTCACGCACCACACAGTCCCACCACGTGGTGCTATGCTACCACAGGCTCAGAAACAAGTCAGCTGATCGTGGAACAAGCCTTCTGTAACTGCGAGCTTAAATAGTCCTGCTTTCCTTTAGGTCAATAATCTCACCAACACGTTTTCCACCAAACTGGTAGATACACTGACAGACATTTACACGACTACATGGAAGCCCTGAATTATTTTAAATCTCTTACCAGCTTCTGTACAGCATGTCTTGCTGACCATGGGCTCTGCTAGAGGGCCTGGCAGACCCATATGGGACTGGATGTGAGTTATATATAAGGGATGATTCTTTTTCCTGATTGTATCTTGTAACTGAATAAATCACAAAGTTAATTCTGACTCCTCAGGGATAAATTCTGCAGTCTCAATATGTAAGACCACTCTTTCAGCATACTGGGAGTCAGTAACTATGTTGAGAGGTTCTGAAAAATCCATTAATACCATCAGGATAGCATATAATTCTGATTTTTTTAACTTGATTATAAGGGCTTTGAACCATTTTACTTAAATTTTCTGATTTGTAGCCCACCTTTCCTTGTTTGTTTGCATCTGTATAAACTGTAGGGGCTCCAGATATTGGTGTTTCCCATACAATGCAAAGCAGGATCCAATCAGCTCTCTTTTTAAGTTTAATTCTATCTCTTTTGGAATATTTGCTGTTAATCTCTCCAAAAACAATTACTGCAAGCTCTTTGCCAAGGTTCAATTTCTGCCCATAATTTGTCAATTTCATCATTAATTAAAGGTACAACAATTTCTGGTGGGTCTATTCTTGCTAATTGACTAAGTCTCAATTTTCCTTTTAAAATCAAGCAGAGATCTTTTCCACATAAGTTTTTAATTTTTCACTCCACTTATTTGGTAGAAATATCCATTCCAATAGAATAGCTTTCCTCTGCATTAAAATTCCTGTAGGAAAATGCCTAGAGGGTAAAATAACCAAAATGCAATCCAGCTTTGGATCCACATGGTCTATATGTGCATCTTATATTTTCTTTTCCACCAAGGCCAATTCTCTCTCAACTTCAGGTGATAATTCTCTTGGACTATTTAAGTCCTTGTCATCCTCTAAGGTTTTGAACAAATTACTCAGTTCATCATTTTTTACCCCAACAGCAGTCTGTAGACTGGTAATGTCTCTGAATAATCTTCAAAAGCCATTAAGAGTCCATAATCGATCTCTCCTAATTTGCACCTTTGGGGGTCTAATTTTTTATAAACCTATACACTTTATGTCCTAAATAATTAATAGAATCTCTTCTTTGTATCTTTTCAGAGGCAATTTGTAATCCCCAGCAAGGCAAATTTTTCTTTACTTCTTCAAACATTCTTTCTAAGGTATCTCTACATTTCAATCAGCTAGTAATATATTGTCCATGTAAAGATAAATTATAGATTTAGGAAATTGTTTACATATTACTTCCAATGGTTGTTGAACAAAATATTGGCACAGACTTGGGGTATTTAACAGTCCCTGTGGGAGAACCCACTATTGATATCTCTTAATGAGATGAGAATTATAAGTAAGCACTGTGATGGCAAATCTTTCTCTGTCTTTTTCTTCTAAGGGTATTGAAAAGAAACAGTCTTTTAAATCAATAACTATAAGAGGCCATCCTTTAGGTAACAGAGTAGGCAAAGGAATTCCAGATTATAGAGAGCCCATTGGCTGAATTACCTTGTTAATTGCTCTTAGGTCTGTCACCGTTCTCCATTTACCAGATTTCTTTTTAATAACAAATACAGGAGAATTCCAAGGGCTGGTTGATTCTTCAATATGCTGAGCATTTAACTGCCATTATACCAGCTCTTCTAAGGCCTACTGTTTCTCTGTTGTTAAAGGCCATTGCTAAACCCATACAGGCTTGTCTGTTAACCATTTCAAAGGCAGAGCTGTTGGTGTCTTTGAAAGATCAGCAGTTGTTGTGCCCTGTTCTTGTACAATCTGGATGGCTAGTGACCACTCATTAGAATAATACCTTCTAATATTTCTCTCAGAAACATGTGTTAGTTTATGATTTGTTTCTGAGTTTGGAGGAATGTTAATCTGGGTATTCCATTGTTGTAATAGATCATGGCCCCATAAATTCATGGATATATTAGCAACATATGGTTTTAAGTTTCCTCTTTGTCCTTCTGTCCCTATGCATTCAACCCATCTTGCTGTCTATTTTCACTTGAGATAATGTTCCAATCCCTAACAGCTGAACATGTACCTCCTGAAGAGGCCAATTTGGATGCCAAAATTCTGGTGCAATTATCATGACATCCACACCTATGTCTACAAGACCTTCAATGACAATGTCATTTATTCAATTTTTTAACTCTGGTTTTGTTTATTTATAGAAGTTTGCCAAAATATTTGCTTTATGGTTTCTGCTAAATTTTTTGTTCTTTCTCCTATAGCTGTTCTATTATCCAGAGCAGTATTTTTTTTACAATAGGCAATAGGTTTTTCACTTGCTCTGGGAAGGAGTTTCCTCCACTGTGGCAGGGAACGACTGAACCGAATTTGAGATGGGAGCCTGTGAGAGGCCCCTCAGTGAGTTTCCCAATGGCAAAGGCAAAGGATTACCTTGTTTGTCCCTTGTTGATCTACATTCATTAGTCCTATGTTTGCCTTTGCCACACCTTCTGCATAATCTAGAAGGGAGGAGCATTCTGTTGCCATTGTTCCTTGAAGAAACATTGTTTTTAGTAATGCCCTGTTTACAGTCTCTTTTTAGGTGACCTTGTTTACAACAACTAAAGCATCTGACATTATTATTTTTCTTCAAATCTCTTGAAATAACCTCTCCTATCCACATATCATCATGGTCATGATATTAAATATTAATTGTATCTCTGATCCAATCTCTTCCTCCGAGGGTACTGATCTTGCCTTTAATGGCCTAATACCCCTTTGCATGCTGCACTGGCATTTCCAAAAGTCATAGATTCAATTATTATCTGTCTAGCTTCTCAATTTGGTATCATTCTATTTACTGCTAAAGATAGCCTTTGTAAGAAATCTGTAAAGTTTCTTTTGTGACCTGTATAACTTTTGTAAATTACTCAATTTTCTCTCTTGCTTTTTCATTTCTGTCCCATGCATTTATGGCTGCAATGCAGCATAGAATTAGGGTGTGGTCATCATATAAAGATTGTCTTTGTATATCAGTGTAATTGCCTTCTCCAGGAAGTTGATCATGGGAAATTCCCATACCTCTAGCCCTACATCATTGTTCTATAGTCTTAGCCTCCTCTTTCCACCAGGTTCTCCACTGTAACTGTGGACCAGCCTCTAGGAGTGCTGTAACCAATTCTTTCCAGTCCTGCGGGATAATTATATTACAAGTTGACCATGAGTTTAATATCTTCTTTACAAATGGAGAATGCATACCATATGAGAGTATAGCTTCTTTAAATCTCCTCAAATTAATATTTCCACAGGAGTCCAGTTAGCTCATACACAGCCTTGAGCATTTGCCAGTTCCTATAAAGTTATTGGATAGATTAAGGTTGGTTGTTTCAAAACCTTAGGCTGTTTCTCTGTAACTGTACAATTCAATGCTGAGATATGTTCATCTTTAAATTCTTCTGTCTGGGTCTGAATATCTCTATGATCTGTTTTAACAAGTTTTTCTAAAACTTTTATCTTGGCACTCAAAGTAACCAAACTTTTTAATGCCAAAACAAAAATGACCAAACAAACAATATTCATAATTGACATTATGTAAATCCCATCAACATTAATTATCCTCTCATTTAATTGTTCCATTTTCAGACTGCCTAATGTGTTATCAAACAGAGATCAAATTCCCTCCATTGTTTCCCATCTTTTAACATGGGAAGAAAAATTCTCTTTTAACTAATTCCTCCCTTAATTGACTCACCAAGTCTGCTGACTGCATAGAACAGTAAAAGTCCAAGGGAGTTTCAAGGCTATTGGTGAAATTATTAAGGCCACTTCACATAGTTAAAAGGAAGATTTATTTAGTGGGTAACTTACAAATGAAGGGATAGGTAGGTTGTGGAGTCTTGGGAAGGTGTATCGCAGTCCAGCGGTGTTCTCTGGAGCTCTGCTTGGTCAACCACCATCTAGTGTCCAGGAACAGAGCACATGCTGGCCCATCCAGATCTCGGGTCTCCCGGCACCTCCCTTGGCCCTGCCTTGTAGGCGTGACAGTTGCCGAAGCCTCAATGGAGGTTGGAACTTCCAGATCAAAGCTGGAATGGCTACCCACTACACAAGGCAACTACCTAGTGTGGTAGCAATTGAAGATGAGGATCAAGAGAGAGCCCACAACACACCAGGAGAGAAAAAGCTAAAGAGACTCTGGCCCATATGGGGAGGAGACTCTGGGGCATGAAGCTCTGGCCTGAGTTGGGGGCCTGCAAGGCCACAAGTGCCTTTTTAATGAATTTGTACCACAAACATTAAGGCACCAGATAGAGGACAAATTGATTAATGGTCTTATTAATAAAAAATTTGGAGCCAGATATTGGGGTAAAAGCTGAGAGATCAGAAAAGCAGAAAGAAGCCAGCCACATTCTTACCACTTGGAGATCCTCTGCCAAAGAGAGACCTAATTCCTGTATACCTATGCCTATATGTCTTTCTGTTCCTGTCCTCTTACTTCCTCTCTCTGTCCAGCTACATCACTTCCTCTTTCTGCCCACCTCTATCACTTCCTGTCTGTACAGACCTCCAGACCTCCACAGTTGGTGCTGGGATTAAAATCATGTGCCACCATGCCTGGCTCTGTTTCCAGTGTGGCTTTGAACTCACAGAGATCCAGATGCATCTCTGCCTCCCGAATGCTAGGATTAAGGGCATGTGCCTGACCTCTCTGTTTCATATGGTGTCTGGCTTTTTCCTCTGATCCTTGGATGAGCTTTATCAGTGTGCACAAATAAAATATCACCTCATACTAACACACTGGGCTCACACTGAGGAGCCTGGAAGGCTAGTGGAAGTCCTCTCTCTATGGCTCCCATTTGCTTCCACCCCACCCTGTGTTTTGAGGCTTCCTCTGCATTTGAAGTGCAAGCCTTGCCTAAGAAGCCTGCCAGCCCAGGTGGCATGTCATTGGGCTCAGCAGTGTTGCCCTGTTTGTCTTTTACTGTTAGGATTGATTTTCAGATTCACCCATCACAGAAGATCTGGGCACATAGTCAAGGACAGATGCATGCATGCTTAATTAAACTGTGAGCATCCCCACCCTTGATCTCACGCACTGTTATCCCTGAATAATAAATCAGGGAAATGTCAGGATAGTCAGATGGCCCTGGAATCATAGGCAGTAAAAAGGGGCCAAACCCCAATTAAGCACTTCCAGTCAGGTAGACACATTCCACTAACGTACCCTCAACATCCTGGTACACCAACAACAGGCAGGGTTGGTTCCACCTCAACCTGCGGGAGTAAGTTCACATCTCTTACAGAGGGAGCTAAGGCCCTGCCTCCACAGTGAAGTTGCCTAAGTTTTGTACAACAGCCTTACTCTGTGGGTATCCCTGAGTACAAGGATCGTGGTTTAAACTGAAGGATCAGTGCACGGGCGTGGTTCCTAATTTTTCAATCTGTCAATCTGCCACCAGATCCGGAGCTCAGGGCCTGCAGTGTGAAGGTTCATTCAGCTTCTGTGTGGTCACAGTGTCAGTCCATATCTTCACTATGGAATTAGCATAGGCTATGGATCCAGCATGACCAACAGCATAAATGTATACTCATATACAAAGAGTGTAACACTTTGGACTGCAGTGGTGCTTTCATGTGGAACCACTCTGCCCGCCTCAACATCCAGTCATAGATATCCGGAGACACTTGTTTTGTAACCAGGTGTGTATGGCATTGAGTGGTCTTAAGTTTGGGGGGCCACTGAATCTCTTAAGGTGCCCAAATCAGCCCCATACAGAGCTAATGGCCCCAAATTCCAGTGGATCACACTGAAAACCCTGGACTAGGGTACTTCTATCCCAGCCTGACATGCAGAGGTTTTTTAAAAGGGTAAAATAATTACCACTTACTGTAAGTTGACTATTTTTACATCTGCCTTCAAACCAATCCACTTATTAGCAGACATGTAATTTCCAACATATTGAAGATGTTAAACCTAAATTTGTTATGCCTCATTCTAAATTTGCATCAAGTTCCAAAGTTTTTCCTTACTTGTCGAAACACTGAGTGCCTATCTATCCTGCTGCAGTTGGGGAGTCAGTCTGTGAAGGGTACATGGCAGATCCCACACATCCTCTGCCAGTCAGAGAAGACCCAGTGCTGCCTTTAGGAACATGGAAGTACCTCTGCTCTCGGATATTAACAGCATTTTAAGGCCATCTACAGTCAGAAAGAAAAAACAAAACAACAACAACAAAAAAAACCATCAGCACATAGAGACCATTGTGGTCTGTAGTGGTTGAGAGACTTAGTCCAGAGACTTCTCAGAAACTGTGAAACCTGATATGACCCTTTAAGAAAAAGCAAGGTAGAAAGACCATGGGGGAGAACATGACCAATGAATCACCACCACAGATTTTACTCTGCAGACCAAACTCCATGAAAGCAAAGAAGAGACTGAAAGGGGATTTTTGGTGGGGAGAGTTGGATGCAGCATGGAGCAAATAAGTTGGGGACCATTATTACAAAGTGTGATGTAGCAGGAATCTTAGAAGGTCTTATTAATAAAAACAAACCTGGAGCCAGGTATTGGGGTGAATGCTGAAAGATCAGAGAAGCAGAACAAGCCACAACTTCCTCACTTTGCCATTTCCTCAGCTGATCCTGTTTCCTCAGACTGGAAACCTCTGAGTCCTCATCAGAATGACTCTCAGCTGAACTGTGCTGCTCAAAAGCCTAAAAACTTAACAGGCTCTAGCTCCTTGTCCTCACGCCTTAAATACCTTTCTGCCTCCTGCCATTACTTCCTGGGATTAAAGGTGTGTGTCACCATGCCTGGCTGTTTCCAGTGTGGCTTTGAACTCACAGAGATCCAGGCAGATCTCTGCCTCTGGAATGCTAGGATAAAAGGCATGTGCTACCACTGCCTAACCTCTATATTTAATATTGTGGCTGTTCTTTTCTCTGACCTTAGATAAGTTTATTAGAGTGCACAATATTTTGGGGAACACAATACCACCACATGAGGACTTGGATCCAGATCTATCAAAGGGAAGAAGCAATTTTGAAAACCCGTGTATCACTATGGAAAACCAGGATGAGAGTCAGAGGACAATTAGGAGAGAGATGATGCAGTGACTGGGAAACTGTGAGAGGTGCTGTGGTTAAGGTGAGGTATTTTAGCCCCCACAATAAGTGAATAGTGGTTGTTCTCATGAAGAAATCACAGGTTTTGAGAGGTGGAAGAGGAAGCAGGGGGTTTTGATCTTTCTATGGGGGAGGAAGAAGCAGCGTGCTATTTACACAGTACTTCTCAGCACCACAGCATCTGCTGTTCCTTCCGTCCCTTTTCCTGAAAGTGCTGTTAAATCTCATAACCCATAATTGCCCCATCCAATTGCTTATTTTCCAACCATTATCTTATTTCTCTAAAGAGGCTTTACTTACTTGAACTGTCCCTGTTTTAAATGCATTTTTACTCACATACAAGCAGTATGTTATATACAAGGCCTACACCCACATGATTCTTTCCATCAGTAAGTGTATTTCCATAGGAAACATCCTTTAATCCAATGACTGAGCACAAATTTTGCCTTGCATGTATGCAGTCATGGTAAGTATGATAAGAAGGTAGAATATGATTCTGGGGAGGTGGCTTAGTGGTTAAAATGTTTGCCAAGCAAGGAGACTAAAGTTTGGATCCCCAGATCTTATATAAGCAGTATGTAGGTAGGCATGGTATCCCACCTATAATTCCAGCCTCAAAAAAACAGGGGCTTGCTCCCCAGAGCAAACTGGCTTAGAGATACCAGCCATATCCCAAGCTCTGGGTTTGATTGAGAGACCCTGTCTCAATGAGTAAGTGGAAGAGTAATCAAGAATGGTTCCCAGCATCGACCTTGGGCCTCCACATGCCCTTGCACACATATGTATGAACAACCACTCACACAGGTGCACTCACATGTGAGCACATATATCACACAGATATACACATGGAAATGGAGAGAGTGAAAAAAAGAAATTAGAGTGCTCTGGGTTCAGTGCGTGGGCCCCCTCTAGTCGGAGAGTAAAAACATAAACTCTCCAGAGAGATGATATTCCAACTGGGATATGAAGTCTAGCTGGGCATTTACTGTAATAAGGAAAGTAGTGCATGCCATGTCAATGACAGCAAATGGCCCTGCCATGGCCCAGTCTGGCATATTGGAGGGCCTAGAAATGCCTAGTGAGTTCCATACAAGTAGATTAGGGGAAGAAAGGTTCTCACAGGATAGCAGGAAGGCTAATGGCTGGGATGCCAACACCCCCAGGACTGCACTCAACGTCCACCTGATACACTGATACATGCTGTCATCTCTGCATCCTCAACCCTGGGATTGTGTGTGTGATAAACCAACTGCATTAAGGGTGTTTGAAATGACACCACATATGAAGCCACCTCTCGTGGGGGTTCACGCAGGGCTCTTCTTTGAACTAGGGTGACAGCAGTGATGTGTCAAGGGACCAAGCGAGAGCCTACCTGGACGATGAACGAAGAAGCCTCTATTGGCAGTGAGGTGAGACGTTCAGATACACGGCATGAATGCCTGCCAAGAGGAGGCCAGAGGCAACTCGCTGGGAGGAAGGACGGAGAACCCAATGTGGATGTACAAAGTATGATCTGTCTGTGGCACACCAGGTTCAATGTCATATCGACACAGTGGGGTGTGTCCTTGAGTTCAGCAAAGTCCCTTACACATCCTGCTCCCCCTCTGCTTTCACTCTTCCTCTCGTCGGAACATCCTTTTCTAACATCCCCGTATGACAATGATGGGCAACTGTATACAAAACCCACAAGACTTTCTGACAGTCCTTTGCACACTGGATTGACCTCTCCCTCACACAGGTCTCCAGGTCTAGCTCAGTGCCTGTGGTTCTCAAATGTGTCATCATCAGTCACACGCAGCGCAGGTCAGATCCACCCTGAAAGTTCTCTGCCTGCATCTCCCTTGTGGTACATTCTGTGAGTACCACAGGTGAAAGGATTCAAATCTGAGTATATCTTCCCTAAACGAAGAAGGAAAAGGTCCCCCTGCTCTGTGCCCAACTCCTGTGGGAGGCACTGGTACGCACTCCAATGCCTGCCGCCATACGTATATCATCTTCGTTAACGTGAATTTGGTCACTCATGAAGGCATGTCCATCTGACACAGACCCAGGTCCCAGAACCCTCTATCTCCTCTCCCCATCCATACTCTGGCCCAAGACATCCCTCACAATGTCGCTGACCTGAAGCTACCCCTACCTCTTCTTTGGCCCGGTTTTTCTAACTCTAGTACTTTCTGTAGTTCATGCTGAGCATACTATTTTAGCAAGCAAAACTGACCGCACCCCAGTTGGAGCCTCACCAAGCCCCTGTGCCTAGGGCGCACACTGCGTTTGGCTGGCAGAGCCCTATGCAGCCCGGCCCCTTCCTGCACTGTGTAACCCTCTTCCCGCCGAGCCTCCGCCTCACACTTCACCGCCACCCTTGCCGTTCTGTGAACACAGGCTGACTCACAGCGCTGTGCCTTCGCAACTGCTGCTCTCTCCACCTAAATACCCCCTTCCACTTAAGAAACTGCTCTTTGTTCAAATGCCGGGTCTCCTGCGAGCCTGCCTGCTACCTCTGAATGAGCTTAATGCCGCACTGTATCTGTGTGTTCGCACGAGTTCTCGCCCCCTCCCTTAACTCCTTTAGTTCTTTGACAAGGGTTAGCCTCGTCTCTGTTAACTTGCTCTGCACTCTAGCTGCCCCTTCAGTCTCCCCAGGAAGCGACCTAAACACAGCCCTGCCCGCGAAGCACCTCAGAGTGTCCTCACTTGGTCGGGTAGACTCGGTTGCGACAGGCCCCTGATGGCAACCCAGGCAACGATGAAACACTTCCAGAGCCAAGAGCCAGCATAAGCAGTAGTGATTTTCACACTTCAGAACTGGGAAGATGTGACCACAGACAAGGAGAAGCAGGAAAACACTCCACCTGCCCACACTCAGCTGGGGCTGTTGCACTAGTCCAAGCAGTTTGGCAGTACCGGAAGCAGGGAAGCTGGCGAGCCCATGAGGGGGCTGATGGACTGGATTTCGCCTAGATATGCTCAGACCAGATGGGTTAAGTTGGAGATGAGGTGCTATGCCATGGTGTAGGACAGGAATAGGAAAGTTTGTCTTCATTTCCCTTAGACTTCACCCTCATCACGGTATTCACATAGATGAGGATATAGTGTGTCTACCTCTATAATAAAGCAAGCAGTCACGTTCTTTGTATTCTCACTCCAGCCCTCCATGTACACTGGGGTCATTGCAACACTAGAGTGAGTCCATTACGGAGAAGGAAGAAGTAAGTCAGTGTTGACAGCACCTCACACATGGGGCTGCCAGAGACTCCCCAGCTGCCTGCACCACCTGCCTTCTGTTCTGCGTGTCCCGATTCAAGACTCTGTTTCAGAAATGTATTCCAATTGATTCTGCTCACTAATGCCACTGGCAGCACCGGTGACCAGAAACACCACCACTGACCAGCGTAAGAGTAAGCAACACTCCTGCCTTCCCTCCACGAGCACAGCATAGGTTCAGCTCAGCCCACACAAAGGACCATGGACTCTGGCCTGGCTGAGCCACTGATCCTTGACCCGACCTTCCCTAGCCACAGAGGAAAAGGCCCCAGGGACATTTGAAATCCTCACCCTAGGGAACAGTGTGTGTGAGCACAGGCTGACATTTGGGGAAGAACAAAATAGAACAACATGTAGGAAGTTGTGAGCAAAGGATTATTTAATCCTTTTCTGGGAGCTGGCGGGGCTCCAGGAGCGGTAGGCAGAAGACCAGTTTAGAAAATGGAAAACTAATCTGAATAGCGATGAGCACGGCACACTGGTGCAGCGATCTGGCCGTGCCGGCTCATTTATAGCCTTGTGAATAAGAGAATAATTGAATCTTGTGAAGATGAACATTCTACAGAGGAAGAGATCAGATTGGCTCTCCCCCCAAGTCTCCAACAATGACTCACACTTCTGCTCTGTATCGTTGGATAAACAATTATGTAACCAAAGGAAATACATATTCACTTCAGAGTCTCACCGAAGACACTTCTTCCACCCCATACATCAGATGCCACTTACACTAGCTCCAGCTTGTGCGGCCTGCTCCTGGGTCTTTTTGTTTGAGTCCTGAAATAATGCTACATCTGAAAGCAAATTCTAAAATGCATACTCATTTGTCAAAAGCAAAAATAACAACACGTGTCTGTGGTTAACACTTCCCCAGATGATGAGATGCTGCCAACTGTGGCTGTTTGTCCTTGAAGAAAAAGCCCAGGAAGCTGTTCCCATGCCGCCTCGCCTCGCCCGAAGCACACTTTAGCCCATCTGCCTTGTCTGTCCACAGTGTAGCCTCGGGGAACAGAGTGTTTCTGGGTCTGGACTCTGTTTTGAGAGGTCAAGAGCTGCTCCTAAGATTAACGAATAGTCTTGTGTTTGTAGAACTCCTGGGGATGGTGAGTGAGGGTCTTGGATAGCATGCTGGAGAAGAGGCCAGATAGTAGGAGCCCACAGTCTCCCTGGCTTCCAGCTTTGGGAATAATCCTCTCCTCCCCTACTCCACTGCTTTAAAGCAAAAATATTGCCCTAGCACAAAAATAACTCACTTGTCTTGGCACCCCCTTAATAACTGGCAGGTGCTATGTAAATAAAGCACACAGAAATTATTTGTGGTTAGATTAAAATTATTCAAAAGTCATCAAATCGAAAGTAAGTGCATCTCAGGATAAGGAGTCTAGCTGTGGGCCCTAGTCAGTCCACAAGCCAATTTCCCATCAAGGCTGATTATGAAGCATTGCTCTCCAAACAATCTCCCAGGCTTCCTCGACAGCAGTCAATGGCCTGAGTATTCACAGGTCAACTCCCTCACACCTCACAATACACTGTGGGCTCCATTTTGTGAAGAAGCTGAATACAAGAGGTTGCTTATTCCAGTCAAAATGATATGGTTAGGAGATGCTAGACGTGGGCGAGAAGCCAGGCCATCTCCGGCCAGATCCCGCCACACTGCCACACCGTACCACACTTCCCACCACCACAGAGAGTCAGCCCTGTTAAACAAACTGTTAGGAGGTCTTATTAATAAAAAAACAAACCCAGAGTGAGGTATTGAGGTAAACTCTGAAAGATCAGAAAAGCAGAACAAGCCACAGCTAACCTCACCTCACCAACTTCTCAGCCGATCCTGTTTCCTCAAACTGGAAGCCTCTGGGTCCTCATCCAAATGGATCTCAGCTGAACTGCTGCTAAAAGTTTAAAAGCCTCTAGTTCCTGGTCCTCACACCTTATATACCTTTCTGCTTCCTGCCATCACTTCCTGGGATGAAAGGGGTGTGTCTTTCCCAAGCAAGACGTGAGATCTCAAGTGCTGGGATTAAAGAAGTGTGTCACCATGACTGGCTGTTTCCAGTGTGGCCTTGAACTCACAGAGATCCAAATGGATCTCTGCCTCCAGAATGCTAGGATTAAAGGCGTGTGCTACCATCTCCTAACCTCCATGTTTACTATAGTGGCTGTTCCGTTCTCTGAGCCCCAGGTAAGTTTATTGGAGTACACAGTGTATCAACCACAGAGCTCACTGCACTGCCACACTGTTCCACACTTCCCACCACCACCTAGAGTCAGAAACAGCTTTAAAATTATTAAGACGTCAGCAAATTGGTCTGCACTTGCTGCAAGCAACCTTCTCTGGAAGTTACTTACCCTGCATGATAAATAATAGAAACTGGTACTTCAACGGGGCTCTCTGAGTTCTGAGGGGAGGGATTTGAAGGAGACTTCTCATTTAGGGCTGAGTGCTCCAAAGTCTTTCTCTTCTCTCTGCATAATGTCTGGCTGCAAAGAGTGTAAGAGCCAGAGCAGATGGAGCACACAAAGAAAACAAGGCCCTCTAAATTAACATGAGCAAAGCTCATATGAACCCACAGAGACTAAGGCAGCATGCACAGGGCCTTATATGGGTCTGCACCAGATCCTCTGAGTATATAGTATGGGTTCAAGTTTAGTGTTTGTATGGGATTCCTGAGTGCATGAATGAGTGGTTCTCTGATTCTTGTGCCTCCTCTTAAGGCTCTTTTCCTTCTCTCACTTTTCATTGTCTGACTTTGATGTGACAATTTTTGTTTAATCTTATTATGTTTTATTTTGTTATATTTTATTATTATCTCTTTGAAGCCTGTTCTTTTCTAATGAGAGACAGAAAGAGAGTGGATCCAGCTGGGAATGGAGGTGGGGAGAAACTGGAAAGAGTAGAGGGAGGAAACCATAATCAGGATATACTACGTGAAAAAAAATCTATTTTGAAAATAAAGGGAAAAGCATGAAGTCAGGGAGATGTATGGAGGGCACAAGGGAGTTAGGGGAAGGCTATAAGGAGAGGGAATTATCAAGATACATTGTACAGAGTGGGCATTATCAAGATACATTGTATACATGTATGAAATTTTCAAAGAATAAATAAAAGTTATATTGTAAAAGAAAAAAGAAGCAGCTGGAGTGGTGCTGATCTCAACAGCTAGGCATGAGCCATGGGAAGAGAGGATGGGGCACCAGGAGGAATACCCTCTTGCAACATGTTTTGGATGAAGTGGACCATTGACCACACTCAAGATGGCTGCTTTCTCCAAAGCATCCAGCCCTTGATACAGATGCCAATTCTCTAAGAGTTCTTGCCTCCCCAAATGCTCCTCCATCATTCATGTTCACCTCCACCAAGAATGAGGTCCATTCTCACATTCTCAGGATGAATGCACACAGGAGAAAGCACAGCCATGAAGAGATTGAACTATACACATATGCACACACATGTATACACATACCTAGACATGCACATGCACACTGATCACATTTACATCTTTAAACACAAAAGGAGCACAGGAGAGACTATGATTCCAATGACAGAAGTCTGTTCTCTTTCCCCTACCCGGAGAAGGAAGGGCTGAACCTGCCAATCTTCCCACCGAAAAAGCTCAGGACTCTTATTCCCAATAGTTGATCCTTAACAAAACACCCAGCGGGCAGTGGGTATTGCATGTTTCTTTAAGGGAGGCCATTCTCATTCAGACCACCACACTCAGTGATAAACCAGTCACCATCACCACACTCTCCCTAGCATACTCCATCCCAGCTCACAGTGGGGGCTTGTGGACCCTTTCAAAGGGGGAGATGATGACTGTGAAGGTTTCTTCAAATGAGTAGAGAGGCCCCAGATCCATCTTCTTCTCAGGAAGATGAGAAATGGAACACAGTCGTTTTCGGACACACTGCTCTAGTTTGTGCTCCATTGTTACAATAAACACCACGATGGAAAGACAGCTGAGGAAGAAAAGGTTGCGTTCACCTCAGAGATCACAGTCCGTCATCGAGGGAGTCCGTGGGAGGAGCTCCACGCAGGAAGTCAGAGGTGAGAAGTGAAGCAGAAAACATGGAGGAAGCTGCTAACCGCTTATTTCCCTTGCTTTGCTCAGCCTGCCCAGGCCCATTTGCCTAGCTTCGGCAGGACCACTCTGGCTTCCACCTTCCTACATCAAGCGGCAATAAGAAAATGCCTCACAGACATGCTTACCAACTATTATGATCCACATAATCCCCCCAAATTAGGGCTTCCTCATGGGGCTGGAGAGATGGCTCAGCGGTTAAGAGTACTGGCTGCTCTTCCAGGGGTCCTGAATTCAATTTTTAATTCGCAGATACCACTTGGTGGCTCACAACCATCTGTAATGAGATCTGGCACCCTCTTCTGGCCTGGAGGCATATATGCAGACAGAACACTATATTTATGATGACTAAATCTTTAAAAAAAAGACTCCCTCGGATAACTCTGGGTTGTGTCAAGTTGACAGCTAAAGCTAACCAGGAGGCATGCCGTCACACAGACTGAGGCACCATTCTGTTTTCTATAGCAACAGTCCCTGGTGACCCTGAGAGAAGTCAAATTGAGAACAGGATGTTCTCAGTGCTGGTTAAACTTTTCATGCTCTGAAAAAAAGCAAAAACAAAAAAAAAAAAAAAAAAAAAAGAATACTGGGGGAAAAAAACTAACTAAAAGAGAAGAATTACTTGTCTGGGTTCACCATTACAAAAACTTTAACTGTCCATAGTCCTGGGCTTCCATGATTCTGGGCCCACGGAGAGGCAGAACATCATGGAGGCAAAAGCATGGGGCAGAATATACTCTTAGCTTCTCTCACAGGAAAGCAGAATGGTAAGAAAATTGGAACTAAGAATAACCTTCAAAGGTATGCCCCCAATGATCTGCTTCCTCTAGCTTGGTCCCTTATCCTACACTTTCCACTGTCTCCCAAAATAGCACCACCATCTAGGGACCAGACGTCTAACATGTAAGCCTGTGGAGCACATTTCATATTCAAGCTATGATATTATGCCCCAGGCTCCTGAAAGCTCATGGCCACCTCATAAATCAAATTGCATTTCGTCCATCTCTAAAAGTCCCTGAGGTCTAACAATTCCAACATTGTTTAATAGTCCAAGTTCAAAGTCTTTTCTGGCAGTGCAAATTCTTGTGTGTGAGCCCTTGCAGAATCAAAAGAAGATATATATTTCTCAGATACAATGATATATAGTAGGTATGCCATTATGAAAGTGAAAAAAAATAGAGGCATAGAAAGCAAGAGTGGACCAAAGAAAGATTAAAATCCATCAGGGTACACATTCAATCTTATGGCACTATGCCCAGCATGGAGATGTGTATGAACTCCTGAGCATGAATGGTGGTGGGAAATTAATGCCCTGGAGAATGGGCAGCCTATGATATTGCCAGTTTTAGTCCAGATGACCTCTCTCTTTGGTTGGCACCATTTACCTCCTGTAGCTTTACAAGGTGGATAGTCTATGTTCTTTACAACTCCAACTTTCTTGGATATCATCTGTGACTTAAATTATCCTCTCACAGCTTCAAAAACTACCCTTGCAGAGAATTTTTTTCAAGGGCCCTGATCCTGCCACACATTGTCTGGCGACCCAGGCATTGCTTGGAAATATTGATAGTGGCATCCATGAGACTATAATATGTGCACTTCACTCTTGTGCCTGATAAGACAGTATCATGTGACAGATAGATCTGTTGCAAACTTTGGTGGTGTTGATATCCAAGCTCTCTTGCATCAGCCTTGGAGTGCTACAAAGAATCTTAGAGAAACAACTTCCTAGGTGGCCCTTTGTGAACAGGGCACCCCAGAAACACTGCCTTCTCAAGAGAGGCTCAGGAGGGTTCATTCTTCCACACCCTTGAGCCTCTGAATTGAGTCCTCCAAATGCCTAGGAGCCCTCAAGACATATTTACTGTCCTGATGCAAAACAATTCACTTATTTTTCATGATCGTAACCTCTTCAGAAATCTTGCCTTTGTTAACCTCAACATCACTAGGGCTTTTCTGCCAAAAGTGCAAATTTTTTAGTGCTTCTGCTCTGCTATTTGTTCCAGGTTACTGCTGGTTAACCTGACAAAAAGCAGCTATCAATAATCATGGTATAGCATGACTGATGAGACTGTCTTAACCCCCTCCCAGTTACTTAATCTGTCCTCTTAAACACACTGTGCAAAGTCTTGGTACACAGAGAAATATGGACAAATTCTTTGCTAAATGTAACATAAATGTCTTAAGTCCAGTTCCCAATGGAGTTTTCATTCCCAGCTGACATTTCCTGTCCACAGTCTTAACAGCATTCCTATTAGCATTTTGCTTTTTCTAATTTCCACTAGAATCACTCATTAAGCTCTGCTTATAGAATTCTAGGGCTTCTCTAGATCACATATCCAAACTCTCTAAAATTCCTTCTGCAAATCAGTTTCAAAGCCCGTAGGTCAGGTTCAGTCACAGCACTGATTTCTCTGGCCCATTTCCTATGTTTGACAGACTCTTTTGTGCCATGACAAAATGTCCAAGAACTATAGGGATAATTATTCACTTTGGCTCAGTTCCAGACATTTCAGGCCATAGTCCTCAGCTTTACAGTTCTAGACCCCACAGTGAGGTGGAACATCGTGGTGGAAACTTATGGCAGGGGCTGTTCAAGTCATACAGGTGGGTAGCATGTGGCAGAGGTCATTCATAATGACATTAGGCAAAAGAGAACACGTCCTTGCACTAGACATAAGCTTCAAAAGTATGTCCCCAGAAATCTACTTCCTCCAACTATACCACCTCCTAAAGTTCTGACTAACTTCCCAAAGAGCATCACTACTTGGAGGCCAAGTATTCAACACATGATTCTATTGAGGGTTCATCATAACCATACCACAATAAGTACATGCTCCATACCATACCTGTGCTATAGACCAGGTATGTGCTATCTTAGAGTAAACAGAGGTAAACCAGATGGAGTTCCTGACCTTATAAATTTTAGGCTAGTAAAGGTAAAATTTTCAGTTGGATTAAACATCTTCAGGAAAGTACTCAGAACTATGAAAGCCAGTAGTGGGTTGACCTAACCTAAGCTGACATGTCAGAAAAGGTTCTTGGGATATGATATGTGAGAAGATAGCCAGGTAAGGAAAGAAAGAGCTTTCTGAAGTGCTCATAATTATCAAGGCTTCTGAAGGCCAACAAGCAAGCAGACCATGGGAGCTGTTCTCATTGCTGTGATAAAATATCCTGACAAAGGAACTTAGGGCAGAAGGGGTTTATTTGGGCTTATAGTTCTAGAGGGACACAGGCCATCATGGCAGGAAAGGCATGTAGGCAGGAGAGTACAGTGGCGACAGCAGATACCTAGTGCCACATTGAGTCTTCACTCAGGAAGCAGAGAGTGAAGAAGAAATGAGGCTCCATCTGCCTCCTGAACGTTCCACAACCTCCCCAAACAGTGCCGCCAGCCATGGACCAAGGGTTCAAACATTCAAACCTGAGCCTATGAGCACATTTCACATTTAAACCACAAGAACTTTAGAGCACTGGTCATGGCCAAGCAAGGAAATAAAGAACCAGGTCAGCAAATGTGTCCCCTTAGTCTAAGGATAAAGGGAAACGACTAAAAAGTTTGAAGTGAAGCTGTGACTGTTGGCCTCCACAGAATGGAAGAGATAGAGAAGAAAACTGCTTGTGTGGCCCAGCGGAGAAATGAAAAACAAATCGGAGAGATGCTAAATAATTGTTCTTGTTACCCCCAAAGTGGATAATGTTAGGTGGCACTCTGGTTGAAAACTTCCTGATGAAAACAAAGCAGGAGCTCCCCCAGCTACTCTTATCACTCACCTCTGCGCTTCAGATGAGTTCTGTGGACTATCCGAAGGTCAAGGTCACGTGAGAAGTCTGCAAGCTATAGAAGTCAGGGGGGGGAATTCTTGTTTAGGTTGTTCCAATGAAATACACCGTCACTTGGTTACTTCAGAGGCTGGCTGTCTACAAGAATGTCAGTGATTATTGCTTACTGAGTTAATTCATTTATTGAGTGTTGAAATATAGGACATTGAAACCAGGGCCTCATGTGTGCTAGGCAAGAGCTCTACCACAGAGCTATAGTTCTGGCTATTTTTATCTTTTTTTCTTTTTTAACTTTGAGACATTGCCTCACTAGGTTGCCCAGTTAGATAATGAACTAACTCTGTAGTAGTCCAGGCAAGGCTTGCTTTTTACAATCCTCCTGACTCAACCTCTCAAGCTGCTGGGCCCACAGGCCTGTATTATCAGTTCTGTTTGAATTCCTAATAATAAATGCTAAATGTTCTTACCAATTCAAGATTCAAATATGCTTAATCAACACTCTGGTTATCATCACCAGTGTCTGCTCTGTTTCCTGCCAACATTGTTTGTTCTACTATGGATTGTAGACACCTTTTTGCTCTTTCCACACCCACCTGGGACCAAGAGGAAATGCAGACAACTAGGAGAAAATCATGACCCCTAAAACATTATGTCTTCTATTTTTGTGGCACTTTGTCATCCTCTCATAAACGTTCACTGATTTTGCCTTTTAAAACACCGGTGTTTCTTGGCCCTAACATAAATATAACTTAACAAACTTTTATCTGTTTTTTAGCTTCTTCCCCATACACCTACTTTGAAATCATTCCCCACCAAGCAGCCTCCTCCATAGACATTTTCAGAATAAATGGATACACACAGCATTTTTTTTTTTGCCTAGACAGAAAATAGATCCCTAAGTAGAAGTAAAGAGATATATTCACTAAGAATTATCAAAGCCAAGATACATAACTTATACTGTAAAGCTGGTCACTAAATTGAGGAGTAATTTTATCATAAACAGAAATGACGAATATCTTTTCCAAATGGAAAATTCCCTGATGGAGCAGCTATAAAAACTACATTACTATTGTTACATATTCATGTGACTAGAAAGGGATCAATAAATAGACATGTAAGAGACCATATAGTCTCTACATATGGACACCATATGTCTCAGGTTTTCTGGGAAAGAAATATTATGTCCTGTGTACCCATATGTATAGTCATCCTGGCTTAACCATGTGTCCCAAATTTTAGCTGAGAAAATATGGCCACTACAGCTTATATAAACAGTTATGGCAAAATTCAACCAGTGTCCCCAGGAGTGTGTACGTATGTGGTTTCAACAGTTTGTTGGACAAAGCTTTACACGGGCTCTCATCATTAGCACATGATAATAGAAGACATACGATGCTTATAAACTTTGCAACAGTAAGTCTGCAGGAAAAAAGCAATTAGAAACATGCCTACCCATTTTACAGGTAATGAAAAGAATTCTGTAGGAAGCATTTCCAAATACATCTGCCTTAGAAGCGACTCTCACCCTGGCTTTGTGGAACTGGCAGTTAAAGAACAGAAGCCGCCAGAGCAGAATAAACGAAGCTAATGAAAACCTTAAAGGCTGAGCACAGAGCAATCACAGGCACAGCCAGGGTGGAGCCACTGGGATAAGCATAGCACACAGACTAGCAGTGATCTGTTCAGTTGTCAGTAGTGACCCCAGCCAAATGGACAAGAATCAGATTGGCATTTCCCAACCACACCTGTTATGGTTCGAATCTGAAATCACTAGGTCCTCAGCTGGAGGCACTGTCGGAGGAGGTTGTGAAACCCTTAGGAAGTGGACCCTAGCTGTCAGTTGAATCACTGGTGGCAGACCATGAAGCTCACAGCCCAGCCTGGATCTGATCCTTTTTTCTACTTCCAAATGTGAGAAGTTGCTCACTGACACAGACTGAGCAAACCCCCCCCCCCCCCCCCCGCAATATCATGTCTTCCCTGTCATAAGGGACTATAGCCTCTGAGACCATGAGACAGCGTATTTCCTGTGTTAAGTAGCTTCTTTGTGGTATGTTGTTGCAGGGATCACAAAGGGAACTAATACCTAAGATGAGAGTTTCCCTGTTGACATCAGGATCATGCTCTAAGTGTGTTTGTGGTTTATTTGATGTCAAGAACATTTATCTCTGAATTAATCATTTGGTGAAGTATAGACAATACATTTGACTTAGTATCTTTGTAAGATAACAGGTAAGAATTCATCCCCTGTAATCCACCTCTGACTTCAAGACCCTGCTTTGCCAACCACGCCTTATAAGTTTATCTATTTAAAGGCTTGTGTCCTTGACTAGAAAATGTAAACTACTGAGAAAAGCTTCCCATGTAGTAAAGAACTGAAGCTGGCATGCAGACAGCCTCACCTCAGAATTGCTGGTAATCTGGGAAATGCATTTGTCTGAGTGTCCAGAAATACTCTAGTCAGCTGGCCAGTGTGGTTGGGAAGGAGTGTGGAATCATGGGTATCTAATCAGCCTCTGAGGGACTGGGAAAAGAGGTCAATCAGAACTCTGGACAGTGAGGTGTGGCCAGCTTTCCTGATTGGCTGTGCTCTCTACATTGACACACAGCATTGCTGAAATGAATAAATTCTCTATTTGAGTCCAATAACAGATCCAACTGGGAACTCTCAAGAGAGTTCGCCCAAGATGCCTCATGCCTGGCTGCTTGGTGGACAGCTGTTTTCTCCAGACAGAACCATACCCTCCTGAGGGAGTCTCATGAAACCCACAAGACACTTTAGGCTTAGGAAGATAGGAAAACTTGCTTAGCCACCCCTGAGGTTACATGTGAGGTAAGCAACTGTTGAGAGAGAAAAGACCAGTGGAGCTGCCTAAGTGTAGTACAGAGAGTTGTGCAGATGGAACTTTCTCAGTCATTGCCCGTGCTGGACTGGGACAATTCAGCGATTTGGCGGCCCTTCTTCTATGTACTCCCAATAAACTCGTAGAGTAAATATACATCTGTTCATATCTCCTTGGGAATGTCTTTTAACTCTTTGGATGCAATGAACTTAAGAGCTATGTGTGAGTAACAACTATTAATGAGCAGCTGAGGTCTCCTAGAAAAAAGAAGCTGAAGGTGGTCTTAAGGACCCACAGATCTGCTGATAATGTCAGACTGAAAGTGGTCTTTGGGGCCACTTAACTTTATACTACCCTATTTCATTATTGTGAAGGTAAAGCAAAGCAACCCAAATAAAGTGCTCAGTCCATAGTCTGCTGACCAGTGGACACTTAAAGTGCTGCTGCTGCTACTGCTGCTGCAATGCTGATTTATAAAGTGTGTGTGTGTGTGTGTGTGTGTGTGTGTGTGTGTGTGTGTGTGTGTGTTATAGAACATTATCTTAAGGATTAGACCCAAATAGCACCCCAGAATGTCCTTCAAGCTAAAGATACAGACTTCTGAGCCATAGAGGCCTCTTTGGGGTACCATAGAGAATAGAGGCTCAATGTAAACTTGACTATGTCAAACATGAGTTTTAGATACTGCATTTCCTAAAATAGTTTCCTCAAGGGAAAGCACCCTGTTATAGTTTGAATCTGAAATATCTCCTCATAGGCTTGAATGCCAAGTCATCAGCTGGAGGTACCGTTTGAGGAAGGCTGTTGGGCCTACCAACACAGTTTACCAGGAACCTCCAATGCAACATAGATGTAACACAAAACAAAGACTTTAAAGTAGACTTTATGACTATGATAGAGGTCCTAAAAGAGAACATGAACAAATCTCTTAAACAAATCTATAAAGACACAAATAAACAATATAAGGAAATGAACCCCACCCCACCCCCCAAAATAGCTCAAGACTTGAAAGTAGAAATAGAAACAATAAAGAAAACCCAATTGAGGGAAATTTGGAAATTAAAAATTTAGGAACTAGAACAGGAACCTCAGACGCAAGCATTGCTAACAAACTACAATAGATGGAAGAGAGAATCTCAAGCATTGGAGATACAATAAAAGAATTGGATACACCTCAGTCAAAGAAAATGTTAAATCTAAATAAAATCCTGGCACAAATCATCCAGGAAATCTGGGACACCATGAGATGACCAAAAGACCAAAAAGAATAATGAGAATAAAGAAAGAAAAAGAAACTCAGGTCAAATATACAGAAAATATCTTCACAAAATCATAGAAAAAATCCCTAACCTAAAGAAGGAGTTGCTAAACAAGGTATATGTAGCATATACAGAAAACCAAACACACTGGACCAGAAAATAAAATCCACTCAGCACATAATAATCAAAATACCAAACATACAAAACAAAGAAATTATATTAAAAGCTGCAAGGATAAAAGACCAAGTAACATATAAAGGTAGACCAAGACTCTAAAAGACAAAAGGGCCTAGATAGATGTTCTACAGCCTCTTAAGAACACAGATGCTACCCCAGACTGTTATACCCAGCAAAACTCGCCATCACAATATGGAGAAAGTAAGACATTTCATGATAAAACCAAATTTAAGCAATATTTATCTACAAACTCTACAGTAGGTATTAGAAGGGAAACCCTACCTAAAGAAGTTAACCACAACAAAGAAAACAGAAGGAAAAATCATGTCAGACCACTAAATCAAAAGAGAGGAAGCAAACACACACACACAACAACAAAATAACAAGAATCAACGAACACTGTTCATTGCTATCTCTCATCATCAGTGATCTCAATTCCCCAAATAAATACATAGACTATCAGAATGGATTTGAAAACAGGATCCATCCAAGAAATGCACCTTAACATCAAAGATGGTTATCACCTCAGGGTAAAAAGGATGAAAAAAAAATATTCCAAGGAATGGACCTAAGAAGGAAGCTAATGTGGCCATTTTAATATCTGACAAAATAGACTTCAAACCAATACTAATCAGAAGAAACAGGGAAGGATACTACATACTCACCAAAGGGAAAACCCACTAAGAAGACACTTCAGTTCTTATCATCTACACACCAAATACAAGGGCACACATGTGTGTAAAAGAAACTCTTCTACAGCTTAAATCACATGTCAACTCTCACACACTGATAGTGGGAGACCTCAATACCCTGCTCTTGCTAATAGACATGTCATCCAGACAAATATTAACCAGAAAAATGCTGGAGCTAACTGAAGTTATAAACCAAATGAGCCTAACAGATAGTCAAAGAACATGTCATCTAAACACAGACAAATATACCTTCTCATGGAACTTTCTCCAAAAATGACCACATGCTCAAGAAAAATGCGAGTCTCAAGAGATTAAAAAAAAATTGAAAATAACAGCCGGCATCCCATTTGTTTATGTTGTTGATGGATTAGAGCTGAAAATCAACAAACACAGAAAGCTTACAAACTCATGGAAACTGAGCAACTCACTGCTGAATGAAAAAAGTGGGGCAAGACAGAAATAAAAAAAGAAATCAAAGACTTTCTGGAAATAAATGGAAATGAATACACAACATAACCAAACTTATAGGAAACAATAAAGGCAGTTTTAAGAGGCAAGTTCACACCACTAAGCACCTAAATAAAAAATTTGGAGAGATTTCAGACTAGTAACTTAACAGCACACCTGAAAGCTCTAAGACCAAAAGAAAACCCACAACCAAAAGTGTAGATGACAAAAATATCAAACTAAGGGATGAAATCAATAAAGTACAAACAAAAAAAATGAAAGAACCTTAAAACAAAGAGTTGGTTCTTTGAGAAAATCAATATGATTGACAAACCCTTATCTAAACTAACTAAAAGGCAGAGAGAGAAGAAGCAAATTATCAAAGTTAAAGATAAGGAGAGGACAAGGAAATCCAGAGAATCATAAGGATAGACTCCACCAAATTAGGACATCTAAAAGTATAATTTTCTCAATAGATACCACTTACCAAAGTTAAATCAAAATCAGAGACGCAGTCAAAACATGCCTATAACCCCTATCAAAATAGAAGAAGTTATTAAGAGTTTCCAAAGCAAGAAAAAAAAAGTACCCAGGGCCAGACAGTTTCAGCACAGAATTTTACCAGACTTTCAGAAAAGAGTTAATGACAATACTTCTCAAATTATTTCACAAAATAGAAACAGAAGGAACATGCCCAATTCATTTTATTAGGCCACAGTTACCTTGATACCCAATTGACATAAAAACTCAACAAAGAAAGAGAATTATCCACCATATCAGGTAGAATTCATCCCAGAGATGGAGGGATGGTCAACATATGTAAACAATAAATGTAATCCACCATATAACTACACTGAAAGACAAAAACCACATGATCATCTCATTAGACACAGAAAAGGCCTTTGACAAAATCAAACACCCCTTCACAAAAAAATGTTCTAAAGAGATTAGTGATACAAGGGACACACCTAAAAATAATAAAGGCAGTTTACAGCAAATCCATAGCCAACATCAACTTAAATGCAGAGAAAACTCAAAGTAATTCCACTAAAATCAGGAACAAGTCAAGGTTGTCCACTTTCTCCATACGTATTTGATATAAGTATTAGATAGGCCAATAAAATAACTAAAGGAATTCAAGGAGATACAAATTGGAAAGTAAGAAGTCAAATTATTATTATTTGTGGAAGATATGATAGGAAACATAAGTGATCCTAAAAATTCCACTTGAAAACTTCTACAACTAATAAACACTTTCAGCAGAGTAGCTAGATACAAAATCAACTTATAAAATCAGTAACCTTCCCATACACAAATGACAAACAGACTGAGAAAGAATCATGGAATCAGCACCTTTCACAATAGCCTCAAATAATATAAAATATCTTAGGATAACTCTAACCAACCCACTGAAAGTCTTGTATGATAAAAAATGCTAGGACATTGAAGAAAAAAATGAAGAAGGCATAAGAAGATGGAAGGGTCTCCCGTGCTCATAGATCAGCAGAACTAATATAGTAAAAATGGCCATGCTACCAAAAGCAACCTACAGATTCAATGCAATCAGCATCACAATTCTTCACAAATCTTGAAAGGACAGTTTTCATCTTGATATGGAAACATACACACACACACACACAAAAAAAAAAAAACAGAAATACCTAAAACAATCTCAAATAATAAAAGAACTGGTGGATGTACCACTATCCCCAATTTAAAGTTGTACTATGCGGCTGTAATAATAAAAAGTGTGATAGTTTTATGAAAACAGAAAAATTCATTGATGGAATCAAGTTGAAGACCCAGACATGAATCCACACACCTATGAACACCTGACTTTTTATAACAAGCCAAAAATATATACCAGGGGAAAAAAGACAGCATCTTCAACAAACAGTGCTGGTCAAACTGCATGGTTACATGGAAAAAAATCCAATTAGATCTATTCTTATCACCCTGCTCAAATAGGAGGATGCTAGATGTGGAACAAGGATGACTGGACCCTAATAGTTGTGCCAGAAACCCCATCCAAGGACTGAGGAATCTGGATGCTAGGCCCCGGGTGGAGCGCTGGGAGTCTAATTGGTGAGAAAGAGGAGGGTTTATATGAGCGAAAATTGTTGAAACCAAGGTTGGATAAAGCACAGGGACAAATAACCAAACGAATGGAAATGCATGAACTATGAACCAAAGGCTGAGGGGCCCCCAACTGGATCAGGCCCTCTGAATAGGTGAGACAGTCGATTGGCTTGATCTGTTTGGGAGGCATCTAGGCAGTGGTACCAGGTCCTGGGCTCGTTGCATGAGTTAGCTGTTTGAAACCTGGGACTTATGCAGGGACGCTTGGCTCAATCTGGGAGGAGGGGACTGGACGTCCTGGACTGAGTCTATCAGGTCGATCCCAGTCCTCGGGGGAGACCTTGATCTGGAGGTGGTGGGAATGGGGGATGGGCTGGGGGGAAGGAGAGGGGGGCAGGAAGGGAGAGAACAAGGGAATCTGTGGCTATTATGTAGAACTGAATAGTATTGTAAAATAAAATAAAATAAATAAAATAAAATAAAATAAAATAAAATAAAATAAAAATCTTAACTTCAAATGGATAAAGACCTCAACATAAAATGGATACACTGAACCTGATAGAAAAAAGTGGAGAACAGCCTTTAATTCATTGGCACAGGGAAACAGTTACTGAACAGAACACCATTGGTACAAGCACTAAGATCAACAATTAATAAATGGAACTCGTGAAAATGAAAAGCTTCTGCACAGAAAAGGACACAATCATTCAGACAAAGTAGAAGCCTACAGAATGGGAAAATATTTTTACCTCCTACACATCCAATAGAGGGCTTATATCCAAAATACATGAAGAACTAGTTTTCATGGTAGCAGAAGGCACTGTGTGAGCTTCCAAAAGAGGGAAGCAACCAACAGTCCTACTCAGCGATGATGACTATGAACTATAAAAACCAGCATAGCACAATAACTCTAAGGTTACAATAATGGCATGCATAACTTGGTGATAACCTGTTGTTTGTTTTTTGGCTCTTTTGGGGGGCCTGCCACCCATCTCCCAAATAAACACACATGGAGGCTTATTATTACTTATGAATATCTGGCTATTTAGCTTGGCTTAGTTTCTAGACAGTTTTTCTTAACTTTAAATTAATCCGTCTATTTTTTGCCTTTGGGCTTTTCCTTTTCTATTCCTGTATACCTTTCTTTGTTTCTTCTTACTCCATGGCTTGCTGTACAGCTGGGTGGCTGGCCCCTGGAGTCCTCATCCTTCAATAGCTCCTAGATCTCTCCTCCCAGATTTTTCCTTCTATATATCCTTTCTGCCTGCCAGCCCCATCTGTCCTTTCTCCTGCCTCACTATTGACTGTTCAGCTCTTCATTAGATCATCAGATGTTTTAGACAGGCACAGTATCACAGCTTCACAGGTTAAACAAATGTAACATAAACAAAAATAACACACCTTAAAATAATATTCTACAACAGTAACGAACAGCTTTCTAATTAGACTTAAAACCCATTCAACAAGGGGGAAATCATTCCTGATACAGAAATCTAGACAGCTACCCAGGGATAGTAAAGTTATGGATCTTGGAGGAGAATTTGTAACCACCACATTACTAAACCAGCATAATACTTAACTTCATTCCAAATTTTTTTCTTGGTTTTTCAAGACAGAGTTTCTCTGTGTAACAGCCCTGGATGTCCTGAACTTGCTTTGTGGACCAGGCAGGCCTTGAACTCACAGAGGTCCCTCTGCCTCTGCCTCCAGGGTGCTGGGACTAAAGGTTTCCCCCACCAAGCCCCACACAATATTTCTCTTTATACACATAATCAGTGTAGTTCTCACCCTTCATCAAGGAAACTTATCTGTACAACAGATGAAGTCTGTTACAGAAAACAATTGATCAAAATGCAGAGTTGCAGAGTCCATTCTGAACATCAACGATGCACCTGAGGTCAGAGATCATTGTTGAAAGAGAAAGGGGAGGTATTGCAGGAGTCAGAGGACTAGGAAGCTTGTTGTGAAACTGAAATGTCAGAGAAGCTACACCCATGAAGTGTAACCAGCATAGCTGCCTAAACATGACACAAACAAGAAGATGCCAGCAGACACATGCTAACATGGAATGGGGAAAGCCCATGGGGTTTTAACTCTAGACAAAGAACTACAGACAACTAAGGAAAGCCAAGAGTGGGAGAAATAATCTTCCCCAGCAAAGAGCACACCAATTGGCAATCCAGTGCAAATGGTCGGCCCTGATAATATGTACATATAGGTAACATTATAGGGACTTGGTAGGTTGTAGTTATATATTTAAATATATTTTATATTATATATTTATATACCTATATGTATAACAATAATTCAAGAAACCATAAATTTGAAAGAGAGTGGGGAAGGTTATGTAAGAGAGGAAAGGGAAGGGAATAATGATACAATTAAATTACAGTCTCAAAAAACAAAAAGGCAATAAAAAAGAATTATACAACAAGACCTGAGAAGCAGGTTATAGAAAGCAGCACAGGACCTTGACACTCAGGTCAGCATCCCTTGGCGGCCTCATACAAATACGGAGATGTGCACCAGAGTGTTATAAGTGTAAGTTGTTACTCAAGAATGTAAAGTCCTAGGAGAATACAAATCATTTATGTATGATGTGCTATATAATATATAACTAGGAAGAGGCCTGCAGAACACCACATGCATTATACCAACATGGGTTTAAATTCAAGGTAAATGTTATCATCCGTTTCTAATGCAGAGTTCCTGTGACATTAAGTTTGCAAAGTATGAAAACCCTAAAGAATTGTGACCAGAGGGACTAGTAATGAGCCCTAAAACTCTTTCCCTAAGACAACATCCCACCATGATGTAACTGGATACAGTAGTGAGAGAACCGTCTTTCAGGGGAGAGCCAGGTGCAAGACTCCCAGCACAGTGCTGAGAGCAATCGGAGAAGGTATAAATGGGAGTCATTAAGACGGCAGCCTGAAAGATCTAGCCGCAGCCAAATGAAAGACGAGATAAAAGTTTATTGAGATTATTAAACTTCATGGCGAGGATGGCAGCTGGAGGGTGATTGAGCTTATAACAAGGGAAATTGGGGGATCCAGAGGGGACAGTGATATCGTCCTTTCCAGGGCTGCGATATGGAGAACTGGTAGTTATTAAAGAAGCCTGTGGTATCATGGGGCACCATTTGCCTTAAAACAACTGTCCTTGGTCAGTGTTAGACTAAACATTCCACTAACTTTGTGAGAGTCTACTGTAAACAAAGCCTGTTGGGTAAAGCTACTGATACAGGACAGAGATTGGGTGTTCAAACTCCTGCTGTAATTATAGTTAAACTTGAAATTCCTACCAGCTAATATTGTCTACAGAATACACCACCATGGCTAGTCCTACTAGTGGTCAATGGAAGTGTGTTCTTCACTGCCTTACCACAGTCATGTGAAGTTGCAAACACAGAAGACCTTGGAAACCAGAGAATAAGATATGCTCAGTTTGAAAACTTAGAACTGGGCTTAGTCAAGTCACCAGGGAAGGGGTAAATATGCAATTCATAGCTTTCTTGACTCCTTTAATGTGTGTATCCGTGAGGTGTTCAAGCCAGGGCAGGCATGAGTGTATGTCTAGCAGCCTAAGGTGATTATTGAAAACTGCCCTGTACACTTCTCTGCAAGCTATGAGCAACTGTTGCCCAGAAGTTCTAGTGTGTCACACACAGCCCCTCTTCACAAAGCAGAGCCGCAGCAGATGCTCTGGAAGGAAGCACAGTGTGTGTTAGTCTGAACTCACATCAACTCCCTGTTCTGCCTCTACGGACTTACCCAACTTCAGTACATCTTCCTTAGGTTCTCAGGGGAGTTGTTATAAACCAGTCAGTCTCTTTAGACTTATCTGGAAGATAGCCTAAAGTAATGTTAGGAGTCATTCTTGGAGCTGTGCTGGTAAGTGACAGCCTGGGGCAGAAGCTGGTTTAGGTAATAGAGCCATGGCAAGAAAGGATTTAATTTGGAAGCTTTGCTTCCTTGGACCCCTGTGTCTGTGTCTTGGGTACTGGGCAGGTGGAAGCTTTAAGGCTTACTTCTCTATCCTTGCTTTCTTTCCCCAAAGAAGATCTGTGCAAGCCATATAACAGACAAGTTAGAAAACAAGGACCAAGAACTGTTCATCCCTGAGCTCCTGACATCCACACTGTGCCTTCAATAAGGCGCAGGCCTGCAGATGAAAGTCAATGAAGTGTGAGAGCTCAGAGCCCTTCAGGAGGTCCTAGATCAAGACAGGATCCTAATTCCATGGATCTTCAAAATACTGATATTTCAATCCATCTGCCTGGGAGGAATGTGATAAGTAACCATGACAGCCAATCTTCATTGTCAACTTGACTATACTTAATAATCTAGGAGACACACTCCTGGGCCTTCTACAATGGTGTTTTCAAAGAGATTTCACCAAGGAAGAAAGAACCATCCTTAATTGAGACAGCACCACACCATAGGCTTTCATGCAAGACCAAATAAAAATGAATAAAATAAAAGCTGGGTATCAATAGTACCCTCTCTCCTCTCCCTCTTCCTCTTCTCCCCCTCCCTCCTCTCTCTCTCTCTCTCTCTCTCTCTCTCTCTCTCTCTCTCTCTCTCTCTCTCTCTCTCTCCCTCCCTCCCTCCCTCCCTCCCTCCTTCTCTCTCTCTCTCTCTCTCTCTCTCTCTCTCTCTCTCTCTCTCTCTCTCTCTCTTCCCCCCCCACCGCCGCCCCGTCTCCCTCCCTCCCTTTCTTTTTTTCTCTCTTTGCTTCCTGACAATGAATGAAATGTGACGAACTGACTTTTTGCCTGTTGTTGCACTTTCTCAGAAATGCTGCTGTGTCTTCTTCAACTGTAAGCTCAATGCTGTGTCCTTAAAATGCCTCTTTCAGGTGTCTTGCAAAGAGAAAAGCAACTAATACAGTGATTGTGCCCAAAACCAAGGCAAGATGTTTGCCTTCACAAAGTTTACCTTCCAGTAGGGTGGTGAGAAAAAAAGCAACAAAATTAAATACACACGAGTGGTAATCCTATGGCACAGAACATGGGGGTGAGCATTTCCAATTTAGGCAGGCTAGAATACCTGACCTGGCACACTCACTTCTCAAACTTAAGTGTCGTCCCTCCCTCTAAACTTATAGTAAAGGTGAGTAAGCTTTTTTAATAGATATTTCTAGATATTTCAGGGCTTCAGGGTCATATGTTGAGCCTCAGTAGCTGTCAGATGGTGTGTGTCAATGGGATTCTAGTTGGTATGTATCTGAATAACAAGGAGCTTTACCAATTCATTCATTCAATAAGCATCCATATGTCAAGGCCTAGAAATACTGTAACAAGCAATGTGGACTTGGCCTGTGGTGTATTCATTTTCTATAGCTTCTGTAACAAGTTAGCACAGATGTTGTGGTTTAAATAGCACATTATTACCCTACAGTTCTGTAGGTTAGACGGATATCTCAATTATCACTTGGTGACTGTGAAACAAGGCTGTAGGCTTCCCTCATAACTCTAGAAGAGAATCTATCTCCTTGGCTTTCCCAGATTCCAGAGCTAATGAATTCCATGGCATGTGGCACTTTCTCCAGATTTAATGAATTCCGTGGCTCATGGCACTTTCTCCATATTCAACCTCAGCTACAGAACAAGACCTTCTTACTTTACCTCACCTTGAATTCCACCTCTGTTTGCTTTTCCATTCTTGAGAAACCTTGTGATTACATTGGACCACAGGGTTCGTTCTCTCACCTCCATGTCTTGAGCTGAATTTTATATGCAAAAATCTCTTTGCTTTAATATAAAGTAACAGCTTTAAAGGTTCCATGGAGTCTGGGTGTGCATATCTCTGAGAGGACATTTTTGCCTGGCACATTGGCCTTGTAGATCCTCATGTAAGTGGTGAGCCTGTTACCCAATGTTTCTAAGCTTATGGTATCCACACCACCTCCTTACACTGTCACTGCAGAAATGGGATAAACCTACTGTCACTCTGCTGCCCTCCTCAGAGGAGGAGAGAGTGTTTTTCCCTGGGGGACAGAAAGGAGGGCAAAGCTGCTTCCTTAGCTCTTATAAGTGATCTCACATTTTGGGAAGAAGAGATGGCAGTTAATCAAAATACAAGCCCTGCATCATTAGTCTTTATCTACTTGATTATTGAGCATAAGCTGGCTTCATAACACACAGGGATTTAACCTCAGTATCCTAATTAGCATTTGTGAATGAGTCTTGCATGGTTAATTCACGAGATAAAGTATTTACTCCTTGAGAGACTCTCTTGTCACTTTAATTGTCACAGTGTATAAATTATGTTATTGCAGATTTATTGGAAAGCCATTCATAGTCTCCCAGGCTAAGCCAAAGTAATCACCATCAAGCTACTTTGTGGCCCTATAGTTCAGCAACAAAGTCGTTATTTTGTGCACCATTTAACACTCATGATCACGCCAGCCCCAATTGTCTCATATTTCACGATCAGCAAGGGGAACCCAAAGCATGAAAAAAAATCTGTATTTAGCTTTGAAATTCCGTGTTTATGAGTGATGACTCATAAATTCTAAATTTTGAATGAAATTCTGAATTTAAAAGACCCCAATCAGGAGAGACATTACATAGATGATCTTAAAAGAGACAAAAAGCCACTGAACAAGAAATGTCAGGTGACAGCCTTCCTTGTTCCATCAAAATCTGTCCTATCACATCCCATAAGTTGTGAAGGATGGCTCACAAATTTGAAGAAGCTAGGCTTGGAAGTCAGAAAGATGTGGCCAGGAATATGCCAGCCCAAGGGAACCGCAGGCATGCCTATCACTCTCAATAGTGACAAAGAACTTGGTCTTCCATCTACAAGATAAGAGGGCTGACTGTGCAGGTAACTGGGGAAGGCCTCTTTCACTGTCATTCTGGCTGCTGTTGTCCCACACAGATCACAGAAGGATGCCTCTTAGCCTGGTCCCTTACAGAGTTGATTGCACCATCTTGGACACAGAGGACCATGTGTTTATCATACCGCTCATTTTTCCCCTCTAACCTTCTTATACCGATGACCAGTCTACTAAGCATCTTTTGAGAGCTGGAGAAGGAGGACTTTAGCATCCCCTGATGAATGACATGATACATGTTTTAATGTATTTGCTTATATTTGTGCCCTTGACTCTCTCTCTCTCTCTCTCTCTCTCTCTCTCTCTCTCTCTCTCTCTCTCTCTCTCTCTCATGTCCTTCATTTTTCAGTCCTGCACTCACAAATCTGCGTGCTCTCTATTCGAGCCAACTCCCCAACTTAGTTACTGGCCTTTGGGTCTCTAAATTTGAATCCTGTTCATTTTCCCATTTGGAAATTTTTTCAGGCAAAACATCTGGCTAATCCTATTTCTCTAGGTCTCTTATTCTCTCTTTTCAACTACAAAAACTCTTTGTTTGACCCAGTTCTAGAATGACTTTCTACCTTCTTTCAGTACTCTGTTATTAAGAAATAAACTTCATTTTAACCTTACCAAGTATGTCTTCAGAGAAACAGTAGGAGAATCCACTGGGCATATATTCCACTTGGGAAAACATTTATGAATGGCTTCTAAATTTCTCAAAAGAAGTTAGGTTCTGCATTGGTAACAAAAAAAAAAACTCAGAAATTTAAGAGAAGTGAATTTTCTTACACAGCATCAGGAACCCCAGGGAATTCCTCCCTGTGGCTACTTATGGTTGCAGGCTGGATTTATCTCAATATGTAGTCTTGGGATTGTTCCAGCAAGGAAATCAAAAGTACTTGAAAACTCACACACACTCATTCTAAGGCCCAAAGTCCTCGATTCTCATTTGCTAGAACTAGTCACATGGTCCCACTATCCTGAAGAGAACTGGAAAGTAGTTTTCTGGAAACAGAGTCAACAGAGTAAAGCAGAACCTTATGAGCAGCTACCCCTGCCACTGTCATGGCTGAGAAGTTGCAGTCTTGCCCCTGGAGAACAAGTCCTCAGTTTTCTCGGTGTCTGATTTTGTGTGCTATGACTTTCTGAATAATCAAGGAAGCTCAGCCAAGTCAAGATTACACAGAGACCACCAGTGGCTGAGGATGGCAGGGAAGCACTAGTGTGGCTGGAAAGTTTTCCCAGAGGAAATTGGGTCAGTGGGTTGTGTCAGAGCCAGGAGCACAAGACTCCCCAACATCCATCCTGCTTCTCTGAGAGTGAAGCAAAGCATATTCTAATCTGAGCATTAGAACTTGGATCTCTCCTCTCCTCTCCTCTCCTCTCCTCTCCTCTCCTCTCCTCTCCTCTCCTCTCCTCTCCTCTCCTCTCCTCTCCTCTCCTCTCCCCTCCCCTCCTCTCCTCTCCTCTCCTCTCCTCTCGTCTCCTCTCTTTCCTACTGGCTCTACACTAATAATTTATCCACTTTACTTCCTGAATAATATTGTCTCTAAATGTCATTAATGAATGTGAGTAGATACTTGCATGTACCCCCTGAGGTGCTGGAAAGTGAAGGGATGCATAGGTGGTGTTTTTTTTTTTGGGGGGGGGTCCTATTTCACCTTTTGAAATACAACCATCCCATTACACTAGTCCAAAAATGCTGTCTTCTGGCTCATGCAGCTGTAGCTAGAGTTTTCCTGCCTGGCCCACAGTCAGGACAAATTTCTGTCACCCACCAGTCCCACAGCCGCTCAGACCCAACCAAGTAAACACAGAGACTTATATTGCTTACAAACTGTATGGCCATGGCAGGCTTCTTGCTAACTGTTCTTATAGCTTAAATTAACCAATTTTTATAAATCTATACCTTCCCATGTGGCTTGTGGCTTAGTGGCATCTTCACATTCTGCTTGTCCTGGCGGTGGCTGGCAGTGACTCCTTCTGCCTTCCTGTTCTTTCTTTTCTCCTCTCTGTTAGTCCCACCTATACTTCCCGCCTAGCCACTGGCCAATCTGTATTTTATTTATTGACCAATCAGAGCAACACATTTGCTGTACAGAACATCCCACAGCACAGCCATGCTGCCAACTGACTGTGGCTCCAATAGCAATTAGGATTGCCTGTAGAACCAAATAAAACCAAATTTTATTCTCAAACAAATAAGTAACCACTAGAAAGCAATTATATTGTTGTATATTTCAAGCTTAGTACATGTATCCTTGGTCCAGCGGCATACCAAGGCTATAGGTATGATGCATGAAATATCCTAGAGGAAGAATGACTACCATACAAAGGTCATCCCTGTCTTTGGGGGTCTCTGCATCCCTGATTTTAGCAACTTAATGATTTTTTATTCATTAATGAGTTGAAATAGCTATAAATTCACATTCATCTATCTTACTAACCAGCATCCATCTCCATTTGTGTCCCTATGTATTAAAATTATAATTAATCTCTCTAGTATTGATTCTTACACTTTGTCCTGAGCAAGGGCATCATTTTCTACCAAGACAGAGACAGTTTTCTTGCTATCAAAATAGTCCTTCCTATTTTCCCCTATGGACCCATTCTTTAAGACCAAGGTCACTCCTCAGACAAGCCCTAAGCTTACTCTGACAGCACTGATTTGATTAATCAATTTACTAGTCATGTTTTTATGTGATTGTATCTCACTGTGGTTATTGGAATATCGAGTTCATGATGATAAAAGTATGAAAAAAAAAACTCCATCTAAGGACTCTAGCATCCTGTTTTATTAAGAACAGTGTTCACAATGTGGTACCCATTGATTAACTAGAGGAACTGAGAGTCACTATGAATTGTGTGTGGTCTTTGGTGGCAACAGGATGGAGCCTGGCAGTGCAGAGTTAATCTCAGTTCTGCATCTTACCAGCAGTATACCCTTGGGCATGTCCCACCTTCAACCTCAGCTTTTAAAACTGTGAAACTAAAGTAACAACGCTTGTGTCAAGGGCACAGATCACACAGGCACTGTGCTGGGCATATTTTACACCATTGTGACAAAATGCCCAACATGGATAATTAAAAGGGGGAACAATTAATTTTGACTCATTTTACAAGTTTCAGTCAACTCTAGTAGGGGAGGCCATGGCACAGTGAGACAGATAGGAATCAGGCTGGAGAAGTCACAGGAATGGGCCCATGCTTGGTACAGTTCCCAAAGACATGCGCTTTGGTGACTCACTTCCTCAAAGCAGCCCCTTCCTTCCACATTTCCACCACCTCTCAATACTCTGGTCAGATTTTTGCTCTATCAATGGGCTAATCATTTGTGAGGTCACAGTCCTCATATTCTGTCTGCAGGAACATCCTCACAGACACCCCCAGAGGCGACAATCAAGTGGACAGTCAAGATTAATAGTCACAGACACCCACATGTTCCTAAATGCCACTGGGCAGCTACTTAATATTTATGCTCTCTAGATTTCTTACTGGAAAAAAATCTCAGTTCTGTTCAGTGTAACAAGATATTCTGTTTAAGATACGTTCAGGTGATTGGCTTTAGTCAGTAAGTCAGAGATGTGTTAAAAAGAAAAAAAAATCTCAACTTTGTTTCCATTTCATGTGATGGATCCTGCTGTGGATATCATTCTGTATACTGTGAATGTGTTGCTCTGATTGGTTAATAAATAAAATGCTGATTGTCCATTAGCCAGGTAGGAAGTCTAGGTGGGACAAAGAAAGAAGAGAATTCTGGGAACAGGGAGGCTGAGTCAGGAGTTGCCAGCTAGTCACAGAGAAAGCAAAATGGAAAAGTACCAGTAAGCCACAAGCCACAAGGCAACTTATAGATTAATAAAAATGGGTTAATTTATGATATTAGAACTAGATAACAAGAAGCCTGCCATGGCCATACAGTTTATAAGTAATATAAGTCTCTGTGTGTTTATTTAGGTCTGAGCAGCTGTGGGCCTGAATGGGACTGGAGAAAACTCCAGCTACAGGATCCTTCTCTTTTCTTCTTTCTTCTCTCCTAACACTTCCCCCTCCTCCTCCTCCTCCTCCTCCTCTTCCTCCTCCCCCTCCCCCTCTCCCTTCCTCCCCTCCCCCTCCTCCTCCTCCCTGGGCCCCACCTCTGTTCCCTTCTTTCCTACTCATTCACCTTCCTTTTCATCTGCTTCCTTTTCCTGCCTGGAATCTGATCCCAAGAGGGAAATTATCAACGTAACAAACATTGTTGGGAGCTTACCATGTTCCAAGCACTGTCCTCAGTATCACAGGGAACAGAAGAACAACTGTAGAACTTATATTCTGGTGGGAGTAAGTAACAATTAGCAAATTTAAGAGGTAAATTACATAGTATGTCAGAGCTGATAAATGCTAGGGATGGAAGAAGATGGGGAATAAAAGTTCAGCAGTTGCAAGGATGGCATCCATTATAAATAGTGGTAATGATGGATCACAGGAGGTGATTTTAGGACAATGTTGTACAGAAATGAGAAAGGAACCCTATCAGTAATCCAAAGGGAAACCTAGTGCCCAGTGGTGGGAGAAGGGCTGGCTAGGATTAGTTTGAGCACAGCACCGCATAAATCAGCAACAGCAAATACACACCTAGAATCCCGGTACCAGGGAGTGACAGACATGGGGTTTAGGAGTTAAAGGCCTTCCTTACCAAACAGAAAGAGAAAATAATAAGTAAATGAATAAGCATTCTAGATACTAAAAACTGAATTAGACTATATGGAGGGATGAATAAAAACAGAACTGTTTTTCAGATTCCCAGGCAATGATGATAGGATCTGGGCCTGCATGGCAGAGGTATTTCTGAACATAAGTCTGGAAGCTCGCATCATGGAAAAGCCAATGTTTAAGAATAAATGTGTTTGGGCGAACCTGCTGGCTCTTCAGCTGGGGTCCAGCTGTCTCTGACCCTGGGGGGCAGGGAGCAGGTAGATTCAGAGTCCACAACACAGACTCTGGGAAGTTTACAAGCAATCTTTCATTTATTAAACAAAGGGCTGAGGTTTATATATGTGGGTTTTTGGTGGGCTTTCAGCTGTGGTGCTTCTTGGTTGGCTCCAGGCTGCACATCATCAACTTCCAGTTTGGAGTTTATGGGTCGAGTTTCCTCTGGCCAGAGTGCTCTCTGTGCATGTCACAGCTCTTTGTTCATTTAAGGTGTGGCCCAGTGCTTTGGCCTTACCTGCCTCAGGGGGTGTTGTGGATTTCTATTGCTGCGAAGAGACACCATGACCATGACAACTCTTATAAAGAAAACATTTAGTTGGGGTGACTTAGAGTTCAGAGGTTCAGTTCATTACCATCATGGTAGTGAGCGTGGCAGCGCACAGGCAGACATGGTGCCAGAGCTAAGAGTGCTACATGCTGACCAGAAGGCAATGGGAAGTGGACTGTCACACCGACTGAAGCTTGGGAAAATAGACCTCAAAGTCCACCCCCACAGTGGCACACTTCCGCCAACAAGACCACACCTACTCCAACAAGGCCACACCTCCTAATAGTGCCACTCCCTTTGGGGGCCATTTTCTTTCAAACCATCACAGGGGAAAGATCAGAACTAACCAGTGGCCGAGGAATGGAGAAGCTGGTACTTCGTTTGCCAATCATCTCGTCAACCACAAGGAGTTAAGGAATTGTCGCTATATGATAAAAGCAATGAAAGACATAGACTAGTCAGCAAAATGATTGCAGTGGAAGCATGAGACCTGAGTTTGACCATCAGCAGTAACATTATAAAAAGCTAGGCGAAGCACCACATGCTTATAATCCTGGTTCTGGGGAGGCACAGACAGATCGATTTGCAGGACTTACTAGCCAGCCAATACAGCTTCATGGTGAATTTCAGACCAGATGGAAAGTTATTCTGGCAGTCTGGAGCAAAGGTCCCACAAAGTCACACTGCACAACAAACTTCACACAAGAGATTTATTGGGAGGGAAAAAATCCAGAAGGATGACTGCCTCTGCTCAGACAAGAAGCAGCAGAGAACTGAGCAAAGGACAGAGTTTATATAGGATTTCTTGGGGGTGGAGGAGCTTTCTAGGGTAGAGATTTCGAGGGTGGGGATTGGTGAGTTTTCAAACCCAGAGCTTAGGCATTTTACTCTGTAGGGTGGGCACTGGGTCTGGCTGTCAGAGTAGTTAGAGTGTTCTATAGGCAGAACCTAGAAGTTAAAGGTCCCCAGGGGAGATGCCTTGCTACTCATGTGCATCAAGGGTGTTACACAATCTCTAACAATGTTTTTAATATTTATCCTTTTATCCACAGATAAGTGCAGTTCTCACCCCTCACCAAGGAAACTTCTCTTTGCAATAGATGGAGATCATTACAGAAAACTGTAAATGATCAAAATGTAGATTTGTGGAGTCCAGTCCCAACTGATACATCTACAATATTCCTGCACCCAGTGATCAGAGATCTTTATGGAAGAAGGATGGAGGTTTTGTAAGAGCCAGAAGAACAGTGAGTTTACTGTGAAAGTATGTTTGCTAAAAATAAATGTCAGACAAATTACAACTATAAGGTCCCCCAAACATGGCTGCCTAAACATGACTTGAACAAGGACTATACCAGTAGACATGCTAACAGAAAAGGGAGAAGGTTCATGAGACCTCAACCCCACACAAAGAACCATAGACAACCAAGGAGTGCTGAGAGCGGGAGAAACAGTCTTCCCCAGGGAAGTCTTCCCCAGTACGTCAATTGGTTATCCAATACCAAATGGTCAGCCGAGAAAACATATACAAACAAGTAAATTATATGCAATGAGCAGATTGTATTTATCTACTTAGGTAGGTAGATAGGTATGTGTGTAATAACAATGAAAGAAAGAGGCCATACATTTGAAAGAAAGCAAGGAAGTACATGAGATGATTTGGAGGGAGAAAAGAAAAGGAGGATGTTATATAATTATATTATAATCTCAAAAAATAGTTTAACATATATACACTAAGTTATTAAATAAAAATAATATCAGATTGTAATGCTAAATTCCAGAGATAAACATTTTGAAAACATTTTATATCCTTCTAGAAGTACTTTTTATATGTAGAATTATTTTCAATAAAATGTTTTAATATAATTGTGATTGTATTGAATGCAAAAAAAATGTGCACAACACGTGAGTAAGGGAAGCCATGACTGTCACACACACAAAGAACAGATGAATAATAACAAAGGAGAAAGCCTAATGAGAGAAGAGATACCATGTTCTTCCTGAGAATGGCTTGAGATCTTTCAAGAACTTAGTGCCACTTCTGTTCATTCCAGTCATGGAAGTCATTGGTGTCTTCTGCATTGAACAAGGAAAAACAATGGATAGGCAAGTCTTGGTCATGTTTTCTTTTTACTGTAATTTGATAAAACATTTCTGAAGTAATCAACATGTCTAATGCCAATTGGAGCCAATCTGACCCAAAGGTTGGGTAGCAAAGGAAGCAAACACATTACAATGTCAGTGATGCTAAGCATTTCCACCTCAGTACTCAACAGACATCTGTAAGCCAGAGTGAAAAGTCAGTGTTTTCAGAAAGAAAAAGTGGCTTTTGGGTTCTTTTAAAAGTAACCCAGGCAACTGTTATCATCATAACCCACAGGGAAGAGCTGTTATTTATGACAAGGCTACAGGAAGACAAATTATATGTCACTCGGCTGTGTGACCTCAAAATTAGTGATTCCAAAGCCGCCTAAGAGGAAGTGATGCTGTGGTGTTGACTTGGGTTTTGACGCATAACAGTGCTGGAGAAGATGAAGGTTAGTCTGATGCTGAGTGTGTTTCGAAAGTAAGGTCAGCAGGCTTTCCCAGGAAAGATGAGATGGAATGTAGGGGAAAGGGGCTGGCTAAAGAAACCCACCCTGAGTCCAGGCCCAGGGAAAGAAACACAGCCTGGGTCTGGGACCTGAGCCAAAGAAAGAATATCCCTAACCCCAGAACCAAGAAAACATGCCCTGACTCTGAAACCAGTGCCAAAGAAACACTCTTGGTCCCTAGAATCAGGGCCAGTGAAAGAAATATTTCTTGGCCTTAGAATTAGAGTCAAAAAGACAAGAAAGGTCATCTCTGTCCCTAACCCACAAAACTGACCAATCCCTGAGCAGGAAAAAACTAACAAACCCTGGTTGACTCTTCCCTCAAGAGATCCTATATAAACCACCCTGCCTGGTCAGTTGTGGGCTGTTCTCTCCACCCTGGTAGAGGCAGCCACTCTCCTGGACTCCCCCTTCCCAAATGAATCTCTTTCTCAAGAGTTTTGGGTGTAAAGATCTTCATTCACCAGCACAGAGAAGAAGATTGCTAAGATGTCCCATAGTGAACTAAGCAGAAAAAAACAATAAAACAAAACAAAACAAAAACAAAAACAAAAACAAAACCTTGCTGAGACATCCCTCAGGGGACTGAGCAAGGGAGAGCTGAAAGAGCTGAAAAGGTAACACTTTTCTCCCGAGCCAGAGGAGATTGCTACATTTCTGCAGGGATTTCCCCTTTTGCAGGGTGAAACAAAAAGAAGCAACATCTTAAGGATGGAGAAGAAGCAGAGCTCTGCTAGGAAGCCCCCTTAAGTGGGGGCTGAGCAAAGCTCGGGTGTAGCAGCTCTCCAGGAGAGGAGCAGGATTGTTATGTCCTGCAGGGAGACCATCCCCACCACACCAGGTACAGCCTGACTCCCGAACAGTCAGGATACCCTTCCCTGCTGAGCTGTCCTAGCAGCTCCAGGCCTGACTCTCCCGAGCAGTCAGAATACCTTCCCTCCCAGGGCTGAGCTGTCTCATGGCAGCTCCAGCTGTCAGAGCTGTCCTAGCAGTTTGAGGTATCTGGGATACCTCCAGGGTTGAACTGTCCCAGCAGTTTGAGGTATCTGGGATACCTCCAGGGTTGAGCTGTCCTAGCAGTTTGAGGTATCTGGGATACCTCCAGGGTTGAGCTGTCCTAGCAGCTCAGGGTGTCACCGGACTCCCCAAGCAGTCAGGATACCTTTCCCCCAGAGTTGCGAAACTTGCCTCACAGAGTTGCAACAAACTCTCATTTTGGTGCCAAAACCCAGGACCAAACCCCCAGAGTTGCAACAAACTTACAAAGTTAGTTCTCAGTTTATGGCCCCAGTGTATGGTTAGGTAAGCTAGAGGAAGCAAGTTTTAGTAGAAACATCATTTAGTTGGTAATTCTATGTCTATCAGACACCCAAATATCAACAACACACCGGCCTTCAGAGCTCAGAGATAAGTGTAAATTCGAGAAGCACAGGCATAGAACCACAAGGAGATCATCAAGAGAGTGAGTCTGAATAACAGATTCTGGTTTTGAGGATCTTTTGAAAGAAAGAAGAGCAGGGAGGTTGAGAAGGAGTCGGTGCTGTGGCAGGAAATCTGGCTGAGTGTATTGAGAAGTGTGCCATGCAAAGGTGGTGAACAGTGGAGCTGAGTGCTACTCGGGGGAGTCACATAAGATGGGGCCTGAGACTTGACCACCAGACTTGGCAGTGTGGAGCTTGCCTTTGCTGACAGCAATGGTCTGGGTGAGGTCCTTGTGAGGATGAAGAGGGAATGAGAAGAATGAGGAGTATGAAGAAGTCTTATGGAGTTATGCTTCTAAGAGAAGATGGTGCAGACAGTGCCTGGTGGTGCTCGTGGGTGTTTCCTGTTCTTAAAACAGAAAGTAGAACCACATTTGTGTGTTGATAGCAATGATGAAACACAGAAAATAAATGATAATAGGAGAGGATAGAATTCCTAGAGTGATGCAATTTGGGCCAGGGAGGATTAGTAATGGCTTTAGCTGAGAGCGCAATTTCTCTTCAGCGTTGCTTGGAAGCCTACTTCCTAGACTGTGGAGTCACCTGGAAGGCTGGTACAAACACAGGTTATTGGTCGCTCCTCCCGAGTCCCAAAGTCATTAATTCTCTGGTAGGAATTGGGAATTTGCATTTCTAACAAGTCTTTGAGTTGAGTTGTGGTGCTTCAGCTGGTCCAGGGACTGCATCCCAGGAAGTCCTGATAGTAACAGATGGGAAGGCAGAGCCAGTGGTGAGCCTGGAGACACGTGGGAGGAGAAGGATGTGGAGATTTTCTTCACAGCGTTTCAGTTTTCAAAGGCAAGTGAGAAGATAGCATGAGTAGGGTGAGGAGGAGGCAGAAGTTTGAGGAGGAAGTAGGAGAGGTGAGAGAAACCAGAACCCCATGCTAAAAGTGGTGAACACAATCAGAGGCTGAAACATGATTAATGATGTAGCGGAGCCTCAGTCTGGTTTAACAGCATCACAGAAGCTCAACTCCATCTCATTGTTTAGAGAACAATCTAAGTCTCATTTGCCCCGATTGTTGCGAACCAAATCCCTATCCTGGCTAAGTTCCTCTACATAAACTCAGCCCAGCACCACAGCGGCACGTTCTCCAGTAGGCATCTGTGCCTCTCTTCCCTAACAACCCCAGTTTAGCTGTCTAGTCCCAGGCTCTTGTTCATGCAAGAAAAGTAAACAGTCTGTGAAGATAGCTTCCAACTACACATGGTCCAAGGAAATACTTGGCTGATAATGTCACGAAGGTCTTTGGTACAATGACACATTTGGGATGGGAATTGCTAAATAAAGTTTGTTGTGGTCATCTTCAATTTTGCTTCATAAAATAAAATACAAAGGGCCTGAGATTTTACTCTATTTGGAACTAAAACACTAACTTGTGCTATTTCATCGACTAAGTCAAAGACAAAGGATTTTTTATTCATGGCAATAAATTTGTCAGAGTGTCACATTCTCTTTCATTCCCTAGGTTCCCATGCCTCAGGTCAACAGGCATAAGCAGATGGTTGCACACAATGAGGGTCAAAAAAAAAAAACTGAGCTCAGTGGGGTTTTTTTACATGTTCTTAAAATTTTTATTAGCATATATTATATATAACAATGAGTTTCATTGTGTCACTTTCATATACATATGTGGTGATATTGAGTTCCCCCAAAATATTGTATACCCTAATAAACTTATCTGGAGTCAGAGAACAGAACAGCCACTAGATATAGAGGCCAGAAAATGATGGCACACAGGCCTTTAATCCTAGCATTCCAGAGGCAGAGATCCATCTGGATCTCTGTGAGTTCAAAGCCACACTGGAAATCGCCAGGCATGGTAACAAGAGCCTTTAATCCCGAGAAGTGATGGCAGGAAGCAGAAAGGTATATAAGGCTTGAGGACTAGGAACTAGAGCTGGTTAAGCTTTTAGGCTTTTGAGCAGCACAGTTCAGCTGAGATCCATTCAGATGAGAACTCAGAGGCTTCCAGTCTGAGGAAACAGGATCAGCTGAGGAACTGGTGAGGTGAAGTGGCTGTGGCTTGTTCTGCTTCTCTGATCTTCCAGCATTCACCCCAATATCTAGCATCAGGTTTGTTTTTCTTAATAAGACTTTCTAAGATTCGTACTACATACATATATAATATTTTTGGTCATATTTACCTCCCATTACCCTGTGTTATGTCATCCCACTCTCTCTGGTCTCCTTACTCATACCAAGTAGTCCCCCTTATATTTTCATGCTCTCTCTCTCTCTCTCTCTCTCTCTCTCTCTCTCTCTCTCTCTCTCTCTCTCTCTCTGTGTGTGTGTGTGTGTGTGTGTGTGTGTGTGTGTGTGTGTGTATGTGTGTGTGTGTGTGTGTGTGTGTAAACCAGTTGGTTGGAGTAGGGTTACTCACAGGAGCACAGACATGGAGGTATTATTTACAGGAGTATGAACAACTTACCAGTGGTTATACTATTAAAGAAAATTCCTATCACTCCTCCAGGCAACTCTGAACTGCCTGTAGGTCCTCAGGGAGAAGAGGGGCCTCCTGAGCCTCTCCCCATCCATCAACTGTTTTGAGCGATCAGTAAACTCTGCAGCAGGCAACAACAAGGCAGCTTCCCTCACTGTGGGAAGAACGATATTACGAGGATGCTGTGGTCTCTGGGGATGCCAACCTCCAGAAATGCAGGCACAGCAGCCATAAGGGGCTGGCAGCAGCAGGAATGTGCAGCCCGCGGTTGACTGCCAGACACCATGACCACTCAAGTGTCAGTTATTTTTATATTAGCATGGTAAGTAATCTAGAAAACTCCTGAATAGTGGACATACCCAGCCAAACTGCAATTGTGGGGTTTGTTTATGGAACCAAACTTGGAACTGAGGCAACAGGAAACATGGAGGGAGGACTTCCCACCTCCGAGAGAGTGTAGAGTCACAACCAATCACCTTGCCACTCACTGAAGCCTAGGACGCAACTCCATTCCTAACTGTGGATTATCTACACTACTCACTGACTTCTATTGCTGCCAAAGGCTTGTCTTTTTGCTGAGTTGAGACATTCCAAATGTGTCCTTAGATTTTCACAAGGTACAATTTGTTCTTGGTTGTTTTTTAAGATTTCTAAGAAAAATATACAATGCTACAGGTGACTACAGTCAGAGTAAAATGTCATCTGGGCTTCGAAATAAAATACACAGTCTGCTTCAGGACTTACAGCCACACCTGGCATCATTCACAGCTGCACTGTAAGAAAGTTCAATGAATCACTCTGGTAGCTGATCTCTCTTTCTGTGTGTCTCTCTCTCCCTCTGTCTCTCTCTCTGTCTCTCTATATCTCTCTCTGTCTCCCTCTGTCTCTGTCTCTCTGTCTCTCTCTCTCTCATCTGCACATACAATAAATATTCTTTGTTTGTGTGCATGCATGTGTGAATATGGTGCACAGGAGTTTTAGGCATATACAGAGGTCAGAAGACAGCCGCCATGTTAGGCTTGCCTTCCACATTGTTTGAGACAGGATCTCTTGATTTATTTTTCTGCTGCACATACCAGGCTAGCTTATCCTCGAGCTTTCTCCCAAGTGCTGTGGAAAACTTAACCGTACCCATAAGTGAATGGTGATAATACTGACTGGTATTTTTAAACATACTTTGTACTGAAACAAACTATTTTATAGATGAATAGTATAAATATGCCAAATGTATGGTGACATATAATATGCAAAGAAAATAGTATTTGGAGCAAGATTTGAAGAAATATTGTCATGGAAATGTGGTATGGGTGCTTGAGTTACCCTTCAATTAGAGAAGAAAGCAATATACAGTCATATCCATGCCTGACTGACTCAGTTAAGATCACACTCTAAGAAACCTGAAGTCTGTAGATAGACAGATAAACAGAAGATCAGGCAGGCTGTAGCCCATGGCTATCACTTCAGAAATGTGTGTGTGTGTGTGTGTGTGTGTGTGTGTGTGTGTGTGTGTGTGTGTGTGTTAGCTTCACCTGATTAGATGAGTGTTGTGGTATTGTGTTCCCCAAAATATTGTGTACCCTAATAAATTTATCTGGAGTCAGAGAACAGAAAAGCCACAATATTAAACATAGAAGTTAGGAGTGGTAGCACACGCCTTTAATCCTAGCATTCCAGAGGCAGAAATCCATCTGTTCAAGGATATAGCCAAGCATGGTGACTCACGCCTTTAATCCCAGAAAGCAAGCCTTTAATCCCAGGGAGTGGTGGTAGAAGGCAGAAAGATATATAAGGCGTGAGGACCAGGAACTAGAAGTATTTGGCCTGGTTAAGCATTTGGCCTGGTTAAGCTTTCAGGCTTTCGAGCAGCAGTTCAGCTGAGAGCCATTCTGGATGAGGACTCAGAGGCCTCCAGTCTGAGGAAACAGCATCAGCTGAGAAGTTGGCCAGGTGAGGTTAGCTGTGGCTTGTTCTGTCTCTCTGATCTTCCAGTATTAACTCCTATAACTGGCCTCAGGTTTGATTTTATTAATAAGACCATCTAAGATTTCTGCTACAGATGAGATCAGGACAAACTACTGACTAATTCAAGATTTAAAAAAAAAAAAATGAAAGAACTCAACTACATTTGCAAGAGCCATTCACTACAATACCCAGGACATTTGAACACGCAGAACAGTGGATGTGTGGGCTGCAAAACGCCTCTGTGTGACCCATACTGTCTGGAAACATGCTAGGGAGCAGGAGCGAGGCTCAGCTCAGCTGAAACAGACACACAGCGGCCCCAAAACATCGTGGAAGATCAAGAGAAACAGTCCAGTTCTGTTCTGTGTGAATCCTGGAGATACTGTAATGTAACTAATGAGTCTTATACTTCATTCATAAACTTGAGCATAACAACACGTCTTTCAAATCTCATTGTGAAAATTTTAGTCTTTGGTGTGAAGAATTTAGCCCTTGTTTTGTCAAAGAGACATCACCAATATTGTGTGTACCCATGTGAGTGGCATGCATGTCTATGTATGTCTGTGTGTGTTCAAGCACATGCGTATGGCACTGAACTACTGTCTCCCTTTTAACTCCCAGCATGTTTCTGCTTCATTTCTGGGAAGGTCCCCTAGCCTCTGCAGTCGGCTACCCAGAATGCTTCTAGACATACTTATACCTGAGTAGGGAAATCCTTTCCAGCCTGACCTCTCTGTCGTGTTAGTTACACTGTGTTCTGCACATGGCCTGGGGCATTGCATGAAGTCTCCACCACTCTGAGCCGAAGCTCTGCTGTCCACTCAATCCTCTGAGAAGTTTGGCTTCTAATATGCATTTACAGATATGGTGAGTTCATTCAAGATTCACCTTCCAATTCACCTTCAATTCATCTTCCAACATTTATCTAAGTCAACAACTTACTGATGTATGTCTATACACTGCTTCTTTTGGAACATTTAACAGTTAATTTTTTTAAAAGTTTCAAAAGGGAATGCATGAAAATATGTTGGGGTTGCCATCTTAGCCATGTCTGTAGTTACCTCGGTGTTGAACAGAATAAGGGCCGGAATCCTGTATTCCAAAATTTCCTCCTAATGTCCTGTGGAGATGCTTCTTTACCAGAAATCCTACAAGGGCCAAGGGCAACATAAGCTTGGTGAAGAGAAAATGTCACTCCAGAATTAATTACTCAGGAGATGGACAAAAGGCTCGGTTGATAGAATGCTTGACACTCAAGCATGACGACCTGAATTCAGATCCCCAGCACTCTCCTATGCCCAGGTGCAGCATTGTACATCTGCAATTCCAGTACTGAGGGGATTGACCTGGGAAGACCCCAAGAGCCTGCTACCCAGCCCATCTAGCTGAGTGAATGAGCCCCAAATTCAGGAGAGATCTTGTCTCAAAACACAGGATGGGCAAACTGATAACAAGGCTCCATTGCTGAAGTCAACACCTACACAACTCATTGAACATGGAGACGAGGAACTGCTGGCCACAGACAGACTTCACCCCTATGCTCTAGCATCTTTGGTACAGGAAGGTACTGCACACTATCAAAGAATAATGGAAACATCAAGCCAGTCCTAAACCCTTTTATCTACAATGGCGTCCTACCTACAAGACATGTTAAGGCAATGGTGGCACAAAGCCTGTGGGAGTCGCCAACCACTCTCTGATCTGACCAAAGGCCCACTCCACAAGGTGGAACCCACACCAGACACTGCTTGGACGACCAAGAACCTGAGACTAGATGGCTCAGAGACCTGGGGGCGGGGGGGACCAAATATCACTGTTCTACTAAAGAATGGAGTAATAAAATGACTCCTAATGCTATTCTGTTATATTCATAGATCAGTGCCTTGCTCGGTCATCATCAGAGAAGCTTCCTTCTGCAGCAGATGGGAATAAATACAAAGGTTCACATCCAGACATTGTTCAGAGAGTGAGAGACCTTGGAATATGCATCGCTTAATGGGATATCTCCATCAAATCCCTCCCCTCAGGAGTTAGGGAACCCTTTGGAAAAGAGTCAGAAAGAGTGTAAGAGCAGATAGAGCACACCGAGAAAATAAGGCCTTCTAAATCAATGTGATCAAAGCTCATAGGAACTCACAGAGACTGAGGCAGCATGCACAGGGCCTGCAGGTCTGTACCAGGTCCTCTGCATGTATATTATGGCTTCCAGTTTAGTATTTTTATGTGATTCCTGGGTGTGTGAATGAGTGGTTTTCTGATTCTTGTGCCTTCTCTTGGGCTCTTTTCCTTCTGTTACTTGCTTTGTCCAATTTCACTGTACTAGTTTTTTGTTTTATCTTAATATATTTTATTTTATTTTATTTAGAGAAAGGGAATAGATCTAGATGGGAGGGGAGATGTGGAGAAACTGGAAGTAGTGGAGGAAAGGGAAATTGCAATCAGGATATACTATATGAGAAAAAAGTCTATTTCAACAAAACGAAAACAAAAACATGTAAGGTGGAGGGTGATAAAGGAAGACACCTGTGGTAGTTTGAATATAATTGGCCACTGTAATCTCTTTTTTAATATAATTTATTTATGTGTATGTATGTGTGTCTGTGTATGTGCTCAAGGAAGTGAGAGAGGCTGGCTCCCTGAAGCTGGAGTTCTGGGTAGTTGTGAACTGCCTGATGTGGGTGCTGGGAATTGAACTTGTGTCCTCTGCAAGAAGAACATGTGCTCTTAACCATTGAGCCACTTCTCCAGCCCGGCCCCTGTAATCTCATAGGGAGTGGCACTATTAGGAGGTATGGCTTTGTTGGAGGAAGTGAGTCACTGTGGGAGCAGACTTTGAGGATTCCTATGCACAGGATAGTACCCAGTATCTCAGTCGACTTCCTGTTGCCTGCAAGATGTAGGACTCTCAGCTACTTCTCCAGCACCATGTCTGCCTGCATGCTGCCATGTTCCACCATGGTAATAAGGAACTGAACCTCTGAACTGTAAGCTGCTACCCCAATTAAATGTTTTCTTTAGAAGAGTTGCCATGGTCATGATGTCTCTTCACAGCACTAGAAACCCTAACTAAGACAATACCCAAAGTAGGCTTCTGGCCTCACATACATGTAGACATATGTCCACTGACTCTATCACACACACACACACACACACACACACACACACACACACACACACACATGTTTACTGGCAATAACACAGATAAATACAGAAAATCACAACTGTATAGAAATAGAGCAGGAAAGTCGAGCATTAGGCATCAGAGCCCTGTTTAAATCCTAACCATATCATTTCGGCCTGAAACAACCCTGAGGCCTCACATGTCAAAGGTTCGGTGCCAGCTGATGAGCTATTGGAAAGTGACTGACTCTGCAATGTGAGACAATACTGATGTGTTGCTCCTTGGGTTAATTAATGACTTCAAAAATAGAAGAATTCCAGATCATTTCCACCACATGCTGGGAGAGCCCGCCATGAAACTGCCCATGTCGCCAAAGCCCAGCATCCTCTTTCTTAGAGGAACAGGGGCACCAGGGTGGCACTTCTGCCGCCCTCACAGAAGCTTCAGGGTGACACGAGGCTTGCTGCAGAAAACAAAAAAGTCTTCCATTCTTAGAAAGACATCTTCGAGGTAATATGAGAAAAAAGATTTTACTTACAGTCTTGTCAGAAAGAATTAAAAGTCCTATTGCTAAAATGAAATACTACTTCTAACCCCGAACATATCACACACAGAAACTGAAACAGAATTGTAACCATAAATCAAACATTTCAGAAGAAATGCAGACTTCTGGCCTCATTGGCATGATAGCTCTAAGAAAATAAAATTGCCAGCAAACGGCCCTCGGGGCTGGGTCAGAGGCAAGTGGGATGAGGCAGAGCTGTGAGCCAGGGATGCTAGAGTGAGCTTTGCTGTGTCGTGCTTTAAATCTTTCCTAAAATGTTGGGGGGCTATTGGCCGCCTGAGAGAACTCTTACTATTAAAGCCTAAGGTGAGATGCTTCAGCATTCACTTGCCAAACTACATCTTGCTTTTCCTACCTATCAATGTATTTATTGTGTGTATATGTGCACATGTATGTGCAGAATACTTGGCCACACTTGGAAGCCAGAGGTTGACATCAAGACGTCATTTGCTTCTCCAACTAACTCTTTTGAAATAAGACTGCTCACTGGACCTGGAGCTCACAGATTCGGTGAGATTAACTGGGCAGTGAGGCCCAGAGAGCTGCCTGTCTTTGTCCCCTGCCTATCCCTGCCGAGTGCTGGGGTTACAGGCTTACACATCCACACACAGCCTTTTAGGTGGGTACTGGCTCTCAAACGTAGGTCCTTAAGCAAGTGTTTACCCACTGAGACATCCCCTGCCTTTCCATTTCCAAAGAAAATGGAAGAGGCGTACGTTTGGTATTTGAAGGTGTCTCAACATGGACACTATCTGATCCTGGGGTTTGGAATAGCACCAGCTTTGGCAGGAGCCACACTGCAGTCACCCAGTGCCTCCTCAGCCCTTCCCTTCCACCGAGTACAAGGCCACACCGCCCCCCCCACACACTTCACACACTAACAGGGCTCAGAGTCCAAGTCCAGTCCACCAAAGAACAACCATCCACTTAGCGCCTCCAGAGAAGGCTGCCTCTGCCTCATTTGCTCAATGGTGTCTAAAAACATCCCAGTAAACACAGACATTTCATATTTCCCAAAGCAAGTCCCTGTATTTTCCTTTGGAGCCAATCCTGGAAAATGAGGCTGAAGAAACAGCCATTCACTCTGCAAGCCCTAAACCCAAAGATGGGCAGCCTTAGATTGGGGCATTGTATGCTTTTCTGATATTTCTCAGTATCACATAGATTTATGTTTTAAGTTCTAGGTAGGACTATTATTGCCTTTCTTCCTTAGCAGCTGGCATAGCTCCTTCAGATAATATGAGAGCTAGCGCTCAGTAAGGAGGGTTCAAGTCAGTTCCAGCTCAATTCCTTCAAGTCCTGTGCCCAAAGTGTGTGCTGTCTTCAGCAACAGGCTCTTACCTTCACGTTCAGGAAGGAAACCATGGGAAACAGCTGTTGCTTAGGTTGTTTCAGAGTCTTTTGGACTACCCTGAGTAAAAACTCCAAGGCAAGTTTCCCATGCCTGACACTGGAGATTTTGTTAGATGGCCTATGGTTCTTGAGGAGAACAGCATCACCCTGTATGTCATAACACCACTGAAACCTGTGTGTGTCTGTGTGTCTTGTGTGCATGTGTGTCTGTCTATGTACATGTGTGTCTGTCATGTGTTTCTGTGCCTAAGTATTTGTGTGTATCTATATGTCTGTGTCTGTGTCTAAGTGTTTGTATCTGTGTGTTTGTGTCTCCATATGTGTGTATATGTCTGTGTGTGTATGTATGTGTGTGTGTCTATGTGTCTGTGTGTGTGTGCCTGTGTGTCTGTGTGTTTGTGTCTCTATATGTGTGTCTGTGACTGTGTCTGCATGTCTTAAGTAAGCTTATAAACCAATATGTTTCCTGATGGCCCTTTCAAACATTCTCAGTGTTATTCATCCGTCTTCCTCCCTCCCCCCCCCTTCACCATCCACAGGAAATTCCAAAACTATACATTACAGCTAAGTCAAAAGGAACTGCAGTTGCCTTGGGCTGGGACACAGTTGGCCTGACAGGAACAGCAGGGAGACTATATGGAGTAAAAGAAATATTGTTTACATTGACAAGGTGCTGCCCAAACTTCTCAGACTTATTCTTGCCATCCATCCATGCATGTGATTGCATACAAATTACACCATGAGGGGAAATTAAAAGCGCAGCATATTTGCAGGTTGGTTAATGATCTTTGATTTGCCCACAACTTAATGGAAATTTAAACACACACACACATACAGAGGAAACATTAACAAGCTGACAAATAATTAATTCTATTGGTATTTATAAATGCCTTTCTCATTCTCCTAACTACATTCTTTTGTTCTGGCTGCTAGTCACAGAAGCAGAAGAATTTATTAATATTAAATTTATGAGGAGGCTGAGTCTGTATTAGTATGGCACATTATTTATAGCACACATATGATATACAATGCAACTATATAAATTTTCTTTTTAGAAAATCATGAGGCTACCATTAATCCATTGTCAGCTGGAAATATAACTCTGAACATGATACACAGCCCCTTAATTTACATAAAGTTGAGTGGACAAGCAGGATACCCATGTAGCAAGTGAGAGTGTCATCAAGAAAATGTTCAAGGAGCTGGGGAGAGGGTTCATACGGGTAAAAACACCGCTCTCCAAGCCTGAGGATCTGAGTTTGAATTCCAGTACCTGTGTAAGAAGCTGCCATGGCTGTGCATGCCTGTAACCCCAGCAGTTGGGGAGGGGCTGGGGCAGGAAGGAGCGGATCCCAGGTACTTGCTGGTCAGTCAGCCTAGCCAAAACAGTGAGTTTCTGGCTTCTGAGAGACCCTGTCTTGGACAATGAGGCAGAAAAACAATAGAGGAAGGTACTGGACATCCTGCTCTGGTTTTCACATAAACACAAACTGACACATGAACTCCTACACTCATGTGCATGCAACATACACTTACACACACATGAAAAAAAAGTATTTCACAGAGATAAAAAAAAAAATATGTATTGGTCATCCTCCTGCCTCTGTACAGTAGACACGGAGACGGTTCACTTTCCTGTCTAGACAGCTGTATTGTTCTCTCACACTTTTAGTGTCTCCGAAAACAAATCCTCCTGAATGATCTGTACCTCTCAATCACTACAGACAAAGAGAGGTGAAGCTGTCTCCACAGGTGGGAGGACTCCTCTGCCTCATGCCTATACAGCAACCTTCCTTTCCACTTATTAAACACCCATAGGTGAGACAGAACTGTACTGTTTCTAAAATACATGAGAATCAACGTGATATATTAAACTGTGTGTGCTCAGAATATCCTGCTATTGTTTTAACGTTGACAATAGATGCTATGATCTTTTTCAGAACGCCCTTGTTTTGAGAACAATAGAACTTTCATCACTAAAAAATAACCAGACTCTACTATGGCTCTTCGCAGCATAGAGCTGCGTCTCTAGGGCCACCCCGCCCTTCCTTATCATGCTGTCTGAGAAAGTGCCTGGCACTAAGACTGACTTTCAGCCCACATTCGAGGATAAATAGGCTGCTGCTCCAGACCTTCCTTTCATGAACTTTCAACATAAAAGACTCAGGGTTGTAAACACTTAACTCTTACAGCCCAAAAGAGTCTCTCTAGGGACCTCTGAGCTCAGATGCCCAGAATGCACTTAAAAACCAAGTGTGCACCTGTAATGCCAGCACTGAAGTGTATTGGGGGAGACAGTGATAGGTAGCTCCCTGGAGCTCATTGGCCAGCCAGTGTAGCAAACTAATGAGTTTCCGATCCATCGAGAGATCCTATCTCAAAAGCTAAAGTAGAGAGAGGAAGAATCTGATGTTAACCTCTGGCCTACACAGACACACACACACACACACACACACACACACACACACACACACACATACCTCAGACACACACATGCATGCAAACCACACACATATGTGCTTGTGCACACATCCATATGAACATGTACATCCGCACACAGGAGGTTGATGTTGGCCCTTGTTCGATCAGGAGCCTGTCCCTTTAAGACGTGGCTGCTCTTAATGATCCAGAAGTCAGGCAAGCCACCCTCAAGCCCTTGCATTCTGTCTGTCCAGAGAGCCCCTGCTGTGAAGTTGGGAATACAAAGGGCTCAGCATGGGAAGGAAGCTCACCAGCATCCCCTTGTAATGGCAGGTAAGCTGTAGTCCCCTGCTCATGTCCATCAGGTATCCAGTGCCCTTCAGTGGAGGACAGAATAGAAAAAGAGCCACCACGATGATCCTTCAGCTCCCAGCCCCTGACCTACAGGTCTGTCTGCTGATAAGTGCCCAGCATCAGAGACCTGTACCAACCTGACCACACCACCGAGGAGCAGCACAGGCTGCTGGAGACCAGACATTGGACACCAAGCCCTGCATGCTCAGGCTGTCAGCTTTCCACAAGGGACCATCTGAGGACATTTTCTTTCAGTGTCCTTTGCCCTCCTCTGCCCATCCTAGAAAGCAGGGCCCTAGGCTGTGCCTCCAGGGCTCTGGGGCCGTCAAATTCAGCCAATGCACCTGACCTTGAGCTCCATCTCCTTCTTTGCCCTGACTTTTTTGTTCCTGGGAATGGCCTAGGTGCTGTCAGCTGCTGGTTTGGCCCTGGGTATTTACTGCCTGTGTAATGGATTTATCCCATTACAAGCCCTTAATACTTGAAATGGTTCAAACCAAATTCCTCAGAGTAGTTTCCTAATGACCATGTCCTCCCCTCCCTAAGTTGAGGTGGGGGCAAATGAAGCAAACAGTGTCCCAACTTTTCCAAAGTGTTTTATGTTCCTAATTTAAGTTCTTAATTTAGATATCTGGCTTAGAAAAATTTCCTGGTGAATTTATTACGTTCCCCCTGCTTGTTGGTTTATTGGTGCCTGGCAGTGGCACCCACCTTTAATTGCAGCACTCGGGAGGCAGAGGCAGGAGGATCTTTGTGGGTTTGAGGTCAGCCTGGTCCACAGCGTGAGATCCAGGACAGCCAGGACTATACAGAGAAACCCTGTCTCCAAAACCAAAAGAAACAAAAACATTTACTGGTATTCTTGATATTCTTATTTTGCTTGTTTTACTAATTGATGAATGTCTGGGCTTCTTTGCATGTGTGTGTGTGTGTGTGTGTGTGTGTGTGTGTGTGTGTGTGTGTGTGGTTTGGTTTTATTTGGGTTTTGAGACTAGGTCTTTCTATGTAGCTCTGGCTGCTTTATCATTCACTGCGGAGGCCATGACGGCTTTGAACTTCTGGCAATCTTCCTGCCTCTGCCTGCCAAGAGTTGGGGTTACAGGGTTGAGCCACCGTTCCCAACACCTGTGCTCCTAACCACATTGGTTCTAACAGATTTTATTTCGTAAAAGGGTATCCATTCATCAATTAGCCTGCTGATTTTAACATTATGTTAACACTGGTATTTCCTTCCTAGCCTTGAGTTTGCTCATCTGCTGTTGATGACTAAAGACAAGTTTTTATTAAATTTTCTTAAACAGATTTGCTTCATCAGGTCTGTTCATATTTTGTTATTCATTCTTATTTTCTTTTGCTTTTTTAACAAATGCAGGGATCAGAAATAACATATATCTCTTGCTACTGTTGTGGTATGCCATTTAGTTCTGCCTTGTGACATATTTATATTTAAATTCTTATTTACTGTGGTTTTGATCTCTTATACAGTCTGATATTGTTTGAACTTTTTATTCCATAAAAATTGAACATGCTTACTTGTCAGCATTATTCATTTCTAAGTCTGCACATGAGCCTTACTGTAGCCAGAGTTTTTTGTTGGGACTGCCAGCCAGTTCCTAAATAATCACACAGAGACTTAATATTAATTATAAATGCTTGGACAATAGATTAGGCTTGTTGTTAGCTAGATCTTATAACTAGCTAACACATATTTCTTATCTATGCTCTGCCACATGGCAGTACTTTTTTTTCAACACAGCATGTTCATTTTGCTTCTCTCAGTGTCTCCTTGAGACTCTGATTTCACCCTCCTTACCACCATCCTTTCAGTTTGCTCTCCTGCCTAACTTCTTCCTGCCCAGCTATTGGCCAGTCAGCACTTTTATTAAACCAATCAGAAGGCACCTTGGCAAAGACATAACTTTACATCTTTACAAAGTACAAAAATATTATTCCATAACACCTTACCTTGCATTAAAGTTTTAATATATCTTCTTTCTTTTAGGAATTTTTATTCTTTGAGAATTTCATACATGTACACAATAACATATATACAGTCTCACTCACCCTCTAGCTCTCTGCTCTATCTCTCCAACCCCTCCTTCATCTGACTTAATATCCTCTTTAATAGAACTTGCTGAGACCAGTTACTGCTGCCCATGTCTACATGGGTGTGGGGCCTTTCACTGGAGTATGGGGAAATTATTAGTGACCGCGTCTTTAAAGAGGAGTGGCTCTCCCTCCTCCAGTAGCTATCAATTGCCAATAGCACCTGAATAATCCATCTCTCTCCCCAGTTATTTAATATGCTTAAGTCCCTGTGACCTCTGGCTTTGGCTCTGGGACTGCTGGCAGCATCGTGGTTCTACGTGTCATGTCTTCCCTTAGAGCAAGGATGAAAGCATCTTTTGACTTTGACCTTAGCCACACCACTGCCATCACTGTTGTTCTCTATCCCAAACTTCACTCCTCTTTTCTATCGCTCCTCATTCTTAAACATTCCTTGTTCCTTTCTGTTTCATTTTACTTGATAATTTTATCCCTGGAGGTCACTGCCCAGTAGTGAACATCATTGAACCATTCCTGTCTCCAGATTGTCCATTGCTACTTCCCTGGTGGTCTTTCCATTCATCCACTCCTTCAATAGCTATGACATGCCAGGGGCTGCTGTAGGCATTGCTGATGAAGTATCAAACTCCTGTTTAATCATGCAATGGCCATGTAAGTGAGAGGACAGAAAGTTAACACGCCACATGTCAGCAAGCCCAGGTGCTGCAGCAGTGAGTATAGAAGGACTGGGACAGCAAATGGTGGGTGGGAGACTGGGCTTTCTCACGGCTATTGAGGATGGCTCTCTGGAAAAGCTGAAGGATGTGAGGCTTCTCACAACAGCTGGTGTGAGTCTCTTCTGGAATCATATTTGTAAACCCTTCTTTTTTTTCCAGGTCATTTTATTTCTCTTCCAGGCTTCACTTGTTCCATCTGTATGACTTCTAAGAGTCTCTAGGTCCCTGAGTGCCTATTCTGCACCCTGCCTGCCCTTCAGCTCACTCAGCTCACTGCAACAGTGAGATTCATGAGCATGGTGCACTCAACAGCACTGCCTCTAAACACAGACAGTTTGTGTTTCTTTAAAACCTACTGTTTATTTTCCAATCATCAGAATCAGCATATCAGATGTGTTATGCTCAAAATTCACCACTGGTTTTCTTTAACCCAGATCTTATATGTTATGAATTTTTTAAAAATTGATGTGTACTTTCATTTGCTTTTAAAGACAGGGTTTTGCTATATGCTTATATTGACCAGTACATGCACATGCACACACACATGAACATGTATACACATATAGCGTACACACACACACACATACACACACACACACACACACACACACACACACACACACACACAAAGGATCTGCTCCAAGAATGATTAGGGAAGGCTATCAAGACTCACGTGAGCCTAATGGGACGACTTCTGGACAAATCTGGGAATATATAAGCAATGAATATGTATGACAACCCATGCTACGTGGTGGTGGCTGTGGCGGCGATAGCACACGCCTTTAATCCAGCAGTCGGGAGGCAGAGGCAGGCAGATCTCTGTGAGTTTGAGGCCAGCCTGAGCTACCAAGTGAGTTCCAGGAAAGGTGCAAAGCTACACAGAGAAACCCTGTCTTGAAAAAACAAAAACAAAAAACAAAAAAAAAAAAAAAAGAGACAACCCACTAGATAACAAGGGACACTTGGTACTACACTCATATAATAAAATAAATATACAAACTGAAGTGTGGTGAGTAAGGAATTATTTAAATAATCTAGCAAAACTCTTCTACAAAATGTCTGAATTCCAAAGGGAAGACAGCAGCTGTCCTGAGGAAGCCTGGCTCCACCTT